>NC_045453.1:32234696-32245399 GCF_002776525.5 Piliocolobus tephrosceles | reverse complement strand
GAAAGGTATTTCCATCCTCTAAAACTTGAGATTCTTAAATCAGCAGTTTTCAGCCTACAGGGTCCTCAGACGTAGAGCTCTTTGCAGCTTCTTTTTCTCTAAAAGAAAATCTGTTCAAGTTGGGGAAATGCTGACAGAATGGATCAGATTGTGCTATAATGGCTGAAAGAAAATGGACGGCTTTCTCATCCACATTCTCCACCTCCGTGTCCCAGAAGTACAGGGAAAAAAGCAGAGCTCCTGCGGGAAGTCTGGGCTGCGCAGAGGGAACGCACCACAGGGTGGTGCAAAGTCCCAACATTTTCATTCTTTCTTCAAAATGCGTTCAGAGCTTGTATCCCACTAAACAACACGACTGCATTTATTTAAATGGAACATTTGTTTTTTGTAAGACTTCATGTAAAACAAGCTCTCAAAGAAATTCTGGCAGCACAGCAGTGCATGTATTGATTAAGAGCCCTGGTTTAGGAGATGCACTTCCAGAGTTCAAGCCCTGGCTCTGTGTTTCATTAGTTCCATTTTTTAAAGCCGTAAGGAAGAGTCCTTAACCTCATTGTGCCTCAGTCTACCCACCCTGGTAACATCAGGATAATAGCTGTATCTATATCACAGGACCGTTGTTAGGATGAAAAGCAATCATTCACGTAAAATGCATAGACCCGTGCCTGGACAGTGTGAGCCCCATGCACAACCATTAGTGATGGCTGTGTTCTTGAAAGAGGCACCACGTCATCCTGCAGCTTTCTCAGCCCTTGGCACGTGGCCCAGGGCTCCCAACAGGACAAACTCCAGATTGACAAGAATGAGTTTAGAAGCAAATCAGTGGTTGCTTCTAGCAAAGTATGTATTTCTCATTCGTGGTTTCTGTTTATGGTACTGTCTATTTTTTTCCTTTGCTTCATTTTTAATTTTTTATCCTCGCCTCTAATTTTTGTTCTGTTGCTGTATTATATATTTTCCTATGATTCCTTTTTAGCTGGCTTTATTTATTTATTTATTTATTTATTTATTTTTTGAGACGGGGTTTCACTCTCGTTGCCCAGGCTGGAGTGCAGTGGTGCGATCTTGGCTCACTGCAACCTCTGCCTCCTGGGTCCAAGCGATTTTCTTGCCTCAGCCCTTGAGAAGCTGGGACTACAGGTGTGCACTACTACACCTGGCTAATTTTTTTTTTTAGTAGAGACAGCATTTCGCCATGTTGGCCAGGCTGGTCTCGAACTCCTGACCTCAAGTGATCCACCCACCTTGGCCTCCCAATGTTCTGGGATTACAGGCTTGAGCCACCGTGCCTGGCCTTTAGCCAGCTTTAAAACAATCACAGCTTGCCTTTATTGAAGGTCTGCCCGGTATTGTGCTAGGTACATTCCATTCATTCCATCATAGATCTGACACAAGAGCCTCATGTAGAAGTCACTGCCCTTATTTTATAACAGTGATCAGAACAGCCCAAAGCATTTATGTAATCTACCCACAGTCATACCAGTGATAAGTCGTAGCGGTAAAAAGTCAGAAAAAATCTATTAAATAGCATTCAAAAAACCAAAATATTGTGAATTAAAACCTAGAGAAGTACCAGACATCAGGCATCAACCACAGAGAGAAAGCACAAATATCAGGAATAAAAATTAGAAAATTTTTTATCATACAGATATTAAAAAGATGAGAAGATATTATGAAAAACTTTCTGCTAAGAAGCTTGAACACTTTGATAATGAACAATTTTAAAAATATACATATGTCATTAAAATGGACTCAAGAAGGATGAAAAATGTGAATACTCCCCTACACTCTTTCTAAAAAGAAAATCCTAGCCATAGGTGGCATCACTAGTGAAGTTTACCAAGTTCAGCAAGAGGAGATAATGCCAATATTGCATACACCTTTGGAGAGAATTAAAAAGGACTGTTTCCTGCCGTGTTTGATGAGGTCAGCATAACATGGGCACTAAAGGCTGACATAGACCTTCAAGATGGGTGAATCTCACTTAGCAACGGAGATACCAAAACCCAGATACAATAACCTGAATCCAGTGATATATGAGAGTATCACACTGTGTGGAAAAGTCAACACAGCAGGCCTACATGACTGTGCTTGAAAAGGCCTGCTTGCAAGGTAGGCCCTTGGCTGGTACCTGGGGACTTGGATTTCAGGAGAGTCCCCACTATTAACTGCTAAGAGTGGCTCACTGCACCCAACTTCTTTATGCAAACAGTGTGGTATATGCTGGATACCTGCTTTTCTCCTGGGACTCGGAAATGCGGTATGTGCTAAGAGCATGCCTACAGCACCAGCCCCCAACAAAACCCAGACTTTACTTCATGCACCTTTTCCCTTTGCTGATTATGCTCTGCATCCTTTTGCTGTAATAAATCATATAGCTGTGAGTATCACTGTACGCTGAGTAGATCCCTAGCAAATCGCCAAACCTTGGGATGGTCTTGGGGACCAACTACGTACACACCTGTTGGTTTATTCCAGGAATACAAGGCTGGCATATCATCTGAAAATTAAATTCATGGACGTCACCACATTTTCGGGAGTGGGGGCAGGGGGAGAAATCACATGATTCTTTCAATAAAGTAGAAAAACTTTTGATACAAATTGAAATTTGGTCATCATAAAAATCTTAGAAAACTAAGAATAGAAAGAAATCTTTATGTAATAAAGAGTGGACACACACACACACACACAGAAACAACCTTACAGCAATCACTGCATTTGTGCATGAAATATTTGAAAGTTTTCCTTTTGATATTGGGACTGAGACAACAATGCCCAAATTATCACCATTCTGTTCAACACTCTCCTGGTGCTAGCCAGGGAACAAACACAAGGTAAATGAATATGGAATAAGAAAAGATAGAAGTAAAGACCATTTTTCTCCAGCAACATGATCATGGGCAAGCTAACTCCAGTATATGGCATGCAGAGAACCACGAATGGTCAAATCTTTTATGAAAAAGAACAGTCAGGGAAGAGAGCTGCTGTGTTGGACCTTGAGACTAATGATGAGGCTACAGGAATTCAGACAGTGTCATATTGAAGTGAGGAGACGTGAACGGGTCCATGGAAGAAAAGAGAGAAACCAGAAATAAACCCACACATATATGGACACATGATTTATAATAAGAGTGATACCGAAAGCTGCCAGTAATGATCTTCTCCATAAATGGTGCCACACCAATTGGATATTCACATTAAAAGGAAAAACAAATCTGGAGCACTGCTTCACGCCACAGGTGAACATCAACTCCAGCAAAAATGTGTGGACAAGTGCACCAAGAGACACGCTCTGTCAGCTAAAACAAAGTTTCCAAAAGCTAATATAGGAGACATTCTTCATGACCTTGAAGTAGGAAAGGGTTTCTAAAAGTCAGGATGAAAAGCGCACTAAGCAGAGAAGAAAGAGGTTGGCAAAGTTTTCTGGCCGGCGCGGTGGCTCAAGCCTGTAATCCCAGCACTTTGGGAGGCCGAGACGGGTGGATCACGAGGTCAACAGATCGAGACCATCCTGGCTAACACGGTGAAACCCCGTCTCTACTAAAAATACAAAAAACTAGCCTGGCCAGGTGGCGGGCACCTGTAGTCCCAGCTACTCGGGAGGCTGAGGCAGGAGAATGGCGTGAACCCGGAAGGCGGAGCTTGCAGTGAGCTGAGATCCGGCCACTGCACTCCAGCCTGAGCGACAGAGCGAGACTCCGTCTCAAAAAAAAAAAAAGAAAAAAAGTTTTCTACGTGAATTAGGAACTTCTGATCATTCACAGGAAGCATTGAGAGAGTACAATGTGAGGTCTAGAGTGAGAGAAGATACTTGGAACACATGTAAACGATGACGGACTCGCACTCAAAATGTACAATGACTACTATAAACCATTAAGTAAAAAATAACAGAGCAGGCGGGCGCGGTGGCTCACACCTGTAGTCCCAGCACTTTGGGAGGCCGAGACGGGCGGATCACGAGGTCAGGAGATCGAGGTCATCCTGGCTAACATGGTGAAACCTCGTCTCTGCTAAAAATAAATGAATAAATAACAGAGATAAAAAACATGGGGGCAGGGAGGCTTTGCTAGAGACTTGACCAGATGATTTATAAAAGATCTCTCAGGAGCCAATGCACTTATGTAAATATACTTAACCTTATTACTAATCAGAGAAATGCAAATTAAAACCAGAATGAGATAATAAACGTTATATACCCATTAGCAATACTGAAATTGAGAATATGACAGGCCATGAGTTGGTGAGGGTATGGAGAAATGCAAATTAAAACCAGAATGAGATAATAAACTTTATATACCCATTAGCAATACTGAAATTGAGAATATGACAGGCCATGAGTTGGTGAGGGTATGGAGCAACTGGAATTCTGATACACACAGTGGGAGCATGAATTGCTATAAACATGTCAGGAGACCGTGTGGCCTTATCCACTAAAAGTGGAGATATCATAACCCCACCATCCAGCAGTTTTATCCCTAGGTATGTACCCAACAGACACACACAACTGTATACCGAGAGACATGCTCCATGCTGCCCGTAACAGCGTTTTTCATAACAGCTAAATCTGCCAACAGCCCCAATATCCTTCAACAGTAGAATAAATTTGTATATTCATAAAATGGAAATATAACATGATAATGAATCAACCAGAGCAGGAAGTCAACACACGCTACAGCCTGGGGCCTGCTTTTGCATAGCTTTCAAACTAAGGATGGTTAAAGGATTATAAAAGCAAAAAAAGAAGGAAAGAAAACTGCAGCAGAGGTGACAGGTGGCTTACAAAGCCTCAAACATTTGCCATCTGGCCCTCTACCAAAAAGGTCTGCCAAGCCATGCTCTAGAACAGGCGCACCATGAATGAATCTCACATCCCAGTGTTAACTGCATCCCAAACAGACACATCCCATTTATATAAAGTTTAAAAGTAACAGGCAAAACTAGGCTGAGTGTTTGAGGATGCAAATGAACCAGCCCTGATGTGTGCAAACGTTTGCCCAGGCACAGGTATCTCACACTCGGTCAATCATCAGACTCACCTGAGGTTTCAAATCGCCCTTGAGCACAGGTTCATCCCCATCCAATGACATCCAAATCCCTGGCGGTGGCTCCTGGGCAGCAGCGTGTCCTCAGAGCATCCCAGGAAGTTCCAACAAGCGGTCAGGTGTGGGACCATTGGTGAGAGAAGAGGTAGCCCTTCTCGAGGGGAGCAAGTCATGGGGGCTATCATTTCAGGGCCCCTAAATATGGTGGATACAGCAAATTGGTGGAACTGAGGAGCAAGAAGACAATTACAACAACGATATTAATTTTTTCTTAAAGATAACCAGAAATTGGCCAGGCACAGTGGTTCATGCCTATAATCCCAGCACTTTGGGAGACTGATGTGGGCAGATCACCTGAGGTCAGGAATTCAAGACCAGCCTGAGAAACATGGTGAAACCCTGTCTCTACTAAAAATACAAAAATTAGCCCAGTGTGGTGGTGGGCGCATGTAATCCCATCTACTTGGGAGGCTGAGGCAGGAGAATCACTTGAACCCAGGAGGTGGAGGTTGCAGTGAGTCCAGATCATGCCACTGCCCTCCAGCCTGGGCAACAGAGCGAGACTCCATCTCAAAAAAGAAAAAAAAGAACCAGAAATTATTCAGCATATGAGCAGCTGCCGTGCTTCTCCTCCCAGCCACGGTGAAGCTCAGAAATGATGGTGTCTCCTTCTAGTGGCTGCTAGCGGATTACAAGGGGTTTCAGGGGCTCCACGCACAATCCTGTAAGATGGGCAGAGGGAGCGGCCTGGAGCCGGGCACAGCAACAGGTCCTGAGTGCAGGGCAAACGCCTGCCAGAGGGGTTTGTCTGTTTCTTTTTCATTCTTTTGCTGAATTTATCTTTTGTGAACAAATCACATAGTAAATGCTGATAGTTTAAAATACATATGTGTGCATGTGGGGTTAATAAATTTTCAAAAGTTAAATTGTCAAAGAGTATTGTTTTTATTAAGTACAACTAGTTTGTTCATAAAAGGAGTAATCATAACACTGTCCTTTGGCAAAGATTTTTTTTTTTTATTCATTAGAGAAAGACGCCAGTATTAGTGGACACTTGAAGACTGGTTAAGCATTTTCCTGGGATTGAAATACATGTATTTTATTTTCTACTTCACTTAAAAAAAAGGAGATTTAAAACTGCATTCCCCAACATGAGACTGCTTCTTTCAAAATTAGAGAACCACTGTTTTTCTTTTCCAAATTTTTAAGTGGGAAGACACACCAGCTGTGCTGGCTTCCGCCCTCCACACATGGCTGAGTGCCCCGTGGGTGAGCGACCTCCGTCCAGGAGGTCTCGACAAGGCGAGAATTGCCGCTTGTCCCCCTGATCCCAGACCACGGTCATGCCAGTTCCCTGCTCACTCTGAGGCCTCATCCAGATCCCCCAGATGGAAGAGAACATGCCTGGGACTGGGCAATACATTCACCCTGCCTTGGGTCTGGGACGTGAGTGAGCCCCACAGGGTGGGTGAACACAAAGGCCTGGAGGGGTAATCACCAGCCTCACCCCAGAGGCCCATCTACCCAGGGCTACCTGACATGGGGCAGACAATGAGCCTCACCCAGGACATCGGTGGTCAACTGGTGACATCTGACAAGAGCCAAGGGCAGTGGCCCAGCAGCCGCTCCTTCCTACACTTCCACTTAGGAAATTGATTCTCTGGCTGCAGAGAAGCTTTTTTTTTTTTTTTTTTTTTTGAGACAGAGTCTCACTCAGTCGCCAGGCTGGAGTGCAGTGGCATGATCTCGGTTCACTACAACCTCCACCTCCCAGGTTCAAGCGATTCTCCTGCCTCAGCCGCCCAAGTAGCTGGGTCTACAGGCGTGCACCACAACACCCAGCTAATTTTTTTTTATTTTTTATTTATTTTTTGTATTTTTAGTAGAAACAGGGTTTCACCATGTCGGCCAGAGTGGTCTCAATCTCTTGAGCTCATGATCCACCCACTTCGGCCTCTCAAAGTGCTGGGATTACCGGTGTGAGCCATTGCGCCCGGTGGAGAAGCATGTTTTCTTAAAGTGAAAAAGCAGCCCAGGCCCTTCCGTAGAGCTGTTAAATCAGGCTCCCTAGGTTCAGGGCCAAAGTATCTGTGTTTCCAGAACCTTCCTGGTTAGTTCTCTGGCACAGTCAGGACTGAGAACTCTGGGCCTTAGGGGCAGCCCTGCTCCCTCAGAAGACGGCATGTGTGTGTGTCTCACAAGCAGGGTGACCACCCTCTAAGCTTGCCCAGGACTGAGGGTGTCCTGGGACGAGACTTTCCGACTGAAACTGGGGAAGTCCTGGGCAGACCAGGACGAGTTGGTCACCCTACTTACAGCACAGCGGCACTATTGCAGGGGCGATCACCTAGAAGGGCACCACGGCCACCAGCTCTCCTCGGTTAATATCTGCCACCTTAACAATTGTTACACGCACAATTCCGTGGTGTTAAGTCCATGCATGCATCACCACCCTCCAGCTGCATAACTTTTTCATCTTGCAAAACCGAAACTCTGTCCCCATTGAACACATTAATAACTCCCCCTTCCCACTTTCTCCCCAGCCCCTGAAACCCCCTTTCCACTTTTTGTTCCTGAACTGACTGCTCTAGGGACATCATAGAAGTAGATTCATACAGTCTTGGTTTTTTGTGATTGGTATATTTTACCTAGCATAATGTCCTCAAGGTTGCATCTTTTAATATAAATATGTTTTGCATATCCAGATCCTTAATTAAGAGATGCCCTGGTTTGCCCTGTGGTTTTACATAATGCCCAGCACACAGACTCGAATCCCTGGGAGTCAGTGGCCCAGGTGCAGGCTCCAGGCCCGGCGTGTGTCCTGTACCCTTGGGCACATCCCAACCTGAGGGGTGACGTCCTGTGCACCAGCCCCACCTGGGCCCTGCTCCTGTTCTCACTTCCTGTTCATTTCCCAGCCTGTCCTTTTATTTCCTGCTCCAAACTGCAGTCCTAGTCCCGTCACTCTAACTGATGAGCCATTGTGAGCCCAAGGAACCCTCTTTGAAATGAGAAGAGTATGTGAATAAACCCATGACAATAGGGCTTTGATTAAAACATGAGCTCCCAGTTATCAAGGCTCTTTTTTATGTGCCTCGTGCGGGACTGCATACACCCTCCCATTCCATCTCACGCCAACGCACACAGTGAAGGTTTATTACTCTCACTTGATAGAGGACATTGTGGTCCAAAAAGGTTAATTAATTTTCACAAGGGCACACTACTGGGTTGAGATGAATCATCCTGGCCCTATGTGGGGTGGAAAGACACAGGCATCCCCCAGGTTTGGGTGCAAATCATCTCCCCCAGCCCCTGGCGCACTTGTCAACTGGCTGCGGCGGGATGAGGGTTGCATCCTGCTTCAGGCTACGCTTTAATGAGCCTTCAGGACCCTAGTAGGGTGACCAGCCATGCTGGTCTGCCCAGGACTGAGGGGCTTCTTGGGTGTAGTTGGTGCCCCTAAATGTCCTCATTCTAATCCCCAGAACCTGTGAATGTGTGACGTTATATGGCAAAAGTGACTTTGCAGATGGGATTGCCTCAATGGTCTTGAGATGGGGAGGTTACTCTGTGATTCAGTTTATAATCACAAGGATCCCTGCAAGAGCTAGCAGGAGTGCCAGAGTCAGAGAGAGACTGGAAGATGCTACGTCACTGGCTTTGAAGATGGAGGAAGAGGCCCAGACCCCAGGAAACCAGGAGGTTTCCAGAAACTAGAAAAGGCAAGGAAGCAAATCCTCCTCTAAAGCTTTCAGATGAAATGTAGCCCTCTGACACCATGATTTAAGCCTGATTTGAGGACTTCTGAAGTCCAGAACCACAAAAGGATGAATCTGTGTTGTTTGAAGCTACTACATTTATTACAGCAACAGTAAGGAACAAACACAGTGAAACCTGGGACAGTCAGTGCTAAAGCCGGGAAAGTACCAGGAAAACCGGGACCAGTGGCCAGCCTCGACCCCAGGGACCCTCTGTGAGCTGAATCTGATCTACAGGAAGGACAGCCATTGCCCTTTCCGGGCGGTTTCGGGGGAGGCTGCATATGTGGGCTGGAGCAGGGAAGGGTGGGTGCAGCACAGCAGCGATGGTGACAATGCTGGGAACAGTATGGATCTGAAGCGCTGCCCCTCCCTCCTTTTCCTGAGCCTGTGTTGACCTCATGCCCATTGTAAACCACGTGGTTTGGTGTTGCCCACACCGGCCACTTGGACCCCTGAGGATGGGTAGGCTTTTCTGGAGGGAGTGACCATGAGCTATTTAATCTGTGGGCTTCTTTGCTGTGGTCATATCTTTTAAAAGGGTTGCAGAAAACCTCTGTCGTGGTATTCATTCACAATGGAAACCCTTTGCAATCTCAGCTTTAGATTCTGAAATCGGTGTTTTTTAAGCCAAGTCCTCTAAGGACTCATGTGCTAACCATCCTAAATAACCAGTTTCCTGCAGGTACAATTGGCACATGTTTACGAAACACAGATGTAGCTACTCAGGTTCCCCCGCGGCCGCCACAAACCACGGGGTGTGCTTTTCCACATTTTCTCCTATTCCTTCCCAGAGACACTCAAAGCTGAAGACTTCCTGTGAGCCCTGGCGAGGTTGGGGTGGTAACGTGCTAGTGAATGTCAACAGTTGGCTTTTCAGAAAATAAAAATATGCGCACATATGCATACACATGTGTGCTTGGTCTACATACCCCACTGATGTGAAGGTTGTGTAGCACGGACCCATAGACAATAAGAATCTATTGTAAATTTCACCTATAACTTCAGCATAACTGTATTTCTTGCAAAATCCATTATCAGCTCTTAAAATTCTATCACCAAAATAGAGTCACATTATCAGGCTGTGAATAAATGCTTGAGTGATATCCAATTCAGCAAACAATCTGGCTGGTATCACTGACAATTTTAGTTACAACCTGAACATTTGGTTGATATTTTCATATCTGTCAACTACTAAGACAAAAGTGAAATAACAAAGACATGTCTCAGCTTCACTCATTTGATAATCATGGGAGCAACTGTCTTGCTGAATCGACAAGTTTTCAAATACTGGAAGAATATTTCCTCAATTTTTTTGATACTATTCACAATACAACAGCCACAGACAGAACATGCATTTAAGGTAATCTGCATTATTAGCATTTTCCATCACTATTGTGATGAAAAAATCACAAAAAGTCTAGACGATCAACAAAACTATATATCAAGGACTGATTTCCATAGCGTAAAGCCCCCTGCACAACTGCCTGTGAGATTCTCATGTGACACTATCGAAAACAGTGTTGGTGGCCAGGCGCAGTGGCTCATGCCTGTAATCCCAGCACTTTGGGAGGCCGAGGTGGTGGATCACCTGAGGTCAGGAGTTCAAGACCAGCCTGACCAACATGATGAAACCCCATCTCTACTAAAAATACAACAATTAGCTGGGCATGGTGGCATTTGTCTAGTGGTGTTTGCCTGTAGTCCCAGCTACTCAGGAGGCTGAGACAGGAAAATTGCTTGAACCCAGGAGGCGGAGGTTGTAGTGAACACAGATCACGCCACTGCACTCCAACCTGGGTGACAGAGACTCCGTCAAAAGAAAGAAAGAGAGAGAGAAGGGAAGGGAAGGGAAGGGAAGGGAAAGGAAGAGAGGAAAGGAAAAGAGAGGAGAGGGGAGGGG
>NC_045453.1:32231919-32234296 GCF_002776525.5 Piliocolobus tephrosceles | reverse complement strand
GAGAGGAGAGGAGAGGAGAGGAGAAGAGAAGAGAAGAGAAGAGAAGAGAAGAGAAGAGAAGAGAAGAGAAGAGAAGAGAAGAGAAGAGAAGAGAAAAGGAAAGGAAAAGAAAAGAGCATTGGGGAGAGGTGAGCACAGCGTCTCACAGAATTCCCCCCAAGCCAATGCAGTAGGCACAGACAACAAGAAGAGATCATAGCAAAATGTAGTTAAGTAATTAGGGAGTGATGACTTTTAAGTAATTATTTGCATTTTAAATATAATTTAACATAACTTTGTTATCTAATTTTTAATAATGACTGTGGTTAACAAGAAGCTTACAAGATTCCTGAAAATTTAACCATCAGCTCTGATAAGCCATTACAGTCAGGCATTTCTTCATGACAAGGATACATTCTGAGAAATGCACTGTTAGGTAATTTTGTCATTGTGTGAGCATTGTAGAGCGTATTTACACAAACCTAGATGGTACAGCCTACTACACAGCTTGTCTGCATGGTAGAGCCCATTGCTCTGAGACTACAAACCTGTACAACATGGGACCGTACTGAAAAGGGTAGGCAACTGTCAGACAATGGTGAGTATCTGTGTATCTAGACATAACTCAACATAGAAAAGGTACAGTGGAAATACAGTATTATAATCTTATGGCACCATCACCATATGCTTGGTCCGTCATCAGCCAGAACTTCCCTGTGTGGTGCGTGACTGTACTAACCAGCTCTTTAAAACACTAGATAAGATGGCCTTGAAGTAGCTTGACTTAAGCAATTTTTTGAAGTGCTTTGTATTCCTGTAAAATACACTTAAGGTTTGTAACTATTAAATGATACAATCATTTGTTTTAATCAAAGGATTACATTTCTAAATTTTTGGTGAAATCGAACCTCAGTAAAATGGAGTAGCAAAGTATACTGTTGAAGAATACCATCTTAAGCTTCCACTTCTCAGAAGCTACAAAAATTAAAATTAAATCAAACCCACCACAATGAGACCCACCTGTGCACCCGTGGGGGCGGCTATTATAAAAACAACCACAATGAAACAGAAAACCATTAGCAAGGATGCAGAGAAATTGGAACACTTGTGCATTGCAGAGAAATTGGAACGCTTGTGCATTGCTGGCAGGATACAAAATGGTGTCGCTGCTATGGAAAATAAATGGTGAGTCCTCAAAATATTAAACATAGAAGGTTACCATATGATCTAGCAATTCCACTTTTGGATATATACCCAAAAGAGGTGAAAGCAAGGACTTGAGTAGATATTTGCACACCCATGTTCATAGCAGCATCATTCATAACAGTTAAAACGTGGAAACAATCCACGTGTCCATTAATGACTGAACGAATAATCACACTGTGGCATCTACTCAGACTCCATACAAATGGAAGCTCTGACACATGCTACATGGATGAACCTTGAAGATGTTAGGCTAAGTGAAATAAGCCAGTCACAAAAGAACAAATGCTGTATTATTCTACTCATATGAAGGCCCTAATGTAGTCAGACTCAGGAGAAAGGTGGTTGCCAGGGGTCGTGAGGAGGGAAAATGGGAAGTTATTGTTTAATGTGGACAGTGTTTCAGTTGGGGAAGATGAAAAAGTTCTGGAGGTGGATGGTGGGGCTAACTGCACTCTAGTATGAACGTACTTAGTGCCACAGCTGTGCAGCTTACTACCAGAGCCACACACTTAAAAATAGTTAATGTACATTTTACTAAAACAAATAAGTTAAACCCAAAGTAAGTAAATGGAAAGAAATAATAACAATAACAGTTGAAATTAAGAAAAATAGAAAACCTAAAAAAAGAGAAACCAATTAACCAAAAAAGAGTTATTTGAGAAGATCAATAAAGGTGGTAAATCTTTAGCTATTTACAGACTGATCATGAAAAAGATAACACACCAACTACCTGTATCAGGAATGAAAAAGAGACAGCATTGTAGATGTCATAGACATCAAAGAGATGGCCAGGAAATGCGGAAACAATTGCACGTCAATAAATTTGAAAAATTAGATGAAATGAAGAAATTCCTTGAAAGGCAAAAAGTTACCAACACTCATTTAAAGGAAAATAGAGATCAATAGGTTTATGTCATCTAAGAAGTTGAATTCATAGTTGGAAATCACACCACCACGAAGGTAACATGATTGGTGTATGTTAGAAAACTCCAGGGAATCAGAGGCTCTATTATATTTAGAGAAAAATTCCATATCAGTTTTAGTAACTAATAATAAATCTATCACCATGGCTATTTTTTTTTTTTTTTTACCAAAAAAGTCTACTGGGACTTTGATTGGGATTGCTTTGAATCAATATACAAAACCAGTTATATTCCTTTGGTTTTTTTTTTTTTTTTTTTTTTTTTTTTTT
>NC_045453.1:32206693-32231819 GCF_002776525.5 Piliocolobus tephrosceles | reverse complement strand
TTTTTAAATGGAGTCTCACTCTGTCACCCAGGCTGGAGTGCAGTGGTGCAATCTTGGCTGACTGCAACCTCTGCCTCCCAGGTTCAAGTGATTCTTCTGCCTCAGCCTCCTGAGTAGCTGGGACTACAGGCACATGCCACCACGCCCAGCTAATCTTTGCATTTTTTAGTATAGATGGGGTTTCACCATATTGGCCAGGCTGGTCTTGAACTCCTGACCTCTTGATCCACCTCCCTTGGTCTCCCAAAGTGCTGGGATTACAGGCATAAGCCACCACACCTGGCCTATATTTCTATATATTAGCAAACAACTGAATAAAGAAATTTTAAAATATTTTCAATAGCATCAAAAAACATGGAATAATGATAAATTTAACAGAATGGATTTAAGATCAATACATTGAAAACTATAAAACCTTATTGAGAGAAAATTTTAAAGAACTCAATAAATACAGAGAGACCTTGCTCATAGTGTAAACCTAAAAGTATCTGAGACAGGTCTCAATCTATTTAGAAAGTTTATTGTGCCAAGTTAGGATGTGCCCATGACACAGCATCAGGAGGCATGATGACATACATGTGCCCAAGGTGGTCAGGGCACAGCTTGGTTTTATACATTTTAGGGAGACACGAGACATCAATCAATATATTTAAGATATACATCAGTTTGGTCCGCAAAGGCAGGACCACTTGAAGTGAGGAGGGGGCTTCCAGGTCATAGGTAGATAAGAGAAAACCGGTTGCATTGTTTTGAGTTTCTGATTAGGCTTTCGCTGAATGCACAATTTAGTGTATTCAGTGAATGCACTAAAGGAATGAATGCACAATTTAGACTATTTAGGAATAGTCACTTATGCCTTAGAAACAATCAGATATGCATTTGTCTCAGCTGAGCAGAGGGATGACTTTGAGTTCTGTCTGTCCTTCCTCCACAAGGAATTTCCTCGTGGGCAAACTGTGAGGGAGGTATGTAGCTTTTCTATCTTTCATGGCTGGAAACCACACTACAAAGCTGACATGATTGGTGTATGTTAGAAAACTCCAGGGAATCAGAGGCTTTATTATATTTAGAGAAAAGCTCTATATCAGTTTTAGTAACTAATAAATAAATCTATCACCATGCCTAATTTTTACCAAAAAAGTCTACTGGAACTTTTGATTGGGAATAGAATGGGAGGCAGTTCCCACCTTGACTTTTCCCTTGGGCTCAATTTTGGGGTACAGAGATTTATTTTCTTTTCACAATAGATTAGAATTGATATTTATCTGTAGATTTAAAGCAACCCCAATCCACACCTCAGCAGACTCTTTTTGTAAATGTAATATGCTAAGTTTAAAATTTATGTGGGAAATACAAAGGACCTAGAAAAAGCAAAACAACTTGGAAACACAAGAACAAATTGGTGGACTTCAACTACCTGACTTCACAAGTTTTTAAAAAGCAGGTATCAAGACAATGTGGTATTGCAATGAAGACAAATAGATCAAAGGAATAGAAGTGTGAGCTCAGAACTAGATCCTTACATACATGGTCAACTGATTTTTTGTAAGGAGCAAAGGGAATTCCATAGGGAGGGATAATCTTTTAGAAAATTGGAGCTGGAAAAACTGAATATTCATATATAAAAAAATGGAACCTTGGCCTCTTACCATAAAATCCATGGAGAAATAAACTCAAATTTGACCATAGACCTAAACACAAAAGCTGATGTTATCAAGTGTCTAAAAGAAACCAAGGCCCAGGCGCAATGGCGCTCGCCTATAATCCCAACACTCTGGGAGGCCGAGGTGGGTGGATTGCTTGAGGCCAGGAGTTCAAGACCAGCCTGGCCAACCTGGTGAAACCCTGTCTCTACTAAAAATACAAAAAAAAAAAACAAAAAAACAAAAAAACACAAAAACATAGCCAGGCCTGGTGGCACACACCTGTGGATCCCAGCTACTCGGGAGGCTGAGACACGAGAACCGCTTGAGCCCAGGAGGTAGAGGTTGCAGTGAGTTGAGATCGTGCCAGTGCAGCTGCGTGGTAACAGAGCGAGACCCTATCTCAAAATAAACAAATAAATAAAAGAAACCAAGGAGAAAATCTTTACCTCTGTTAAAGCAAACTAAATATGGCCTGAGAAGGGCTTTGTATTTCTATATTTGAGTCCTTGTGGGTGAACTGTAACCCAGCTTAATAGTCAGACAAGATTGACAACCTAACTTAAGGAGTATGCGCCTGTAACAATAACTGAGTCTTGGCCAATCCCGGCGGCCATACTTCAACCACTCACAGACGGCTGAGTGTTCAAACTGTGTTCAAATAAGGCAAACGCCAACCTGTAACCAACCCAGCTGTTTCTGTACCTCAGTGCTGATTTCTGTATGTCATTTCCCTTTTTCTGTCTATAAATCTTCTTCTACCACCTGGCTGCGTTGGAGTGTGTGTGAATCAGCTGTGATTCTGGAGGCTGCCTGATTCACAAATCGTTCATTGCTCAATTAAACTCTTTTACATTTAATTCAGCTGAAGTTTTTCTTGATCCCCCCCCCCCCCCCTTTAGCATAGGTCTTAGATCTGATTCAAAATACATGGACCAGAAATAAAAAATGAATACGCTTTTAATTTCCATGAGGTTTCATTTAGGTGTTGTCACAAGAAAAATGAAGCATAAGTCAACAAAAAAGCGGCCGGGCGCGGTGGCTCATGCCTGTCATCCCAGCACTTTAGGAGGCTGAGGTGGGTGGATTACTAGGTCAGGAGATCGAGACCATCCTGGCTAACACGGTGAAATCCCGTCTCTACTAAAAATACAAAAAATTAGCCGGCCGTGGTAGCGGGCGCCTGTGGCCCCGGCTACTCGGGAGACTGAGGCAGGAGAATGGAGTGAACCTGGGAGGTGGAAGGTGCAGTGAGCCAAGATCATGCCACTGCACTCCAGCCTGGGTGACAGGATGAGACTCTGTCTCAAAAAAAAAAAAAAACAAAAAACATAAGCACATGAATGTTCACAGCAACTTTATAATAGCCCAAACCGGAAACAACTTAAAGGAAAGTAGAGATCAAATGTTTTGTATCAACTAAGAAATTGAATTTATAGTTGAAAACTAGACCATCAACAGATGAGTGAGTAAGCAGCGGTATCTCCATATAGTAGAATACAGCTCAGCAATAAAAAATCTAACCAGTTACAGATACATTCAAAACATGAATGGATCTCAGAAACCACCTTTCAGGGTAAAAGAAGGCAGACACCAAAAAGTCCGTATGATTCCACTTACGTGAAAAATCAAGAAAAAGCAAAATGGATCTATAGTGACCAAAAAAAGTATCATCGTCTGCCTCAAAAAGGCAAGAGGAAATATTTTGGAGGAGATGGAAATGTTTGCTCTTCTGACTGTGGTGGTGGTTATAGGTGCATTATTGTTACATAGGTGGGTACATGCATTACAACTCAGGGAACTAGACCCTGTAAACAGAGGCTCTCTGTCATAAGGCACTTCCAAGCAAGGATAGAGACCCTCCATGGGCAGGGAGGGGGCAGTTAAGGGCTCTGCTATTTCAATGGAAAATCAAGCTTTTGCATATACCATATGATTCCATTCATACCAAAAGTCCGGAATAAGTATCTATGGAGACAGAAGGTAGATTCGTGGTTGCTTAGGCCTGGCACAGCAGGGAGGAAGGAGTGACTCTAATACATGTGATTTCTTTTGGGGAAGAATAAAAATGTTCTAAAATTAAATTGAACGATGGCAACACAACTGTGAATATACTAGAAAACCCTGAATTGTACAGTTTAGGTGAGTGAATTGTATATGTGAATTATATTTCCATAAATGTTTTAAGGGAAAACATCCCTCTTGCTCCATCTCACTGAGATACTGAATATACAAATGGACCACGGCCTGACCATATGTAAATACAAAACTCTGGCCCATAATCTGTGGCAACTGGTCCAGGAAGCCAGGCTGCTACATACAATCAGACTTGTAAGAAGTTGGATCAGTATCTTTAGCAGATAATCTAGGAAGTCAAACAATAACCCAGGTAACAATTAGTCCCCAACTGATTCTAGGACTTGACTAACAGCTGACAGCTTCCCTAATTTCTGTCCCAGCTGCAACTTAGAATCGGCCAGAGAAAGCCAAATATGCATCCCTAGTCAATCACAGGAGACTCGCGGCTTTCTAGCTAGCTGTCTCAGCTTCCCTGTGCGCACAGACTCCAGTCAGGGCACACACTAAGCTTTCCCTTGTCTCCACTCCCCTGCCTGCCTTTGAGTCTCTGCCAAACCAATGTGCTGGTCGTGACCCCCTGGCTATAGCAAGCTCTGAATAAATTGCCTTAGCCTGTTCTCCTTTGATTGGTCTTTGTGTATCTCCACACCACTCAGGTAAAAGTAAATGTCTTTAGAGGGTCTACGAAGCTGTATATGATCTAACCCAAGGGTCCCCAACCCCCAGGTCACGTGTGGATTAGGAAACGGGACACACAGCTGAAGGTGAGTGAGCATTACCGCCTGAGCTCAGCCTCCTGTCAGATCAGCAGTGGCATTAGATTCGCACAGAAGCATGGACCCTGTTGTGAACTGCATGTGCAAGGCGTCAGGCCTCTGAGCCCAAGCTAAGCCATATCCCCTGTGACCTGCATGTAGACATCCAGATGGCCTGAAGCAAGTGAAGAATCACAAAAGAAGTGAAAATGGTCGGTTCCTGCCTTAACTGACGACATTACCTTGTGAAATTCCTTCTCCTGGCTCAGAAGCTCCCCCACTGAGCACCTTGTGACCCCCGCCCCTGCACACCAGACAACAACCCCCTTGGACTGTAATTTTCCACTACCTGCTCAAATCCTACAAAATGGCCCCACCCCTATCTCCCTTCACTGACTCTGTTTTCGGACTCAGCCCACCTACACCCAGGTGATTAAAAAGCTTTATCACTCACACAAAACCTGTTTGGTGGTCTCTTCACATGGATGTGCGTGACACAAGGGATCTAGGTTGTGTGCTCCTTATGAGAATCTAATGCCTGATGATCTGAGGTGGAACAGTTTCATCCCAAAACCACCCCTGCATCCTCCCTACCCCACCTCCCGCTATCTGTGGAAAAATTGTCTTTCAGGAGACTGTTCCCTGGTGCTAAAAAGGTTGGGGACCGCTGATCTAATGGCCTGCGAGCTGTCTGCCCTTGGTGAGGGAGGGATGAATGAATGAAGAAAGGAAGGGAGGAAAGAATTCTGACTGTAGGTCAGACTGGATGTGGGTTAAAAATAGAAGGACATCATCTGAATTTGTGTGATGCCTTTGCTGGTCCCTGGATTGTGGGATTGAGAGCTACAGGACTGCATCCAGGCTTAAGGGAAGGCTGGTCATGACTGATTCATTAGCAATGTTGGCAGGAGCAAGAGGCATGAGGGTGCAGCACACCTACTGTATCCGCTGACTGTTAGAGATCTTCACTCACAAGAACACTTGCCAAGCGCTCATCCTGCAGTGGGTCTTGGGACTGTGTCAGTGAACAAAACAAAGATCCCTCCCCTCGAGGAGTTGCCCGGGCTGTGGTTCCTGCCCTCCCGGTCAGGGGATGGTGTTGCATGGGCCAGAGTGACAGTGACAATAGCAGGAAAAACAGGAACAGTTTGGCTTTATTATAGGGACCCTGTGGCTCATTTGAATAGACGTTTCACAAAGGAGCCTTTACAGACATTTGGGGCTGCCTGGAAGTTTCCAGGAGGATGGCAGGGAACAGCAGGTATTTTTAAATTTTCGATTTTAGTGTTCTCATTCACACAATAACCTTAAAAAACTGTTCTAATGACAAAGCTTCTCTATATTGGTGTTAAATCATAATTGTAATAGACAGTTTAATAGCCTAAAATTTCCCCTTTTCCTATATAGAATCCTCAGTCATGCTCTATGCATCTTTGAAAAACTTTTTCTTTTAACTGCAACGGGCTGGGTTTGAAGGCTGTGGGTGTAATTAATCAGATATCCCATGGTGCAGCAGTTTCAAATTCAGCTGCACATTCGAATCAATTGGGCAGCTTTTAACAAGCTGTACTCCCAAGATCAATGACATTAGAATCTCTCAGGAAATTTTGTAAAGCTTCCTGGTGGATTCTGATGTGTAGGCGGGGGGTCAAGAACCTCTGTCCTGTGGGGTGTGGGGTGGGAGAAAGGGATCTCATACTATGTCAGTGCCCGGAACAATGTCTGGCACAAGAAAAGGTGATTGGTTAAGTTTCTGTTGACTGAAGTGTAATTAGGCGGGGAGGTAAAGGATTTTATTTTAGAGACCCTAAACTCTTTTCAAAAAGATCACGAAGCCAGATCTGTTCTGCAGGAACAAGTGTTGTCATTAATTGGCTGTGCCTAGAAGGGAGCAGAAGACCATTATGGCATCTGTCCCCAGCCCCATCTCAAGCTCAAGGTACCCTAATGCCCCAAGCATTCATCCATTGGGCATCTCTCACAGGTGTTCAGAAGTGCTCTGGGGCTTGTGAATATCCTAGGTGTGTCCTCCCTCAGCCAGGAGCCCATGAACAGGTGAAGCCAACAAACACAGTCAAAGAAGGGCTTCCACCTTCGTCCCAGTCTGGCGTGGCAGGAGTGTGCCCACAGGGCAAGATCCATCTCGCAGCCCACTAGGGATGGCCACCCTGTGCTCTATAGGTAGGTTTGTGGTGAGCAGAACGGCCTCTTCGGGGTGCCGCACCCTAATCCCCACAGCCATGACTATGTTACCTTACCAGTGGTACAAGGGACTTTGCAGATGTGATTAGGGTTATCGCCATCAAAAGAAAGGATTATCCTGGATTTTCTGTGTGGCCCAGTCTAATCCCATGAGCCCTTAAAAGCAGAAAACTTTCTCCAGCAGGAGGTGGAGGGATTCCAAGCGTGAGTCAAGGACTTGACCCACTGTTGCTGCAGGGGCCGTATGGAGAATTCAGGCAGCAACGTGGCAGGCCCCAGGAGCACAGAACAGCCAGGGCTCACGGCCATCAAGGAGTGGCGACCTCAGCCCTATAAGCCCAAGGAACTGAATTCAGCGGACCACCAAGTGAGCTGGGCAGGGTTCTGCCTCAGAGCCTCCAGGAAGGAGCTCCGCGCCGACATTGACCGCTCAACCTTGTGAGACACAAGGCTGGGACCTCCCTGCGCGCACCTGGACTCCTGGCTACAGCACTGTGAGATAATAAGGCCCTGTTGTTTGAAACGGCTAAGTTTATGGTGACTTGTTACCGCAGCAATGGAAGATACAAGGCGATGCCACAACACAAAAGAAGGGACAAAGTCAATAAAAATAAAACAAAGAACCCAAGCAGAAGCGTACCCTTGCAACCAGGTGAGAGCTCTACCCAGAAGCGAGGATGGAACCGGAGCGGCCCGATTGGTCAATGACCTCCCGGTAGGCCCGGCCCTGTGCTCCACAGCGACCACCAGCGGCTGCTGCATTGGAAGGCGCTGGCATTCAGAGGGGAGGGTCCACGCGCCCTGCATGGGGCCTTCCAGCAGCCTGCTGGGGAGGGGGCGCTCTCTACTCTCCCCTTTGTTTAGAATCCCCACTCCAGGCCCCGCATGGAGGCCTCTTTTCCCAAGTAAACCCAGGGCTGCAATCCTCAAAGAAAAATGGAAAGAAACACGTCTGCCCACCAGGGCTGGAACTCCACGATGCAAGATTAAACACCTGGGGCTCTAGGTTAGGGAGGGTCCCTGGGCTCCCACCTCACCTCCCCGTCAGCCCGGGCCTGCTGAGCAGAGATGCAGTCTCCCGGCCCTGCTACACACCATGGCTCCTAACGCTTGATCAAATGAATGAGAATACACCTTCAGCTGCTGGTGCTGGAGGCTAGGACCTCTGCCCCTGCATTGAGCAGATACAATCCAGGATGCTCAGTTCAGTTAGAATTTAAGATAATTGTTTTAATTTTAAGTATGTTCCAAGTAATATTCAGGGCATACTAAAGAAATTATTCTCTGTTCATTTGAAATTTAAGTTTACCTGGATACTCTGTGTTTTATCTGGCAACCATAGTCAAGGCCTCTCCCCGACTGCCTCCCCCTGGGAGGACAGTAACCCTTTCCTGGGTCACCCAGGGCCCCCTCCAGGGTGTGGCTGACCATGCAGGTGCCTGCCACCTGCAGCACCCACCCCACACCAGACTTGCTGCCGAGGCCACTCTGGATCTCCCGAAGCCCAGGGTCCCAAATGTAGCCCCCGTGCTGTGAAATCACCTGGAAACTTAAAGATGTCCTGCCAACCTGGTGGGCACCACCCCCAGGGACTCAGATTGCAGTGGTCTGGAGGCAGCCCCAGCACCGGAAATTTTAGAAGCTTCCCAGGGGCTCCAATGTGCAGTTAAGTTCCAGTCCCTGTCTCTGAAGAGGCTGCCCTGACTCAGACTGTCTAGGGAGAAAGCTTAAAGTGAGAAGAGGGTACCTTGTGGTTAGTGGGTTCCAGGATCTCTGAGCTTGAGTTCGAATCCTGCCTCTGTCAGTTGCTAGTTGTGCGGCCTCAGGCATGTTAGCTCCAGGCTCTGAGCTTTGGTCTCTTCCTCTGCCCTCAGAGAACTGCTGAGAACATCAATTGAGACAGAAGCGCTTCAGGTGTGGCCCCTGAACCAGCAGCATCAATCTCACCGGGGAACACGTTGGAAATGCAAGTTCTCCCCTTCCTCAGATCTCCTAAATCAGATCCTCAGGGTGAGGCCAGCAAGCTGTGTTGGAACAAGCCCTCCCACTGATTCAGACGCATGCTCTGCCACAGGCACAAGGTGACAGGTGTCGAGGGAAGACAGAGAGACAGACGAAAGGGAACTACTGGCAGTACCAACAGCCGAGTCCTGGAGTTCTCTCCTCCTGCCTCTGGGAGCCCTGATTTTCCCTTCCCTGCCTCCCTGCAGAAGTTCAAGGCTGTTCTTTATGAAGGAACTTACAGGTGGCCTCAGGCCCCCTGTCAAAGGTCATGGTACCTTCCCTCGGGACCTTTCCCAGTCCAGGAGCACTCGGCCGTGACCCCCAAGAGCCATGCCCTGTCAAGCACCTGCCTCTTGACCTCTCTCCAGGCTGATAACTGATGCAG
Organism: Piliocolobus tephrosceles; assembly: GCF_002776525.5. Taxonomy (NCBI): domain Eukaryota; kingdom Metazoa; phylum Chordata; class Mammalia; order Primates; family Cercopithecidae; genus Piliocolobus; species Piliocolobus tephrosceles. Next base: position 32,222,751 of record NC_045453.1, on the reverse strand, counting down.
TGCCAAGGAGGGCCCTGCCCTCTGCCCCCATGGCCAGAGTTTCCTGTTCAGCTGTGAAGGGCTCCCTTAATTGCTCCAGAGTCTGGATTTGGGGAACACTTTAAGGAGAAAGTTTTTAATTCACCTCCCAATTCTTTCAGCCCTGTGAACTGCCTACTGCTTGAAAAACAAAAAACATAAAGTGATTGCTGATGATGGACTAGAACAGAAATCATGCAAATATTCTGACTTTGCTGAGTCAAAATAGATTCTATTTTAAAATAGATTCCAAGGCACAGGTTTTGACGTGGCAGAGGCCAGGGCCCTCCGTCTAGATTGGCTATTCCAGGTGACTTCCCTGAGCCCCCAATTTTCTCACTAAAAATAATAACAATTGCTATTACTGTTATCAGTATAATAGCAGAATTTGTAAGCCCTTTGTCCTTCCAGCCTCTCTCAGAGGTAGGGTGAGCAGCAGTTCTCCCACTGCTCATTAGAATCACCTGGGGATGTTTTAAAATGCAGATTCCCATACTACACTGGGATCAAGAGAGCCCCAGGATGGCCCAGCCATCTGTAATTTTTCAAGCCCTCCTCTGTCCTTGGGTGAGACTACTGCCCACTGGCCTATGTTCCCCTTCCTTGGTAATGGCCCCTCAGTTTTTTTATGGGGACCCTCCCCGTTACCTGCTTCCTTCAGACACACGCACCTCAGGGTGTGACACAAGCCAGGTGGTCAGAGTCAACTCCAGGGGCTTTCAGGACTTGGCCCTCACACTTGGGCTACCACTGCAAAGAATTTAACCAAGCCAACATATGGCAAATTTTAAAACTATTAACTTCATTTAAGGAAAAAACAGCAACAATAGAGCCAGGTTGTCATGAATTGGAAGCAGATGCTTGGGGCTCTTTGTAGACTCCCTGCTCCCAACAAGATGGCCCCTCTTCCTCCCCATTCCCCTTCCCTGGCGCAAGCAGAGCTGCATCCTCAAGGAGGCTGGGCTCAGCCTGCCAGAGGTGGAGAGCCCCTGGGCTCAGGAACCTCCGCCTGCCTCAATTTCCTCGTAATCATGGAACATCTGCTGCATGGAGCCTTCCCTGCATCCCTGGGGCTTGGCAGGGCCATTAGTTACCATCTCATCTGGCAATGTCACAAATGTCCTCATTCTCACTGTTGCAGCTGGCGTGAGGGGCTTCGGGACCTGGTGAGGGCCGGGTTGCACCAGGGCCCCCTCCTGCCCCTGCAGCCCCAGTCGCATGGACCTGAAGCTGCACTCTGAGTGGTGACATTTTAGCACGGGCCAGGGCCAAAAGCAGAGGCCAGGACACTTTGGTGATAGAGGAAAGGTTATGGCTCTGAGGCTGGCTTTTTGAATTTTCTTTCCGGGCTCTCTTAGCGCTTGTCTGGTTTCTGGCTTTGGCGATTGGTTCTTCATGAGGTCTCTGGAGGTGGCTTCTCTCCCATCCCACGTGGCCTGCAAAATAGGCCTGGGCAGCCTCTTCATCCGGAGACAAGGGTGGGAACACAGCTGCACCTGAAGGGGCCCCTTCCCCTCCTTTCCCTTGAGGTTGCCAGTCCTTACGCCCCAGGGGATGAGGCCTGCGGGCTGGGGGTGGGGTGGGCAGGGCTGGGGGTGTGCAGCCTGTTGTGCTCAGAGGCCTGCGGGTTGGAGGTGGGGTGGGCAGCCCTGGGGGTGTGCAGCCTGTTGTGCTCAGCAGCCTATGCTCAGTTTAATGCTCTGTTGTCCTATGTCACTGTGAACTCCTAAATGTAAACATATTGGATGAGTTTTGATCCATTTCAGTGAATCCCTGACAACGTATAGACCTATTATAGATCCTCTTTCAAACATATAGATAAAATAACAATTCAAAATTTAAATACTGACTGGATATTTCATGATATTAGAGAATTTTTAATATTTTAACTGTCCTGTCTTCAAAATCTTCATACTTTGGGAGGAAGGGGGCATTTTCACGTGGCCCTGGGTGTGCAAATTCTGCAACTGCCCTGAGAGATGAATCCATAAACGAGGATGGAACGGGGGCAGCCCTATTGACTGAGGAGGATTTCTTCTCCTCCCCGGAGGGCAGAGGTCAGGGTGCACCACAGCCTGATGAAGCCATGCGAAGATGACCAGGACTGCTTGGAGTAGCGCGTCAGCCTCGGGTCCCCAAATCCCACTCCCGACACCTCCGAGGACTGACTAGTTGGGGGCGCAGGGGCTTGGTTGGCCCTCATGGGGAAGGCAGGGCAAATGCTCCTTCTTTCTCTTCACTGATCACTTTTCAAAATCATAAGTTGGTTCCCTGACATCCTCTAACAGTGACCGACAGTGTCACTATGCACTCCTAAATGTAAACATATTGGATGAGTTTTGATCCATTTCAGTGAATCCCTAGCAATGTATAGACTATTATAGATCCTCTTTCAAACATATTGAGAAAATAACAATTCAAAATTTAAATACTGACAGGATATTTCATGATATTAGAGAATTTTTAATATTTTAACTGTTAATAGTAACATGTGTGGCCACCCCTATTTGGCAGATCTCTTATTTTTTAGTGTCATGTATTGGAATATTTATGGGTTGAGTAAAAATAGAAAACAAAACCACAACCCATCTCCCGACCCCAGCCTTGGCCTCAGGAACCAGGTATTCTGGTGAGACATTGGCCTTGGCACAGGGAGGCCTTAAGATCCCTTCCTTGAAATCCTGGGGATGTGGGGGGCTTGTGACTTTTGAGCTCTCAAGGCTCATCTCCTGCCAAAGCACAGGTGGGTGGGGGCTATGGAGGATGGGAGCCTGGGGGACACCGGGTCCCAGCACCCCTTTAGTGCAGAGAAGAAGATGGGTGGGCCTTGCTGGCAGAGCAGATAGGAACCTTGAAGGCCCTGGGCTGTGTCAGGTGGGGCAGAAGGAGGAGGAAGGAGGAGGGAGACAGAGGAAGGGAGCAGGGCCATCATGCTGGGCCCAGTGTGGGGCTGAGTCCCAGAGGATAAAGTCCAGCAGGGTAAGACAAGAGTCAGGGGTAGAGGGGTAAGGACAACCTGGGCTGAGACAGTCGCACCAGGACTCGGGTCCCAGGGTCTTCCAGGTCTGGAGAAGGTGGATTGGGAACAGCAGAAGAAGGTGTTCTTTGAAATTCCCACATGGTTTGAGCACAAACCCCTGTGGAGTAATCTGGCCTTCCTTCAGAGGTCCACTAAGACACCAGGGTGTCATCTTTTCTTTCATTCCTTCATTCATTCAACCAAGCAACAGATATTTATTGGATGCTATATTAGTCCATCCACACACTGCTGTAAAGGAATACCTGAAACTGGGTCATTTATAAAGAAAAGAGGTTTAATCGGCTCATAGTTCTGCGGGCTGTACAGGCTTCTGCTTCTGGGGAGGCCTCAGGAAACTTACAATCATGGCACAAGGTGAGGAGGAAGCCAGCATGGACTTCATATGGCCAGAGCAAGACAGGAAGAGAGAGAGAGAGAGAGAGCGAGCGCAAGCACCGGGGGAGGGGCTACACACTTTCAAACAACCAGATCTTCTGAGAACTCTATCATGAAAACATCAAGAGGGAAGTCTCCCAATGATTCAATCACCCCCACCAGGTCCTCCCTCCAATACTGGGAATTACAATTTGACACAAGATTTGGGTGGGGACACAGAACCAAGCCATATCAGATACGTATTATATGCCAGGCACTACCTTTAGTATAATGGATACTATATATAATGGAACTAGGCTACCATTGCACCTGTCGTGATATTTACACGCCTTGTGGGAAGCCAGACATTAACTGAGGGAGACACAAAGGTAAATGCATGCTCAGAACCATGCATCTAAGAAATGGAAAGAACAGAGAGATCCTGCGCACTTCCAGAGGCTATGGGGAGCATGGCCTCTGCGAAGAAGGTGCAGGTGGCTGGTTTGGCTGGCCTCAAGGCCATGCCTGGGGGTCACGAGGTGTTGCCATTGCTCTGCCTCAAGGCCGGGTGCTAGGACTTGAGTTCAATCAAAGCTGGCCCTTGAGGAGCTCCCAGGCTGGAAGGTGAGACAGATGGACAGTCCCAGATGATGGTCTGAGACATGGATCTGCAGAGGGTGGCACAAGAGCAATCGGTGATGGGTTAGGAGAGACCTCTAGGAAAAGATGATACCAGTACAGTCATAGAGGGAAGATCACAGGAAGGGTTCATGGCAGAGGCCAACTCGGGGTGTATTAGTCCATTTTCCCCTGCTATAAAGAACTTCCCAAGACTAGGTAATTTATAAGGGAAAGAAGTTTAATTGACTCACGGTTCAGCATGGCTGGGGAAGCCTCAGGAAACTTACAATTGTGGCAGAAGGCAAAGGGGAAGCAAGGCACCTTCTTCACAAGGCAGCAGGAAGGAGAAGTGCAGGGTGAAGGGGGAAGAGCCCCTTATAAAACCATCAGATCTCATGAGAACTCACTCAATATCATGAGAATAGCATGGGGAAAACCACCCCCATGATTCAATTACCTTCACCTAGTCTCTCCCTTGACATGTGGGGATTACAATTCGAGATGAGATTTGGGTAAGAACACAGAGTGTAACCATATCATGAGGCAACAAAGACGCCAGACAACCAAGACTAACCAGTCCAAGGGCCACTTCCTCAGGTACAGGAAAGACTAGGTGAAACCCCGTCTCTACTAAAATACAAAAAATTAGCCGGGCGTGTTGGCGGGCGCCTGTAGTCCCAGCTACTCGGGAGGCTGAGGCAGGAGAATGGCGTGAACCCAGGAGGCGGAGCTTGCAGTGAGCTGAGATCCGGCCACTGCACTCCAGCCTGGGCGACAGAGCGAGACTCCGTCTCAAAAAAAAAAAAAAAAAAAAAAAAAAAAAAAAAAAAAGACTAGGTGCCTCCACTACTGCTGGGGTAGGGGACACCAAATAGGGCCTGGGCTGGGAGTGGCCAAGCTCCCAAGGTGGAAGACACACCCCTCTTACCCGGACTGGCTCTGGGACCCTGAATCCCAGTCAGGTGTGAACTGCCATGTCCCTGCCTGGAGATTTCCTGCTAAAAATCTCCTGGGCTTTCAGAGGTCCCTGATCATAGCCAGGTGGCCCTAGGAGAGAGAACAACAGCTCTGAGGTTAGGCTGATCTAATGCAAATCCCAGCCTAGACCCTTGGTAGCTGTGCGACGTTGAACAAGTTACTTCAAGGAGAGGGACCTCATCTTTCTCATTTACTCTTGTATCTTTAGGGCCAGGAATGTAATAGGTACTCAATAAACATTTATGAAATCAATGGTGATCTCTCCCAGTCTTGTTTTCCCATCTGCAAAAAAATAAAACCAGGACCTTTCTCAACCAGAAGGCCATCTCCAGGCCTGGCCTTCAGAGGCAGCAGGCAACAGTGGCTGCCAGCACAACGACTCTTCTCTAGATTAGGGGCAAAGAAGACACACTTGATTTGGCTCCATAGGAAAGACCTTGCAGTGAGGCTGCTTTGGGCATCAGTTTCCATAAGAAATGGGATCTGTGAAGATGGCTTGTTCTTTTGTTTTTTGAGACGGTCGTGCTGTGTCACCCAGGCTGGAGTGCAGTGGTGTAATCATAGCTCACTGCAGCCCCAAACTCCTGGACTCAAACAATCCCCCCACCTTAGCCTCCTGAATAGCTGAGAGTACAGGTGCATACCACCATGGCCAGCTAATTTTTTACTTTTTTGTACAGATGGGGTCTTGCTGTGTTGTCCAGGTTGGTCTCAAACTCCTGACCTCAAGTGATCCTCCTGCCTCAGCCTCCCAAAGTGCTGGGATTACAGACGTGAGCCACCATGCCTGGCCCAGATGGCATATTTGGCTACCTTTATCATTATCATTCATGATAAATCTTCAATCATTATCAATTACAATGTCACGATGTCACTCTATATTTAGCTACATCTCTATGCACATCTCTATCTGCACCCATATCCATATCAGTGTCTGCATCTCTACACAGGTTCATATGCATTTTGTGGGGGGTGGCTGGTGGCCTCCCAAAAGATACATTCACATTTTGAGCCCCGGAACCTAGGAACAGGACCCACAGTGGTGAAGAAGATGCCTGGACTTTGAAAAGCAGGGCCCTGTTCTCCCCCAGCCTGTGCCATCTCAGCACACTCAGTTCACTCACATTCCTCAGCATGGTACACAAAGCCTGGCCTGCTGTGCCCTCCTGGTCATGCCTCAGCTTGTTCCCTCCTCAGTGCCTTTGCACATGCTTTGCCCTCTGCCTGAGAGGCTCCTCCCAGGCCCTCATGAGGCGCTCACTCTAGGGACTTGGGTCTCAGATCTTCTTTGACATGCACCCTCAGCTCCCTCCCAGAGATTTTTAATATCACGTCGACTTGTTTTGTTATTTTTTTCACAGCATGAACACTCTGGGGATGTCTCCTTTGTTGTGGTAATGTCTCCCCATCTGCATGCCAGTGCTCCATGAGCAGTGACACGGTGGTCTTATTTCCCCGTTGTGGCCCAAGCTTCTAGCATGGAACCAAGCACCCAGTAGGTACTCAAGGAATATTCAAGATGCTGCCTGGCTGGAGTGGCTCCACCTCTAATTCTTTCATGTTTCCTTCTGTAGGATGGGGATGCAAGAGCCCCTGCCACCTTGGCAGTGTGGGAAGGCAGGGAGATGGCAAAGGAGAAGGGCCTGGGGCGGTGTCTGGCTCTGCCTGTAGGATGGTGCACTCTGTACCTCCCTGGGGACTGCATGTCTCTGGCTGATCGCAAATATTCGCCAGCAGTGCTGATCCACGTTTCCTGGGGCTCCCATCCGCTGTGCTTGCGTTTATACCCCGTTGTTTCTTTTAATGAGCGTCCTGCTTCAACTCACCTGTGCTGGGAGATGAAGTAGGCTCTGTGACTAAGAAATTGATTTGTGGGCCTTGCAGTAATAGCAAGAACTATTTTAAACATACATGAGGCACGGTTAGTTAGCTGGAAACTGTTAAGGCTCCCAGCAGGGGCTTGCGTTGAGCTTCCCATTGACGCATTTCGGTGTTAACGCAAAGTAGGCTCTCAGATGCGTGTGGGGGTGGAGGGCAGGCTGAAGCCCAGCCTTCAGGATCAGACACAGCCCACGACTGCAATGGGAGCCACAGATGCTGCCAGCTTTCAGGGGGTGGATGAAGAAAGTCCACGAGCTTGAGGGGGTCTGCATCCTGTTTCCCAGGAGCTGAGGCCAACGCCGACTCCAAGATGCTCTGAGAGTCTCAAAACCCAGCCCTCAGAGCCATGAGCCATACCAATGCCTCCAAATCTGTTCCCATCGCAGGGGAGGCTATCACCATCCCCCGAGTCACCCACATCACAAGCCCAGGCCCCACCCCGGACCCTCCACCATGTTCTGCCAGTGTGGCATCCACTGCTCTTCCTTCCCACCCTGCTGCCTCATCTCAGACCTGGACGATGCCAGCATCTTTCCCTGCAGCCCAGCATCCACACCTCAGTCCAAGCCTTTGTTCTAAACCACAGATCAAAGCCTGTCACTACATTGCCTTCAGAACACAGCTGAAAAGCTCTGGACTCACACCGCCTGGCTATCCTGGCTCTGCCACTTTCTCCCTGTGTGACAGTGCATAGTTGCTTCACCTCTCTGTGCCTTAGCTTCCTCCTCTGCAAAACAGATATGACTGATACAGTGACTGTATCGATCACTGTATCAGCCAGGGCATGGGCAGGAGACTGTGAAAACAGAGGGGAATTGAGAACAGGGACAATTTATAAGGTGTGGGCTGAGGGGGTCACACTGGTCATGGGCAAGTTCGTGTGCGCTTTTTCAGCGAGATCTCGCACTCCATCACGTTGGAGGAGCTGCCGTGCGTCATCCACATCCTCGAGCTCTGCCAGGACATCTTCCTGGTGTGCAAGACCCGTGAGCTGGAGCTGGAGGAGGAGCTGTCTGCCAAACTCACGTTACTCTACCGCTCACCCGAGGCCATGATCAAGTGGACTCGTGAGGAGCAGGAGCTGCTGCTGGCACCCTAGAGGGAAGAAGCCGGCCTGCTGGGCAGCACGGCCACACAGGGGGCGGCACTCCTCGGGCGGGGGAGCTACTGCCCTGTCCAAGGTCGCCAGCTCTGATGTGTCCTCCCAGCCTGCCTGAGCCCTGATGCTGCTGTCAGGGGACACTGTGTCCCCATGGCCTGATTGGTGCTGTCGTCTTCGACCTCACCCATGCAAACTGTAGAGTTTTTAAAATTGCAAATGTTTTATTTATATAATTGGAAAGAAAAATAGTGTGGGCCCAGATCAGGTGGGAGGACACGACCACATTCGTGCCAGATGGGGCAAAAGGAAGGAATGCTTACAGGAATCTGACGACAGCACCAGTGACCTGAGGGCTAGCAGAGGGGTGCCGCCGACACTTAGACCCTTATGTGGGGGACCAGGGGGATAAACAACCAATCTCAGTCTCTTCTCTCTGGCTGAGCTCCTGCCGAAGGTCTCTATGGGCTGAACCCAAGGAGAAGCCTGAGTGTAGGGGAGCTTGTGGTGAAGGTGAAAATGAAGACACAAAGAAGCTGGAACAACAAGAAAGCAGGAAGCGTGAGGCAGGGAGGAGAAGGACAAGGAGAAGATGAGAATCCAGGGGAGGCTGTGCGCGAAGAGGAAGGAGGCCCTGCAGCAGGGGCTGCGGCGCACTCAGGCAGACATTAGTGTAAAGCGCCTCCACCACCTGCTGCCTCTACCCCCAAGTCCTCTCCTGTGGTTCCTGATCTTCCCGGAATCTGGTGATTGAGATTTTTCTTGGCTCCTGGGGCACACGTTTTCGTGACAACCTCTGTATTGATGAGGGCTCCTCAGTTGCAGAGAAATCCACACTGGCTTGAGCCAAAGGAGGAATGATTGGCTCATGTAACTGAGAAATCAAAGCTTGCTGACTTTAGGCACGGCTGGATCTAGGTGGCTGAAATATGAGGAATCGGACATTCTCCACCTCTCAGTGCTGTATTCTGTGTTTGTGTCTGTATTTGCTACCTAATGCTTTGCAACAAATAACCACAAAATTAGGCTGCCTAAAACAACAATAAACATGTATTATCTCACAGTGTTTGCGGGTCAGGAATTTAGAAGTGGTGTAGTGGTTTGAGGTTTCTTATGAGATTGTAGTTAAGATAGTAGCTGGGGCTGCAGTTATCTAAAGGTTTTGCTGGAACTGAAGAATCTGTTTCCAAAAGGGCTCACTCTCATGGCTATTGGCAGGAAGCCCCAGTTCCTTTCCATATGGCTATCACCACACAGCTGCTTGAGTGACCTCCCAACATGGCCACAGGCTTTCCCCAGACAGACAGAGAGATCCAAGAGATTAGGGTAAAGGCTGCAATGTCTTTAATGAACTAGCCTGAAAATCACACTCCATCATTCCTGCAACCTTCTATGGTAACGCAGGTCAGCCTTATCCAAGGTGGGAGGGGACTACATAAGGACATGAATACCAGGAGGTGAGACTCGTGAGGGGACATCTTGAAGACTAGAACCACAGCTTCTTTCTCAGGCCTTGCAGAAAAGCAGTTCCAGACTACCATCCCAGCAGGAGAAAAGGAGAACCTTCCCAATAATCTCAGCAAAATTCCCAGACCTGATCTCACTGGCCTGAATTTGGTCACATGCCCATCACTAACAAATGACTATGACTCTGATTGGCCAGGCGGAGTCACATGTTTACCCACTAGGTCAGGGAGGAGGAAGGGTAAACCCCATGGCGGCCGTGTGGACTGAGCGTGAGTGTGGGCTCCTCCCCGAGGTAGAATAAGTTGCTGCTACCAAAGAAAGACGCCTAGATGCTGAGCAGACAAAGCAATAGACGGGTTTCTCCACAAATGAAAAAGCTTCTGTCCTCTGTGGAAGTGTCACTGGAGGAGTAGGCAGAGGACCTAAGATACGAAGGATGAAGGATGGGAGTCTAGAAAGAAGGACAGGATTCCCAGCAGACTCGGGGAAAGCAATAAGCATTTGCATTTGGGGCTGGGTGCAGTGGCTCACACCTGTAATGCTAGCACTTTGGAAAGCCAAGGAGGGTAGATCATTTGAAGTCAGGAGTTTAAGACTAGCCTGGCCAACATGGTGAAACCCATCTCTACTAAAAATACAAAAATTAGCCGGGCATGGTGGTGGGTGCCTGTAATCCCAGCTACTCGGGAGGCTGAGGCAGGAGAACCGCTTGAACCCAGGAGGTAGAGGTTGCCGTAAGCCAAGATCACACCACTGCACTCCAGCCTAGGCGACAGAGAGATTCTGTTTCAGAACAACAACAACAAAAGGATGTGCATCTTGGGTTTTCTTACCACCAGTTCCATGAGCCAATCACCTCCCAGAACCCCAGTCCTAGGCAACTACATGTCCAGCACGTCCCTTCTCTCAGAGCAAAGACCAGTGAAGAAATAGTGTTTTCTTAGCACCCTACTGCCCATCCTGAAGGAACAATCATTTAGAATTCATTTTCTGGCCAAAGCACATCCCTAAACAGAGGTCAGTCCATGCGTGGTGATATTAATCCTGGTAACTGAGAGAGTGATGGCTAAGAGCTTAGGCTGTGGTGTTAGCAACCTTATGTCCCGGTCCTGCTACTCACCAGCTGTGGAACCTTGGCAAAGTCTTTCCCTCAGTTCCTCTTAGGCTCAGTTTCCTCATCTGTGAAAGGGGGATAATAATCAGACCAATCCCACAAAGGTGATGTGGGCTTTGAATGATCCAAGGGAAGTGCCTGGACGGAGCAAGTGCATTAGCTCTGACGGGGTATCACATTTTCTATTTCTGGACAAAGGCAAACCTTTCCAAAGTGCTGCCTCCTAGCTAAGAGTACGTGCTAACAGGCTTGTCAAGCCCTAGAAAACCATCTCTGCCATTTCTAGCTAGCTAGATCTTTCTGTGCCTCAGTTTCTATATCTGTACAATGGGCGTAATACCACCTCCACTTGGTAGTGATGATTAGGAAAGATGATGCGTACAAACCATCTATCTCTGTGGTTAACTAACAACATAAGCCATTAAATAAACAGCAGTTGTCGTCACTAACTAAACTGCATAGAGGTTAGCAGCTGGGACTCTGGAGCTGGACTGCCTGAGTCCCAGTCCCAGCTGTGTGACTTCCCAGCTGTATGACTTCCCAGTTGTGTGACTTCCCAGCTGTATGACTTTGGCAAATGACCCACTCTTTCTGAACCTCAGTTTTCAGAGACAAACGCATGTCAGGGCTGTTGTGAGCATCCTGTGAGCTGCCAGGCAGCCTGGACACAGGAGCCAGGGCATTGTTCACCGCCCATTGGGGGTTATTGAGTTTGCCATTATACATGTTGATTGGGTGCTGGGTGGTGTAGTAGAGATGGACTCACCATAATTTTCATTCACAAAATCCAGGTAACTGCTTGAAATAGACTCCATTTGGGACCGGTCCTGGGATAATTACATAACGTGCCACTTAATAGTAATCAGTAAAGACCTAATTAAAGCAGGCGTTTCTCTGACAGCCATCACAGATTGCTCAAGAGAGCAGGTGAGAGCAAAGCCGGCCTGCTCCTGAAGCCTCTCTGTGTTGTCAGCCTGCGGATTGCCAGGCTGGGAGTGGCTGGGAAGGGCTGCCGAGCTTTTGTTCTCTCCAACTTGCATCTCCAAGCTTCCATGGAGGCTGAGAAAAGGGGCCGTGAGGAGTAGCAGGTGTGGGGCCTGGAAGCCCCCAGGGTTCTGTTGGGCCATGGGGGTACTGGGTGAGAATCTTGCTCTAGACTGGAGGGACATCCCCAGCAGGCCAGGCCCCTTCCCCTCTCCGAGCTGCATCTCTCAGGGTAGGTTAGCAATGAGAAGGGGAGCTCGCAGAGATGTCACAAGGCTGAATGGGACGACGCCCCAACCACAGGTGGGGGAAGCCCCTGAGACAGGACCACACAGACACTCGCTGGCAGTGTGAAGGGGCGTGTCAACATGGCAGGCACAGCCTGTGGGCTTGCTGGAGCCAGGTATGACCATGGATTGCTTTGTGAATGCCCCACCACGGCCCCTCAGGGACTGAGGCTCCAGGGGCTCAGAGAGGCAGCTTGGCCTGCCTGAGACCACAGAGCTGGGAGTTGGGCAGGGGCAACACGGACCCACACAGACGAGTCGGGCCTTCTGGAATTTCCAAACCAAATAGCATGCAAGTTTCTGTAGTGGTGGTGGTGAAGGGTGCTGGGGAGAGGTCCGTGTGACTGGGGGTTCGGTCACAGTTCCCAGGACTGTAAAAGGCCAGGACAAACCAAAACTCGGATGTGTCGAGTAAGTGCTGTCCCCGAGGGTGCAGCTGGAGCTGGCAGCGGGTGCAGCTAAGCCTGAGAGGATGCGAGGGGGTACTGCGGGCTCCTCAGACACAGACACTTCCTTCCCCACTGCCCCCACTGTCAGCAGTTCAGAAGCAAAGAAAGCTGGGAAGAATGAGGGGGAAGAAATGGATGCAATCACCCACAGATAAGAGGGGGGAAGCTGATGCCGCCTTTACCTCCTTGGATAAAGACCACACTCATTTACACCCCTGTTTACTTTTTGGGTGCAGGTTCTCTGAAGCCCCAGAGAAAATTCTAGAAGAAATGCTGCTTTCCGACCACAGGGGGTGCTGTTGCCTCACAAATGAGCTACCCAAGCATTGGAAAAAATTTCCTTGCTGTGATCCAAATACCGAGAAGTTTCCATCCATAAACAGCCCTGAAATGGCCTGAATCCTGCCAAACCCTCGGCTTTTTTCCTGCTAGTACCCGTTTTCCATACTCCCACAGGTTGGGCTGAGGAGAGAGAATTATCAGAGCTGGGGAACACTGCTGATAACCCAATGGTCACAATGTCTCACTGCCCTGTAATACTTGCAGCTGTCTGAGGCCTGACCTTGTGCCAACTACCATGTATCACAGCCAGCCCAGTGCACGGTGTGCCAAAGCCTCACCCTGCGCTAGTGCTTTGCACACATTTCCTCTGATCTCACAGTCACCCCCGGGGGAGATATGGTTGCCCACACGTTGCAGGACCCCAGTGCTGCCAGTCACTTGCCTAAGATCACAGGCAAATGAGTGAAAGTCAGTCAGAAAGCTGCCATTTGGACCTGGGTCTACCTGGATCCAGAACAAGTGCCCTTAACCACTTCACTGTTATTTGGGGGCTACATTGCAGGTGGGCCCCAAGCTAGACAGTGGCATGTCTCCTCCCCAACTGCACACCTTGTTCTGTTCCAGGGTACCTGTGTCTGACTCCCGCAATCGGGGAGGTGATAGGCTGACACGGGCTGGATCTGTAAGTCGGGGCATGCTTTCAGTTGTTTCTGGTCTGCCTTTCGGGGCTGGGCTTCGAAGCTTTTCTCTCTGAAATGCCCTGGAGGGGTCTGCGAGAGAGGGAACCCTCAGAGAGGATTCCATTAAACAATGATCTCTGGCCAGATGTTCTGTTTTTATGCCACATTTTTTCTTTTTTCCTTCCTTCCTTCCTTCCTTCCTTCCTTCCTTCCTTTCTTTCTTTTCTTTCTTTCTTTCTTTTTTGAGACGGAGTCTCGCTCTGTCTCCCAGGCTGGAGTGCAGTGGTGCCATCTCAGCTCACTGCAACCTCCATCTCCCAGGTTCAACCAATTCTCCTGCCTCAGCCTCCCAAGTAGCTGGGATTACAGACATGTATCACCATGCCCAACTAATTTTGTATTGTTAGTAGAGATGGGGTTTCACCATGTTGGCCAGGCTGGTCTCGAACTCCTGACCTCAGGTGATCCACCCACCCCGGCCTACCGAAGTGCTGGGATTACCGACGTGAGCCACCGCACCAGGCCTAAGTCACATTTTTGATGACCTGTGGAGGCCTCTTTTCCCATTTTTAGAGAAAGGAAAAACTCACATTAGTGGAAAACTTGCTGTAGGCCACTGATTTTCATTGCAGTCGTCCAAAGGAGGCCTTACAAAGAGAGAGACACTGAGAGATGGAAAGTAGACAAGGCGGCCATGAGCACGACTCCTTGCAAGCCTGGGATTATGGAAAGGCATGTGTCAATCAATGTTCACAAAAACAGACTTTTTTCTGCACTGTGGGCTGCTCTGCCAGCTATCTGGTTCATTTCTTGGGGCTACTCTGAGTTCTTGTAAATGAAACCGATGATGACCACTTGCAAAAATGAATATAATTAGGCAAAACATGCTGATTTGACACCAACTGGAATCAATTAATCATACTGAAATCCCAAGAGGCTTAGGATGCCTCTCAGGATGGAGTTTCTCTCAATGACTTGTCCAACGGTGCTCACTTAACCCCAAACAGGGTTGGTCATCTGGAGCCTGAGGCCAACATCCTGGAGTCCAAGAAGGCAGGCAAAATGGCAGCTGGGACCTCAACACAGCCGGGCCTCTCTGCGTCTCATAGGGCCTCCGCCGGCCTCTGCCCGGCACATTTGAAATGTGTACAGGAAACACATCTGTCTCGATCCTTTCCTTCACTTCATCGGCTTTTCTCGATGTTTCTTACTGCAGCGGCAGAGCCAGCCTGCATGGAGGAAAACTGCACAGGTAGTTTCCATTTCTACTCTCTGCTGGTGATGTTTCAAGTCCTCACCCTCCTCTGTCCCCAGGCCCGACAAGGGCCGTCTGGGAGCTCTTTACGCTGAGCTGCTGGCTTCAAGGGAGGGGTGCTCGTGCCGGGTCTGCTTGGGATTGCTAGTCAGAAAAGGGACCCTCCATTCTTTTCTTGAGCAACAAAACAATAGTGTATATGAATCTTCATCCAGTGGTTCTCAACTGCGGGTTGATTCTGCTCTCCAGGATGCTACTAAATATCCTGCAATGCACAGGACAGGGCACACCACAGAGAATTCCCCACCCCGCAAATGTCAATGATGCCGGAGTTGAGAAGTCCTGCTGTGAGCTATTCAGCCCATTCCCTACTGATGGACTTGGCACAGGGTTTTCAATCTTCTGCTTTATAAACATTGCCACAAAAACTAATTTTCAACCTAGATTGTCCTGCCGTGGGTGAAATGTCCTCCAGTGTCTGCAGTGCGGGACCACTGAGGTGACCAGAAAGGAGCAGAACGCAGTCACATACATAAAATGCCCCTGGAGGGGAATCCCGGGGGCAGTACCTTTAGGGCAGCAAACTAAGGGGGCAGTCACCTCCACCTTGGGCTCCCCAACTCACTGGGCTGGGCCCCCTTCGGTCCTTCTGACCCAGGGAGGACAAGGAGGGGTAAGATGGGAAACAGAGCAAAAGAGACTAGAGGACGACTCTGCCTGGCTTCTGAGGGCAGATGCACCTGCCCCGATGCTCGGGTGGCTCATGCGCTGCTCAGCACCCAGGCTGCCTCCTGCAATCTGCAGAACCTTGCTGCATTGTTAGCCTGGCCAGGCTTTCCCACAAGGCTCCCCTACACCCACACCTCCTTCAGCCGCACCCTGCCCTCTGCTTCCTTTCAGGGTCTTCACTGCCCCACACCCCAGGCATGCCTGGCCCAGTGGTTCCCTCTGCCCTGACCGTACTCCACCTTTAGGGCTCAGCTCAAACACGGTTGCTTCAGGGCCATGTTCCCCAGACCCTTTAATGGGCCAAATACTCCTAACATAGGCCATCTTGGCACCGAGCCCCTCTTTTTGCCCACACCAATCTCATCATTTTCTACTTCTTTGTGTGATTCTTTCGGTAACAGCCATGTCCCCCACTAGACTGTGAACTTCATGAGGGTAGTAGCCACGGATGTTCTTTTTAATCGATGTTGTTTTCAGAGTCTGGCAGGGTGCCTGAACAGATGGGGTGCTCAAAAACATGCCCTTGCAGGGGTGTTAACACGACTGTCCCCTCTCTCCCACCCCACAGCAGCCGGCCTTGACCACTCCCGGCTCTCTTGCCCAGTGCTCTGTGAAGCATCGCTGCTTTGCTCTCTTCCCAGCACTTAGCAAAGTCTGGAAAGGTTCTCTCTCCTCTTCAGTCTGTGAGTTGCACACGGGCAGACACAATCTCTCTTGTTTACAGCTCTGTGCCCAGTGACAGCATGGTGTCTGGTATATGAACGGGAATTCATGATGGATGGATGCATGGATGGATGGATGGATGGATGGATGGATGGAT
>NC_045453.1:32183687-32206683 GCF_002776525.5 Piliocolobus tephrosceles | reverse complement strand
ATGGATGGATGGATGGATGGATGGATGGATGAGTGAACGAATAAGAAAGGGAGGCCTGGAGAGAGACAGGAAGGCTGGACACCATGCTAGGACATTGCATGTCCATGCTTTCATGGGATCTTGACACCACATGTAAACCGTGTTAATTCCTTCTATAAAGAGGAAAGTGAGGCCTCAAGATGGCTTAGCTTGCCCTCTGAATAATAGAGCCAATAAATAGTGGAGGCTTTTTCCAACTGGGGCATTCCGGCCTCACACCCAGCTGTCTTTTGGAAGCTTTTTGAGGACCCGAGGGTGGATCTAGACATCCGCTTGAGGAGCCCGATGCTAATTGGCTATGTGCAAATGTATCACATCTTGTATGAGCTAAAGTCATAAATTCATCCCCGGCTGAATGTTTGTTCCACCTCAGTCTGAGGATAACTATATCCTCGGGAGAGAAAGGAGATCCAAGTGTCTCCACGCCAAGAGGAATCATCATTTCCTATAAAACTTAAAAAACACTCAACTTCTCAGTGTCATTCCATCATCTGTCACCCTATGTCATGGCATAGCTTCTCCCATTCCCCAGCTGCCCCAGGGTCCACGTCTGTGGTGGGAAGGCATCAGTGTCTCATAAATAGGGACTGACAGGGACACTGTAACTATTAGCGGCTTTGTTGTGGTGGTTGTTTTAGAAGCAGTGGATTTGTTTTATATTTCAGATATTGTCGACATTTTAAATCTTAGCTATGTCAGAGGGCAAATGACAAGTATGTGTTTGGGCTTTTATTGCTCAGGGAGAGAGAAGGTGGAGAGAGAGGGAAAAAAGCAATATCAGATATTCAGCTGAGCAGGTGTTGGAGGCGCTGTCTGAGAAGCGCCTGAAGACTGAATCTGAGAGCAAGCTAATAGTCCTCTGTGCACACTGGTGGAAGAAACCTTTACTTAGCACTTACTTTTAAGAACCTGGATAATAAAACACTGTGTCTGACAACTGTGGTATCTACGGCCAACTTTTTAATTTCGCTTTGCCAGGTTACTCATTCTTGAAATGTGTGTTCTTTACACCCAGGGGAATATTTTCTATTTTCCAAACTTCAAGAAAGCTGTTTGAATAGAAAAACAGGGATCTTTGAGCCAGACCAACAATAACTTTTTAAAATTAAAGCAGCAGCAGCAGCAGCAGCAGCAGCAAGGGGAAAGGGGATTGGAACATTTTCCAAGGCGACCTGTGGATGTGCTTGCACCTCATGATTACCTAGGGACTGCTGAAGATGCTCACACAATCTTTTTCCATATTAGTTCTTGGTTTCGAATGACACATATCAATGAGGAATGTATGCATCCCGCCATGTGCTCCTCCATCAATTAATGTATTCAGTGTGAATTGAAAAGTGTCATGTTCATTACGGGCAGCCACTCTATCCAGGGCGATAAAATGATTTTCCCATGACCTCCATCTCCACTATCAATGCTGGTCCTGCAGGGATCCTACCGATTCTTGCAGCTCATCCCCTGAGAAATCACACCAGGGCTTCTTCACCCTTCTCTTCATTTCCAGAAAGCCAATCCCAGAGGATGGAGAGAAGGGACTCCAGACCCTCTCTTTCTTCCTGGGTTTCCTCCATGTAGAGAGGCCTCATCCCCCCGTCTCCACTTCCCGTGCTATTTCTCTGGATTTCCCAGACAGGGTGGAGTGAGAAATGCTGCTGATGGCGAGATGCCCCTTCCCTGCACCTCTCTTCTGTCACCTCTCATTAGAAGATGAGAGATGCGTGTTGACATGTGTCAAAGTCAGGAGATGAGGGAGTTTCATCTGGGCCAGTTTCATCTTGGCAACTCTCTCTTGCCAAAGCCTCTATCTGACTTCCCAGGGCCTGGTCTCTGCCCTTTCTGGTCTGATTTTCGCCCCCCCTGGAGTGAACATTCAAAAATCAAGAACAGCTCACATTCCACGTGAGTTTATGGGCTTTGTTACCTGCTTGCTGCCTCCACACTGAAGCCTGAAGTCCCAGCATGGTTTCCAAGGCTCCTTGTGAGTTTGGCCCAGCTCTTCTGTCCTTCTGCTCCCACAAAGGGTTGACCTGCCATCCCTTCCCCATGCCCAGTGTGGCCATGCCTCTGTGCTGCTTGCTCTGCCCAGAAGGGGCAACTTCTTCTCCATCCAATTAAAGCTTCTCCCCAGTTCTGAGTCTCTCCAAACCCCTTCCCCTACACCCAAAAGAACCCACCACCCTGTCCTTTTTATTCCTCTCTTGACACATGGGCACTTTGCTTCATCATCTTCTCCTCCGCTATGCTGTGAGCTCTGAGAACGTCAAGGTGTCTCTCTCACAGGCACATCCCTGGAACTCAGCAAGGACTTGACACGCAGCAGATGCTCAACACATGTTAGCTTCTAGGTGGATGAACAAGTGTTCTGCTATTTGTTTATTGCATGAATCCTCATAGATAAACATGTACATTGGACATCCATTTATCTGAGAGTAAAATCTCATTTGTTTCCATGTTGTGGGTATTACATGCTGCTTTTTTTTTTTTTTTTTTTTTTTTTTTTTTTTTAGATGGAGTCTCGCTCTGTCACCAGACTGGAGTGCAATGGCACGATCTTGGCTCACTGCAACCTCATGCTCCTGGGTTCAAGTGATTCTCCTGCCTCAGCCTCCTAAGTAGCTGGGATTACAGGCATTCGCCACCAGGTCCAGCTAATTTTTGTATTTTTAGTAGAGACGGGGTTTTACCATATTGTCTAGGAGGGTCTCGATCTCCTGACTTTGTGATCCGCCCCCCTTGGCCTCCCAAAGTGCTGGAATTACAGGTGTGAGCCACCACGCCTGGCCCACATGTTGCTTTTAAAATTATATCACTGACTCCATTTTTTAACGGCTTTGTTGTCCTTCAAGATTTATTTCAGGGAATCCCCAGGAAGTTCTATAAAGGTCCCATGCCTTTATAGACAAAATCTGGGTCCTTCTTGGAGGAAAAAGAACAATCTGTTTTTCTCTTTTATTTTCAAAAACACATGAACATTAAGGGTAAGAATGAGAAACATGTGTATAGCAGTTATGATGTGCTGGGCACTTCATATTTATTCACATAATAGTCACTATCACCCTGTGAGATTGATATGACTATTATCTTCATTTTATAAGCAACATATCCGAGGCACAAAGAGGTTCGGTGACTTGTTTAAAGTCAAGTCACACAACTGGTACAGAGAAAGCTCTGTTTGCAACCTGCAAACACTTTACCTTTTGCTTTTACATCTCCTGTGTCCTTTGAATTCCTCAACAACTTAGAAAGCAGGTAGAGCAGAGGTAATCATCTTCATTTCTGGGTTTTTTTTGTTTTTTTTGTTTTTTTTGTTTTTTAGACAGGGGTCTCACTCTGTCGCCCAGGCTGGAGTATAGCAGTTCAATCACGGCTCACTGCAGCCTCAACCTCCTGGGGCTCAAGCAGTTCTCCTGCTGCAGCCTCCTCAGTAGCTGGGATCACAGGTTTGCACCACCCCATCTGGCTAATTTTGTTTTTTAACTTTTAGTAGAGATGGGGTCTCACTATGTTGCCCAGGCTGGTCTTGAACTGGGCTCAAGCAATCTTCCCACCTCCGCCTCCCAAAGTGTTGGGATTACAGGCATGAGCCACCACACCCAGCCTGTCTCCATTTCATAGCTAAAGAAATGGAGGTTCAGAGAGATGCCATGACTTTGGCCATAGTTACACAACTAGTTGGTGGCAGAACTCAAACTCGAACTCAGGACCGTCTGCCTCTCTGTTACTATTCTCAACACATCACCAAGCTTACTCAGGACTCGAAGTCTCACTGTGAGGGTACGGTCTGGGGTGGCGAGCCTGGGTTCATGTGGAACTCAACCCAGCCTTTCAAATGTTACATTTCTCACCCAAAGGGAGCCCTCTGTCTGCATGATGCCTCAGCAATTTCATCTGCAAGATGTTGCTGGCCTTGGACAATTTTATGTCATTTTAAAAAGCCTCTAGTACACCATTCAATACACATCAGACTCTCATTCAATAAAATGTTGTTTCCCAACTGGCCAGAAGGCATTAAAGGAAAAAGCACAATAAATCACAAACAGATCTTGAAGAGTTAACAAAATTCTGACTTTTGGAATCTGGCATTCCAAGACATAGCATGTTCAAGCAGACCCATTAACGCCCTGGGTCTTTCCTAACCCCCTTAAAGGCAGACTCTTAATTGAACTTTTAAAATATGAGGCTTATGCACTGTTTGACTCCTGTTTATATCTCTGAAGATAGGCTTTAATTGAGTCTATTACTTTTACTGTAAGTATTACCGTTTTCATTACTACATGTTCTAAAAATAATAGCACTGCGTTGTGAACTGAGCATTTGAGTTGACTTCATTTTCTTCAATGTCAGAGTTCAGAGTTCAGATGATGGGGCTTTGGGGACTCTTTTGGCAGGAGCAGAACATTTTTATGAAGAGCAGGTGAAACGAGTGATCACAGTTGGAGGGCAATTTGGAGTTCTTCGAGTTCACGGTAACAGCGCACATTCTCAAGTCCAGAGTGTATTCAACTGAAGGACCCAGTAAGAAGGTGATGAAGACTAAACAGGGCATTTTTCGAATTTTTCTTCATTCAACTCACTTTCTCTGTAAATGCAGACTTTGATGATCTTTCAAGCAGGAAGGAAGCTGGAGATGAGGTGAGAGAGGGAGCAGGGTCTCTCCTCCAGCCTTCAGAAGACATTTGCCCCCATATCCTAGATACGTATCTTTCTGGGCTTCTATTTTTCAGGTATCAGTATGTGTTCTCAGTTGCTACCTCATGCTGAAAACGAGCCAGTGAGCACGTAAGCCCCACGCTCTGTTTTCTTTCATTTCCTATCTCCTTTTTCTGGAAGTTAAGAGAGAAAGGGCTTTGGTGACGCCCTTCCGTTATCCTTTTGTTTCTGTGATCTTTGTTGATGGCACTGGCCTTTTGTGACTCAGAATTCTATCATTCTCAACATTTGGCCAAGATGCAAAAAGAAAATAAATCAATATTGTCATGGAGACTATCATTTCTGAGGCAGACTTAATTATGAATTATTAAGAATGGTTCAGTAGAATTAAGGAATTAGGAGGGCTCCTCTGTTTCATGCAGGCTTTAGTGATGCATGCTAAGTAGCAACTAAGTTCATTACCAAAAGTTAGATTCATTAAGGTTATATAATTTGCAAGTTTCTATTCTTAATTTCTTCTAGCTAATTCCAATTATTTTCTTGAAATAGCATAATTAGTGGCAGGGGGAAAAAAAGCACATTAACATGACATGAAAATAACACATTTTTATTTTCATTTGGTTACAGAAACCTTTTGAAGGAGTTTTTGGCTCCTGTAGAATAGCACTTTTACACACAGACTCGGGCTGCAGCGTCCCCCATCTTCATATACGTAACCCACTCACCCACCTGCCTCAGTACGTTTTCTCAGCAACAGACAGTGTGGAAAAGCAATTTCATGTTAGCTTTTGGACAAATCTGAGATTTGCATTTGCCTTTTTGTACCTAATTAACATTTCCCCAGAATTTCTTGGTGTCTTTTTCACCCTCTTTTCCTTTGATAAGAAAGTGAGTGAGGCTTTAAGGGAGCCTGGTGGACGTGACCTTTGAAAACATCCACATTGTTGCATGTAGTGCTGGAAATTTTTAAAAGGGGGTGGAGGTTGGGTGTGAACAGAAAGAATGCAGAAGCTTTTGGACACGATTTTAAATTAGAGTTCCTAATAGGCAATTTTATGACTTGTTTGTCTTCTAAATGCTCCTGTGGCTTTCTGTATTTCTTATTATCTTGCATGAGTAAGCACCCAGCTCAGGTAAGGCATGCTTATTACAAAGCAGAGAGAAAAACTGACAATTAGCCAGTTGATTTCAGCTCTATAAACAAGCGGACTGGAATGTCCTGGCCATAAAAGGAAGGAAAGAGGAAGAATTGGAGGGAGGGAGGAAAAAAAAGGAGGAAAAGAGAAGGAAAGAAGGAAGGAAGGAAGGAAGGAAGGAAGGAAGGAAGGAAGGAGAGAAGGAAAGAGGGAGGGAGGGAGGAGAGAAGGAGGAAAAGAGAATGAAAGGAGGAGGAAGGAAGGAAGGAAGGAAAGGGAAGGGAAGGGAAAGGAAAGGAAAATGAAAAAGAAAGGAGGAAAAGAGAAGGAAGAAAGGAAAGAAGGAAGGGAGAGAGGGAGGGAGGGAGGGAGGCAGGGAGGGAGTGAGGGAAAAAAATACCCTACAGACCTAGCAATCAATTGTTGGAGTCAAGACAAATGTAACCTTACCTTTGACAGACTTCCATGGGTTTGAATCAGGCACATTCTGAATGCTATCCCTGATCCCTATAGCCCATTTCTGACATTATGGGCTCTGGATCACAGTGGTCAAGGGTAAAATCCCTGGGTTGTATTTATTTATCTGGGAACTTTTTAGTACTAGAGACATCATACATCTAAATAGCTTTAGCTCTTTGTCTGGAAATGGCTTTGTCACAAGTCATTTTCCCCTGGGATGCCATAGAGAACCCCTGCGTCTGTAATTCTGAGCCTGGGTGCTGCTACAGCTTCACCCAGACATGCAGCCTCCTTTGCCCACAGGAAATGGGAACAACTGTTAGGCTCTCTCCAAAGAAGCCAGAAATGAGTAATAAGAAGTGCCAAGAGTGTCTTCCCTCCACACTCAGAGAAGCAAGGGCATCTGTGTCCTGTAGATGGTATCATTCTAATAGTATGCCTTGATTCATTTCAGAATCTTCTAAAAACTTCCTAACTGCAGGGAAAGGAAAGGATCTGGTTAGGGAACAGGCGAATTAAAAAGACTGCCTTCCCATGCATTCTTCCCACATTCCCAAATTCTCACAGCTCCTCCTCTCTTTCACACCATGCCCTGAGTCCGTCCTCTGAGGCCCTACAGTCTTCTCAGACCTCTGCTGAGTTCGTTACCCTGACAGTCACATGCCACCCTGTGCCTGGCTAAGCTGAAAAGCTCCTCATGAATCCCCTTCTCCAAATGATGGCAGCCTGGAGAATATTTCATTTAAAATAAGAGGCGAATGAATGCTCATTATGTTTCAACAAAATATCGGAGCTAAAGAGACACATGTTGAATTTAATTGTTTGATCCATTAGAGGAGTGTCTGGAAGCACTTTTAATTGCCTTTTCCTTCTTGCAAAAAAAAGACGCTGGTCAGCAGGGCAGAAGCGTGTGGGGTGCAAGGAACTTCTCCCTCCTGGGAACTTCTGTGTTTGCTCTCGAGGCCTCACCACCAGAGCCTCGCCACCTGCTCCGGGCCATCTCCTGCTTCCCTCTTTAAATCTGTATCCTACACAGCCTTGAGAGCCCAAGGGGAAGATTTGCCATGAATCCCAGGTGATCAAGACTGGCATGCAAGTGGGGTTTGCTGTCTTCATTTCTGTGTTTATTTCCCTCATTTGCCAAAGGGTGTGCTGAACCATGGATGTTTCATCCTAATTAAACCTATGCAGACATATGTGAGCAGGGAAGCGAAGTAGAAACGGGTCCAAAAATGGAAAAAATTTCACCCAAGGAGAAAAGGCAAGGTTATTTTATCATCTTCTAGATTTTATGATATTATATTCTACGTCTTTCTTTCCCGCAAATGGGAGGGAAAGTGATTGGCATGGGAATCTTCTTTAACCCTTATCTCTAGAATTTTTTTTTTTTTTTCCTAACATTCGTTACATCTTATCAGCAGGACCATCAGAGTCCACTAGAATTCTGAGCTCTGGGGTCACCAACTGACCTATACTCTTACATTCTTAGCCTTGTTGCCTTCTGGAAAAAGACACAAAAGCTCCCTCGCAGCCTGTGTTACTCTGAGCTGCCCAGTCCAGGGAGAAGGCTGAGTTTCCATAAAGAAAGCTGACCTCTCTACTTAGTATGAAACTCTCCCAAGTGGGAGTCAAGACAAGCCCAGCTCCCAAGCGAGGTCTTCCCACCCACACTCTCTTCCCTGAGGTGGAGACCAGAAACTGAAATGTCGATACCCATTGATGAGAAAGCTCCAGAAAAATACATGTGAAATAAACTCCCTCCAGGAAGGAGGACTGTTCTTCGAGGACTTTGCCTTTGAGCCCTATGGGAACCTTAGGCCAGTAATATTGTCGTTAACAACAATGATAGCTAATGTGTATTAAGCGTTTACTCTGCACACTTAATTGTCACAGCAATGTTATAAGATTTATATTATTTTTCCCATTTTACAGAGAAGTAAATTGAGGCTTAGAGATTAAATGAATTATCCAAAATCCACAGCCAATAAGTGGCAGCACTGGGATATTGAATTCAAGTCCATCTGAATTCCCAACTCATGGTCTACCTACTGAGCAGTTTCCAACACCACTTCCAATGTATCTGTGCTACGAATGGGAAGCCAGGGGCAACCCAGACCTAATTCTGGCCTTTTACAAAGAAGAGTAGGTACTGTAACATTCTTACTCTCCTAATCATTGTCAGATTTAATTTCGCTACTTCCAGAGCATTGAGACATCTGAGGCTTTGAAGATGGATAAGCTGAAGCCAGAGGCTTCTCTCAGCTGTTGAGACACAGACACAAGCCTAGTGTGTCATGAAAGGTAAGAGTAAGTCTTTCAATAGCTGGGCGTGGTGACGCACGCCTGTAGTCCCAGCTACTCGGGAGTCTGAGGCAGAAGAATGGCTTGAACCCAAGAGGCAGAGGTTACAGTGAGCCAAGATCGTGCCACTGCACTCCAGCCTGGCGACAGAGCAAGACTCCATCTCAAAAAAAAAAAAAAAAAAAAAAAGAGTAAGTCTTTCAAAACATTTCCTTTCTTTCTGGTCTGGCAAGAAAAGAATTATTTTCAACTTCCCTGACCACCTTACCTTATTAGAAGGAAACACTTTGACTAATGAGAAAAGTATCACATGTATAAGGCAAAAGTTTTAAATGGGAATCTTAAAGGGGGAGGTTGCATCAAGCCAAATGCAGTGTCTATTTAGGGACATTTAAATACTAAGGCTTTGCAAAACATGTTGGTGAACTGGGCAATTGGGTATCTCTTTCCTGTTTCCAGACGGCCAAATGTTCTACCACAGCCTCATGCTGAATGAAAATATTTCTAATTAATGCAGCCCCCTTTGAGATGGATTGTTCCAGAACATGCAATGATACACTTTGTTAATGAGGCGACTTTCCATTGTGCTCTGTGCTGGCTGAAACCTTTGAGCTGTCATCTATCATGGCACAGCTAGCTGGGGACAAAACCAGATGGCTTCATTTCTTCCTGGGGAGGAGGTATCACTGCTATTTGAGGGACCTCAATAAACAGTGGAAAGAATGAAAATGTACCTCTACTTGAAAAAAGGCAAAGCAAAACCAAGAACCTGGAGTGAGAGAAGTTCAAACAGAAATCAAATGCCCTTTCCTTGCCTTTCAACAATAGAAGGATCGTGAAAACAAAGATACTAGAACTGTGTGGGGGAAGCTATGGGTGTCCACCCAAAGCCCCGTTACGTGCCTGATACACTTGCCCCCACCCCACGACAACTCGTGGCTCACACAGGCACCGATCTTTGGAAGACTGCCATTGGCCTGTGGAAGCTGCCTCGCCTGGGGCTGCCTGAGAGGCTGTATCTACGCCTCTACAGGGGTGGGGAATATTGAGATATGGAGTGAATGAATGAGCAGAATCAGTGACTGCCTGATGGGGTTAGTCTACCAGCCTAGGTCTCTCGCCTCTGGGACTCAGGAGTGGAGAGACTTTGAGGAACAACGGAGGCTCCAGACTTTGCTATGGGGTGGGGCTGAGTGGATCCTCCTGAATCCACCTCTTTGATTGGCTCTTTTTCCAGCCCTCTCTTTCATTCCCCTACAGGTGGCTCCTGAGAGCATGTCTTCATGAAACAAGAATCTCTGGCTCCTACTCTACTTCCAGGGACACTGAACCCTAAGGTGAACTCAGTGGCTCATCCAGGCTATCATTCACCCACAAGCACCTCACACTTGGCCGGCTTGGAGAACTTGACGGACAGGTAGGTGTCTCAACAGCATGGAATGAGTGGGTCGTGCTGTCGACAGCGTGGGATGAGTGGGTCATGCTGTCTTGTTCATGCTGTGATCTCTGCCCTCACCTCACACAAATAATGAGTGACCAAGAGAAGGTATGGAAGGGGATGTGTAGGGTGCTGCAGGGCTACCCAGCCTTCTCATCTACAGGTGGGGAGGTGGAGGCACGGAAAGTCAAAGGCTCAAGGTCACACAGCAAGTTGGTGGTCAAGCCAGGACCAGAAGCCAGGTGGGGAGAGAGGTAGGAGTCTGCAGATGGAACATTCAAGACTCACTGTTGACCTGCTCTGTGCAGCTGGGCATCCCAGTTTTGCGGCTGAAATCCAGCTGGAGGAAAATGCTGAGGAGGCAACCTGGAACCTGCTGGCCTGAGGCTGTCCCCTTCAGAGGAGGACTCTGCTCCATCTGCATTTTGGACCCTCCTCATGAAAAAGCATCTCCCAACATTTGGAGATGTTCTCCAGAGCCTCATCACCAACTCCCTCCCCTCTCCCTGAACAGCCTTTTCTGTCAAGCAGTTAATCATATGAAAATAGACTTTTCAATCCTCTGGTTAACAGAAATCATTTGGGCAACTCCTTTTGGGAGTCTACAATTCTTTTTTCACAAGTGAATAATCACTACCAAATTTACCCTGTTTTATAAGCCCTCTGTCCCTGGGTTGAGACTTAAATAGAAGGACTCGTGCAGTTCCGTGGAACTTTCTGCAGTGATGGAGATGGTCCATGTCAGCGCTAACCAGTATGGGAGCCACGGGCTTTGTGTGGCTTTTGAACACTTGAAATGTGGCTGTTGTGATGGAGGAATGGAATTTTAAATTAAATGTTAGTTCATTTACATGTAAGTAGCTCCTAGGGCTGGCAGTTACTGTGGGGACCACACAGTTGGGCACGATTGTGCGCAACGGAGACAGACCCCTTCCTCGAGGTGTGATCTTCCAACTTCTTTGTGACTTAGTTTCCTCACTCACAGCTTGAAGACCGCATACCCCCTGTTTTGCAGTGAGGATTCCCTAAGATACTCCCTGTGTGGTACTCAGCACAGGAGTCAACAGCCATGCCCCCCGTCAACCTCAGCACTGCTTAGGGTGGCTCATGAAAACGCTGCCTTCTAGAAGTGGCATGGTCAATACACAAGAGACAAGTGATTCTGGGGATTGAGAATGAGGGGTTATTCAAAGACCACAGTAATCACCAAGCAAACCAATTGCTTAAAAAGCTCACTCCATAGGCTTGCTCTGGAAACCTCACCACAAGCTGGAAAAGCAGCCATCGTTTTCTCCATTTAAAGGGAAGGCAAATAAATAGACTCCAAGGAGTTGAAGGAACCATAGTGAGAGAGGAAGGGAGAAATGGTCTGGAGCCAGGCGGCTGACCCCTGGGCCTTTCCCCACACCACCCATTCTCTTCTGCCCTGGGCTCCCCCACCCCAAACTAGGTTGGGTCAGCCTGAATTTCCAAATGCATGCCCATGGAGGGTCTCCCTCCTGATTTGTGTCCAGGTCAAACTTTACAAACCGCTATTCCCTCCCTTGTGGTTACAAACAAGACTGACCTTGGCATGCGGAATTGGAAGGCAAAGCCGCCTCGCACAGTCAGTGTCACCTGGACGTGGAATTATTAAGATTAGATTTTTTAAAAACCTACAAAGCAGCAGTGCAGATTTTCAAAAATGTTCTGCCCTCCTCGACTTAATTGATTCAAATATTTCTGGATCCTGTCATTCCAGGCAGTTGCAGTCCTTCATTTAGGAACACCACCCCCCTCCAACCCATGTATACAGGCATGAATCCCCTTCCGAGCTGTCCTAGACTAAAGCTGCCCTAGTTCTCCTTGGTTTGACATTTTTCAAATTTCATCTAATTGTCTTCATTGTATGTTTCAGTTTCCACTTTAGAAGTTCTGAAGAAAACATATTTCTGTATATGCTCTCTGGGATGACATTTTTGCTGTTTATGAAATCTGAATTCAATATATTGAATAAACTGTGGCTCCAGGGGCCTTTTTTTCTCCCCCACCCCACCACCATTTTTTTTTTTGTCACATCTTGAAACTTTCATTCTAAAGGGGCCAAGTCTACAGAATTGTCCTAACGTTGCCCTCAGCCGTGAAGTTACTTTTCTAGCATTTATTTACAAGCAGAGCTTTGAAAGTGCAGTTTGATGTGGGAAACATTTGGTACCAATTTCTGTGTGTGTGTGTGTGTGTGTGTGTGTGTGTATTTAAAGTGTTTTTATCTGTCATGTAAGTTTCAAGTCAAATACTTTTATTTATCATATAAGTTTCAAGTCAAATTGAAAAAGGAGCAATTGACATTCTCTTTCTCTTTTTTTTAATCCCCACAGACCTCCTCTAAAATCAAGGCATCCTAAGTCATGCCAGTTCACTGGAAGATTGGCAATGAAGAGCTGTTTGGTTTTTTATTTTTTATTTGCTTTGAACTTTTTTATTATTTCCCTGAGAAGTTTCCAGAGATGGCACTGATGGAGTTGGTAAAATCACAGCTGAGGCAAATGAAAGTTAATTTAAAAGACAAAATGCACAGCAGCTTTGACACAGCACAAAGCATTTACCTCCTCAGAAGCTAGAAATAATTGCACAAAAATCACATCTGCAACAAGAGGCAATAAAATGCCATCCCAGAAGAGAAAAGACAGGGGCTTTGCCCCTCTGCCTCCTTGAAAGTGAGGGATCCATGCCCGGATGCAGGGTTGTATATCTGGAGCTGAGAGGAGAGTTGCGGGAGGGAGGGATTCTCCTTAGAAAATGACTTGGAGCAGGTGGCTTTCCAATGCATTGGGGGTGAGATGGCAGGAGGAATCACACAACAGCATTTTCTGGTAACCTTTTCTGTGTGGGAGATAAGGACCTCTCTCTTCCCTTTTATGTGCACTTGTGTCTTGCTTGTATTTAGTGGGGTAATTAATTCACGTCTAACATTCCTTGACTGTAAATCTGGTTTGAAGGTTAGGCAAGGGAAAGAGTCCCTGGGGCTTTCACAAAACTATTATTAAAGTTGGAGGAAAGATGGATGGGCTGTGTTTGCACTCAAGAGGCAGAAAGGCTCTTCAAAAGCAAAGCGAACCACTCCTCTAGTGACCCTTTGACGTGCCAGGCTCCCCAGGACCGCACTGTTACCACACCACAGACACACACGCACGGGCACACACAGGCACAGGCAGGTGTGCACACACGCACTGGCACACAGAGGCACAGGCACGTGTGCACACATGCACGGGCACACACAGGTACGTGCGCACACACACGGGCACACACAGGAACAGGCCCGTGTGCACACATGCACGGGCACACACAGGTATGTGCACACACACACGGGCACACACAGGCACAGGCCCGTGTGCACAGACACACATGAACACAGAGATCATTTCCACTTGCACGTGTGCATTTTTCCTGAATAACAACAACAAAAAACAATATTTGGAGATGCCTTGTTTACAAATAAAATGGGTGTTTAAAAAATTCATGGAAAGGTCATGGGTATCCCCTCAGTTCTATGGAATTTACCATTGGCTTCAACCTAACTCTTCTGTCATTCTGTACCAAACAGAAATTTTGGAAGGCTGATCCTGAGCCTCCTGCACTGCTACAATCTGGGTGGTTAGCACAGTGCCTGAAACATAGTGCTTTGGAAGGAAGGAAGGAAGGAAGGAAGGAAGGGAGGGAGGGAGGGAGGAGGGAGGGAGGGAGGGAGGCCAAATATTTCAAAAAGTAAATCCATTTTTAAGTGAGTAGCTTTGAAGAACAATATTAAGTAGATAATATTGGGCTAACAGTCCACTAAAATTTATCTTCCCTTCCGTACTAAGAGTGTGAGGCTGATGCGGCGTTTCTCCCTGCACTTGCACCCATAGGCTGAGGGCTGCCGGTTGAGTCATTGCCACTCTCCACGCAGGGAACACCTAAAGCACCAGAGAGTTGATGCCGCTGGGGTCAGCCTCAAGTGACCACAAGCAGAGGGTCAGTGGGTGATGCGGTTACCTCCTTCCCGGGGGGCAGACTTCAGGCGTGCTCTACCCTGCCTCCTCCCCGAGTTATGCTGGTGTGAACTCTGCTTGTACAAGGTGGCAACTTGCTGGAAAACGCACCTATGATGGGTTTTCTCCCTCCCTCTGTGTCATTCTCCATCCTCTCCTAGTGTTTTCTAGGATCATCTTCCAAACATACAGCTTACATTCACTTGCTAGCATCAACGTCAGCTTCTGCTGCCACAAGACCAAGGGGAGACCACAGGGAGACCACACGGGCAGCACATGGCACCCAGCCGGGGCTGCCCCACCCCCTGTTCTGTGAATGTGGCCCTGTGAAGTGTGTCACTTTGAGGCCAAGGCATTTAAGAAGCAGGTGCGTCTCCTTTTCACATTCTCCACCCCTGCCCCCATGGGCTGGCAGAGAAATGAGCAGGATAACCTTGGAACCCAAGTATTGCAGATGGCAGAGCCGCCACCAGCCTGGAAATGAAACCATCTCACCAAACGATTCAGCTCCACAGACCTGTTATTTGAGCAAGGAGAACATTTGTGGAGATTTACATCACTGCTCTATTGCTGGGTCTCTGGGAAGGTTGTTTTCCAGCAGCAGATGCCAAAAAGGAATGTGAAGTGGGAGATGATATCCACGATCAGCACTTGTTAAAGGAGGAGGGTGGTGGCAGCCTTGGGCAAAGGGAAGAGGTGAACTATGCAGGCCCCAAACACCCTGGAGCAGCCGGCGAAGTGCATGAGACACATTGTGGTCAGGGTGGTCCTCATCAGTCTGGCATGGCCAGGCGTCGCCTAGTCACCTCATGTCATTGGCCCCCAGAAGGGAGAGACTAGGGGCTGCAGCTCTCCGCAGCTGAGGCCGACCCTGGAGGAAATGTCAGCTCAAGGCTCTCTACTGACTGCCCTGCCGGCAGCCAGGCAGCAAGGCCTCCCTCCAAGGGGGATCTAGGGGACTTCCATTAGAAAATGGAAGTGGCACAGCAGAGGCAGAGGCAAGGAGCTTTGAGCCGCCTGCACATGTGGCTTGCTGGTAGCCTCTGGTCCTGCCTACACTTTTTCCTGTGCCACCTCCATTTTACGACGGACTATTGCTGGGCCCACCCAACCTCGTGACTCAGTGAGGACAGAACACACCCCAGGATGGGCAGGAGTGACCTCTAGTCACACGTTGTCCCTAGTTACATGGTGTCCCGTGCTTGGGCATTCCATCTCTACCAGGGCACATCAGGAATCAGTTCTTTATTTATTTTTTTTTTTTTCTTTTTGAGATGGAGTTTTGCTGTGTCGCCCAGGCTGGAGGGCAATGATACGATCTCGGCTCACTGCAACCTCTGCCTCCCGGGTTCAAGGGATTCTCCCGCCGCAGCCACCCGAGTAGCTGGGATTACAGGCACCGCCACTGTGCCCAGCTAGTTTTTGTATTTTAAGTAGAGACGGGGTTTCCCCATGCTAGCCAGGCTGGTCTCAAACTCCTGACCTCAGGTGATCCGCCCACCTCAGCCTCCCAAAGTGCTGGTATCACAGGTGTGAGCTACTGCGCCTGGCCGAATCAGTTCTTACTAGGTGCAGACGGAGATGCTGTTCTCTGTCTTCTCCTTTGATGAGAATGTCTTGGCATGCCTCTGACCACCGGGCCCCTAAAAGTTTTAGGGAGGTAACAGGCCCCTGTATCTTCACAAGGTTTATCTCCAACTCTCTGAAGCGTATGTGGCTTTCCAAGGGCCGCAGCATGTCAGCCACCACCTTTTACTTTTCTGGCCTGATCAAGATCATGTCATCAGTGTGATAGATCAAGGTGATATTCTAGGAATGTCCTAATGGTCCAGATTTTATTATGACAGAGGGCGGGGGGGTTAACTGGCAAACTTACAGGTAAAACCGTAAAGGCACACTATTGTCCATCCCAGTGTAATGCAGACTATTTCTGGTCTTCTTTTCTGATTGGAATTGAAAAGAACTCATTGGCTCCATCAGTGACTGCAGACCATGTACCTAAGGCCAAATTCATTTGTTCTCGCAAGAGGAACACCCCAGGCGCAGAAACTGAGTCAGGGATACTATACGACCTGGGTGAGCTTATGGTGGTCTACAGTCATCCTGCAGGACTCATTCCATTTCTGCAGGGACTAGATAGGTGAAGCACACAGAGATATGAAGGGGACTCTCATCCCGGAAGCTTTTAGATTTTTTTTTTTTTTTTTTTTTTTGAGACAGAGTCTCGCTCTGTCGCCCAGGCGGGAGTGCAGTGGCGCTATCTCAGCTCACTGCAAGCTCCGCCTCCCGGGTTCACGCCATTCTCCTACCTCGGCCTCCTGAGTAGCTGGGACTACAGGCGCTCGCCACCACGTCTGGCTAATTTTCTGTATTTTTAGTAGAGACGGGGTTTCACCGTGTTAGCCAGGATGGTCTCGATCTCCTGACCTCGTGATCTGCCCATCTCGGCCTCCCAAA
The DNA here is from genome assembly GCF_002776525.5 of Piliocolobus tephrosceles. NCBI lineage: Eukaryota > Metazoa > Chordata > Mammalia > Primates > Cercopithecidae > Piliocolobus > Piliocolobus tephrosceles. The sequence goes on along the minus strand of NC_045453.1, from coordinate 32,190,193 downwards.
GTGCTGGGATTACAGGCGTGAGCCACCGCGCCTGGCCACTTTTAGATTTTTAAGGGTAGTACTCATCACTCTCCACCTCGTGAGATGTGATATCTGGGCTGAAGCTGCCGAGGGAACACTTGACCTTCCCCACTAAGAGTGCTCGTACCTCACAGAACACAGAGCAGATGTGTGATAGCTCCACCTGCCCGTCATGGCAGCCCAAAATATACACCCAGACCAGACTGGGCGGTGACCCTGGAGAGTCTCTGGGCCCAGCGGGCCATGGTAAGCCAGAATTTGACCAGGACTCCATTTACTAGACTCTCATCCCTTCCCTGTCTAAGAAGGAGAGTCCTGGTGAGGTTTCAGGTTTCCGTGCATCACACTGAACCTTGACAGAACAGAAGAATCAAAGTGCTTCCTGCAGCTCCACCGTCCTTTGCCACATACAGAGGAAGCCGATAAAATAATTCGCTTGTTGTGAAGCAAGTGCCTAGGCTGGGAGACCTGACTGGCACTCGGTGTTTTCATTGTGCTGTACCATGCCAGGCTCTCGCAGCCCCTGTCCCTCTTTGGACGTCTGACACCCCTGAGTGCAGCCATTGTGCTCTGTGCTAGTGGCCTAAAATTCAACCAGCAGATCTGGAGCAACTGATTAATGTGCTCAGCGCTTGGAACATTGTCGGCACGAGTACTTTCCAACCCTGGAAGGGAAAAAGGACCTGGCTAGACAGTTGGGGTCAGGACAGAGGCATAGGAAGAAACAACCATCTGTTGGAAGTTGTGGCAGTGGCGCTGGGTGGCCCTGAGAACAGGAGTCGCCAGGGCATTCAGGAAGACATGAATGTCAAGAGGTAGAAAATTCCCCTGACTCAGAGATAAAGAACACTGAGATAACCACAGATGGGTGTTCAGGACTGTTAAACCTGCTATTTCTCTCTCTGCATGAAAGACAAATGAAATTGTTTGTGTGATTATCTCTGAAGAGGAAAAGGAAAATGAGAGAAAAACTTGACAACCAGAAGGCCTATAAAATTGGGTTCTAGCTACAGACATGTGCAGTACTTGCAATGAATCCCTTCACGGAAGCCCCTAATCTTCAGGTTGGCTGTTTAATTACAGAGCAGGGCTGCTGGAAGGCACAAGACAGTTCAGAGTGCTGGAAAACCAGCTCCCGGAATGACAGCACACCCGCTCCATAGGTATTTGACAAAGCCTATTATTTAGGTAAACCAAGCATCCTTATAGCTCTCTTTCTTAAACCAAGCCCTTCACTGCCTGGGGCAACGTCCTCTCAATCTTATAATTAGGCAAGAGATAAGCACAGTGAAGAAGACAGCTGGAGGTGGTTTTTTTTTTTTTTTTTTCTTTCCATTTTCCTGTGGAATTCCTTCTTACTCGTATAGCCCCCAAAGTCACAGGAGGAATTTTACTAGCGCTTTCCCACCCCACCCACTTTGAAAGCCGAGATAAATTTCTTTCTCCAGGCAAGCTTCTTAGGAAACTTCACATTTGCCAATATTAAAAGAAATGGAACTACACAAGCATTTCATTTTCATTTAATTGTCTTATATCTGGATAAATGAAATTGCCTGGGTCGCCTGTCAAAGGCCCCAACAATGGCCCTGGCCAACAAAAGCCATGGTACCCGAACAAAGCTCCGTTCTGCACCAACTGGAAAATGACAAGCTTGGGGTCAGCTGTCTAATATCTCATCTACCTTGTCACCCCCACTCCCCTTCCCTTCGTTTATATGTCATTATATGTCAGAATCTATTACCACGCTCAACTGTTGCACTAAGCTGTTCTTTCTCCATTTAATTACCGAGCTCGAATTACTGACCCCTTGTCTGTTTTATTAAGATGTTGCAGCAATAATGAATCATTTGAGAGGAGAGAAATTCCAGTTTCCTGTTTAGCCACCTCTAGATGAAATCTCTTCCAGGACGGTAACCAAATAGGCCTGTATCTTGTGCCCATCCGGTTTAATGGAATCACTCCAGGCTGAGCCTCACCTCTTGTTTCGTCGGCTAAGATAGAACACCACACTGGAAATACATTGATTATTTCTGTAAAAACATCCAGGAAACAACTGAACCAAGTCACTACTATCAGGTCAAAAACCATCACACCAGCTCCCTGGAAAATGGAGCTGTCCCAGCCACATGCTTGGAAGTAGGAGTTACTGGGTCTGCCCAGTACCGGAAAGGAGCGTCGTTCCTTCATGGACTCTCAGGAGAGCGTCTGTTTCAGGGCCTCTGCTCTTGGTAGGACCCAGGCTTCTGAAGTGAAGATTATGTTAGAACCACTCCAACCCCTTTCCCAACCACCAGACCAAAGGAAGGTGCTCTAGACATTGTAAATATTATCAATATTATTGTAGGGATATTCCTCACCGGGCACTCAGGCTCCATTTTCACACTAATAATCCGATTATGAGAGGGGGCAGATGAGATGTGTTTCATGAGGTGAGCCTGCAATGGTCCATTACAGCCAGGAATGATTGCGTCTTCCCGTGCATCTTCAAATCGTTTACCAAAATGTATTCATTTCTACAGGAGGCAGGAGGCAGGCATGATTGCCTTTATGTCTCCAATTAAGAAACTGGAAGACCTGCTGCTGGGCTCTAGGGAGCTTGTGCATCAGAGGCTTTTGTTTTCTTCTTGGTGCCAGTGTTTGGGAAAGCAGGTAGAAGGATGAAGGAGTAGAAAGAAGGAAACCAAATAGACCCACTTCTGAATTCCAATGAAATTTCTACCACCAAGACTTCAGAGAATTTTCTCTAGGGCTTTGGAGTAGTTGTGCCTTGGGAGAAACCTGGTGTTCTTGGGGGCCAGGGCTCATGGAAGACCTTCCCGACTGTGCCTCTCCCTTTCTCTCCCTCCTCAGCTCCTCTGAGTCTCACCCCATTAGCTCCTCGCTGGTCTCTTTCTGACGTTCTACTTTTTACTTGGCCTGAACCTCTTCTCTCCCAGTTGCCCCCAACTTAACAGTAGCTCTGTGGTGGCTAACAGAGTAGACACTCAATAAAAATCCATCAAAGGCAGCTGAACTGTACAGGTGAGAAAAGTTAGCATCTTCTTCAGGCCAGCAGCTGGCCAGAGCAGGAAGAGCCGGCGCATGCCTAAACCTTATTTTGATACAGTTCGCCTAAGGTGAGGGTTTAAACTTTCATTAAAAAAAAAATTGGTTGATTGGTTGCCTAAAATAGACCCAAAAACTACTGACTAATGAACTCTCAGCAGGCATAACCCTTCCTCAGGCAAACAGGGACAAAACCAAGACATCCAGCTTCATTAATAGCAAATCCATACTTTTAATGCTAAGAATCCCTCCCCCAACTTCTTCTATTTTTCTAGTGTGTTTTGTTTATTATGATCGATTGTGAAAAAACTGTACTGGCTTAAAGCCATAGGGCAGCATTTCTTAGCCTGGGTCAGATCATTCTCTGTGGTGAAGGTCTGTGCATTGCAGGATATATCGCAGCATCCCTGACCTCCATCCACTCAATGTCAGCAGCCTGCCCACCCCTTGTTTGCGACAACCAAAAACATCCCCAGACATTGTCCAATGTACCCACAGTGCAGCAGGGGGAGGCCAGAATCACCCCAGATGAGAACCACTTCAACAGAGAGAGCCACAAATGCCAAGAAATTAAACCTTCAAATTAATGTGGCTCATTCACTTAAACTTGACAAATGTCTACAAATAGCAAAGCACATTTGTTGTGCTTCCGTTTGCATCTCGAGTCTCAGGACCAATTATCTATTTAATTAAAACCTTCTGTCTTCATCAGACTCATTGGCGACACCAAGGTATCAACAAACCCTGACCACCTGGGAGGTGAGGCCCAGAACGGGTGACGCTCCATTGGGTGGTGAAGCTGTGCACAGAATTTCATTCACTAGGGGCTATTTCACGACAGCGGGGACAGAAAGCTAAACAGAACCTCTGTTTCCCAGCCTTTCTGGAGGTGTCAGAGCTGCTATGTTTGAGCAAAACCATCCAAGTTCTGGTTCTTGTTAAAGGAAATAAACAGCACCAGGTGGGGAAGGGGTGGGGAAGAGGTCAGGGAGGAGGTGGGGAGGAGGTGGGGGGAGGTGGGGGGAGGGGGGGAGGAGGGGTGGGGGGGGGGGGGGGAGGAGGTGGGGAGGAGGGGAGGAGGTGGCAAGGTGGGACCCCACCCTCAGCAAACACACACACCCGGCAAGTCCCTCCTCATCCCAGTGCTGTTTCCTTGTCCCCAGAATACTGACATCTCTACTATTATTTGGCCTATTTCATAGGTTATGACCAGGCTCTCTTTGTTTATATGAAAATGCCTTGAAAAATCAGAATTGTTTTAAAAGTTGAGCAAAGGAAAGGCCTTTTATTTTTTTGTATGGGTCCCATCCTTTGCAGACCCTGGAAGGATATCAGACTCTACAGATGGCATTTCCTGTTTAATCAGTGAAACTCTGCTTCAGACAGCTTAATGGTCGCTTAGTAAAGAAGGTGTCGCATTGCAGAAGAGAGTTTATCATCTGCCACTATTGATATCTAACAGAGGAGTGATTCTAGTAACATCGCTGAGTACAGATCTCCATGGGTGGATTTGAAAGTGATTTGTACACATTGGACTTATTGGTATGGTTTAGAGACAGGAAATATACCGTTTAAACTTTATATTTATTTCAATAATGCAATTCTTATGAAAATGACTTCACTTTGAGACTGTTGAAAGAAAGGAGCCAAAATGCTAGTTAAGGTCATGTTGGTTTTATGTAAGAACAAGGATATTTCTCCTTGGCCTAATTGCTTTAAAATGCAATTGAGCTGTGGTTCTCAAACTTGAGCATATATTAGAATTCTCTGGGAGGCTTGTCAAAATCCACATGGTTGGGCTTCTACCCTCACAGTTTCTACTTTGGTAGGTCTGGAGTGGGGCCTGTGAATTTGCGTTTCTAACCAAGTTCCCAGGTGATGCTGGTACTACCAGCCCAGATGCCACACTTGGAGAACCATGGCCATGGAGCTGAGATGAAGAAAGATTTTTAGTTCGCAGTTGCTGTTGCTGCCCCATCCACATTCCCTTAGCACTCACCTCTACCCCGAAAGGCTGCTTCCAGCATTCCTTGCAACTCTCAGCTGCAGGGCTGTTTGGCTGCAGGAATACCCGGCCTACCTAGAACACATGGAATTGCCCCTGGAAACAGACCCTAATCGTGTGCAAGCAGGAGGGGGTGGATAAATACCCCAGGTTCCTCCTCCCTCAGATGGGATAGTCCTGAGCTAGTTGCACCCGTCCCAGTACTCCAAGCGTGGGTTCCGCATCAGTGTGGGCTGGTTTTCTCAGCTCTTTATTACCAGCCTGTGATGGGCTAAGTACTGAAATTGAGCACCAGCATTTAGAAACTTTTACAACAGTTTGGAACATTAATTTAAAACTGTTGAAGCAAATTAATAATTTTTAAATGGGGCTTATATTTTCTATGCTTTTTCTGAGGTGGCTGGGGGGACAGAATCTCGCTCTGTCACCCAGGCTAGAGTGGAGTGGCATGGTTTCGGCTCACGGCAATCTCCACCTTCCAGGTTCAAGCAATTCTCCTGCTTCAGCCTCCCAAGTAGCTGGCACTACAGGTGCCAGCCACCATACTCGGCTACTTTTTGTATTTTAGTAGAGATGGGGTTTTACCATATTGGCCAGGCTGGTCTCAAACTCCTGACCTTGTGATCCTCCCACCTTGGCCTCCCAAAGTGCTGGAATTACAGGTGTGAGCCACCATGCCCGGCCTGTTCCCATCTTTTATTTTACAAAAATATCAACCCTCCATGGCTTGGCAACAGAAACAAATCTTTCACCATAGACTATTTGAAAAGCACTGTTCTATACCATCTCTGAGCAATCTGAACTTTTGCTGCTTCCAGAAGTTACCTGTTCAAGAGCATATCTGTTATTCTTCTCCTCCCCCACTCTCCCTTCCCACTCTCCCAGGAGTATTTCCTAAGATTGTCTCCCAGATAGACCATTTGTCTTTGAGTCCTTGTCTCATGGTCTGTTTCCAGGGAAACCCAAACCAAGACACTTAACTGATATAATGTCTCAAAATTCTTCAAAATGAGACTCTGTCTTTCAATCTACTTGAAAATTGGGAATTTTCTCATAGTTGGGTCTCCAGCTTCTTCTTGAAAATAGGAAAACATAACAACATGAAGTCTATTTTTTCACATGGCAGCTATCAGTTGTAATTGAGCTCCCTTTGGATAAAATGTGAATACTCCAATTTTGCCACAGTCCCCACCATTCCCTATTGTTTCCCTGAGTCTATTTTTCTTGCCAATTATCAGTTGGTTGCATAGTACTTTTTAAAAATTAGATGAACATCTCCCTTTATCTCAGGCTTTGTAAATAATGGGAACAGATAAATCAAAAGAGCTTCATGTTTTGAGTAAAAAATTAGGGAATGGACCTTTCTATGAGAGAGTAAAGAGGATTCCTATGTATTTAACATGAGAACAGGGACTCTCATCCCTAGCTCTGACTC
>NC_045453.1:32111278-32183677 GCF_002776525.5 Piliocolobus tephrosceles | reverse complement strand
CTCCTGTAGGAATTTGAATTTGTGATCTCCTGACTTCAGATTAGGATATCATCTCCCACCTGCAAGGGTAGTCAGGTCAAATAGTCAGCAGACATCTTGAGGGATGCCATGGGGATTGAGTGAAATCAATTTTGAAGAAAATTGGGAAACCTATGGGGAGGGGGTGCAGACAAGAGAGCCTATCTGTCTCAGAGGATAGAAGAGACTGGTATCTTCTCAAGTCCTTTACCCTCTGATGAGGCCTCAGATGGGGAGACAGGCTACTTACTTGTGGACCCGTCATGTTGCTGTGAACCCTCAGTAACATTATCTAGGGCATTCCCGGCATCCCTTGTCCCCCCGTCATGTAGAGACAGGAGCAATAGCCTCTCTGGGTGGCACTGGACAGGGTGAGTTATTTTGCAGCAACATTTTCTGTAAACTTCACAAATGCTATTTATCACTATTAGTAAGTAATGTAAGGAAACATGTGCTTCCAAACACACATTGTCTTCTCCAGCCAAGGTTACCTTAACAGATTATGATATATTCTGAGACAGCATCTAAAGACAGCATCACCGGCCCAAACCTTGTCACTTCTCCTTCAGAAATACATTGCATAGGAGCCTGCTTTTTATAGAACCTTTTTACGTGCTCATCTTTGTTCTTTGGATTTTAGTTTTCATTAAGACACAGTTTTAGGTGAAAACAAGGGGAAAAGTCCCCCAATCCCATGACCCTGATGCAGCAGCTCTTTTTATTTTTGCAGCTGTCGTGTGTACTTACAGTTTGATTCTTGGGATCCCCCCACCTCCACATTCTCTCAGAAATGTTTTCATATCTCTCAGTGTCTTTAGAGTGACAAGCTCTTGTGGGGCACAGGTGGCAGGAGCCTCCGCAAGGCACAGTCCGAGGCATTTAGGTGGTTTTCTAGTTTGTTTGCTTGTTTGTTTATGCAGCTATTTGCAACAAGGTGCTTCAACATCTTCATGTGTGCATGGCCTGGAGGAAGGGGACCCTCGGGACGAAAGTCTGGGGGCTTTTGAAGCCATGTGAGGGGATCAGCCTCGGCTTTGGGGACTTGACTCATTGTCCGGAATGTTATCTCAGAGTGATATTTCCCTGCTTATCATGACCTAGTCTTAGCTCCAAATGACTTGCTTCCAAAAATGCAACCTCCCTTAAATAATGAAAATCTGACACTGCCAAGAAGATTTTTAAAAATATGCCAAGGTCTTACGCCAGAAAGAAAAGGCAGCATCCAGGGAGGAAGGTTGAGGTCACCGAGGACCCAGAGTGCGGGCTCATTCCTCAAAGAGCTTTGGCAGAGCGCCCCCTCCTTATCCCCTCACATCTGCACCCCCACCTACAAAGGTCACAGCCACCTTCCCTACCACAGGGTTGGCTCTGAACTAAAACACCATAAATATAAATCCTTTTGTTTTTATGTTTCTTGTTCCCAGAAACACCAGTGGTCACACGAAATCAACATTAAAAGGGCAGAAGGCTCCAGAAACCCAACTCTTTGTGCAGTAAAAGCCTGAAAATTACATTTTGATACAATTAAGAAGATAGCATTTTAAATATAATTCTATCAATTCAGCTAAATGCTCTCAAACTATAAGATCTGCTCTCTGAAACAAAGAAATCTGTCTTTCCAATCAATGTAATTACATTTTTAAATGAAATTTTTAGAGTACTCTCTCCATGTGGCATGTCAGTTGTTTCCAAATGCTTGATTAGGTTATTAATCTCTTTCCCCTCCTTATAATGCACTTCAACAGGCTACTTTATATCAAGTTCATGTTAATGAAACAATTAAGATAATTTAAGATAGTCTATCATCTCAAAATATATGATTCCAGATCCCTGAAAGCACCACTAAAAGACACAAGAAGTTCATTGCAGAAATGCACCTCCAAAATGGAATTATGTCTTACATTATTTGAAAGACTTAGAACATCTTTCAACTTTAGGTGCTTTTGCCATAGTAAGAGTTACTTGAAGTTCTATATTTTATTTCTCCCCTTAAGATTTCCTGGATTCCCAGGGGCCTGAATAACCCACAAGAGTAGTCGGGAAATTATATAAGAAAATCTTGGCCGGGCAGGGTGGCTCATGCCATAATCCTAGCACTTTGGGAGGCCGAGACAGCTGGATCACCAGAGGCAGGAGTTCGAGACCAACCTGGCCAACATGGTGAAACCCTGTCTCTACTGAAAATACAAAAATTAGTTGGGCGTGGTGGTGGGCGCCTATAGTCCCAGCTACTCAGGAGGCTAAGGCAGGAGAATCACTTGAACCTGGGAGGCAGAGGCGGCCGCAGTGAGCCAAGATCATGCCACTGCACTCCAGCCTGGGCTACAAAAGTGAGTCTGTCTCATAAAAAAAAAAAATAAGAAAAGAAAAGAAAAGAAAATCTTCGGCCAGGCGCGGTGGCTCATGCCTGTAATCCCAGTGCTTTGGGAGGCCAAGGTGGGCGGCGCACAAGGTCAGGAGTTTGAGACCAGCCTGGCCAACATGGCAAAACCCCATCTCTACTAAAAATACAAAAAATTAGCCGGGCATGGTGGAAGGCACCTGTAATCCCGACTACTCGGGAAGCTGAGACAGGAGAATCACTTGAATCCAGAAGGCGGAGGTTGCAGTGAGCCGAGATAACTCCACTGCACTCCAGTCTGGAGACAAAGCAAGACTCTGTCTCAAAAAAGAAACGATAAGAAAATCTTTCAGAGGTGAAATAGTGCCACAAAATGTACCCACGGTGATAGTGATCAGAATGGTGGATTCCTGGCCAGGTGACTCCAAAGACACGCCAGGACCCTTCTGTGGGGGATGGAAGTTTTAATATTTTTACAAGAGTTAGACCATATGTTAAAAAGTCATCTCATAAGATTTGTAAACTTTGCTGGTCACATGTTATACCTTACTTTAAAAGGCTGGGTAAAAAAGAAAAGAAAGAAAACGCTGCCACGAAATCATCTGAGAAATAGGATGGAATACATTTGTATGGCAGAGGGAAGGACATTTGCATGGAGGCACAAACCAGGTATGGCAGCCAGATTCTGCATTTGGGCCCAGCCACATCATGTGTGGGGCCCAGCACAGTGAAAACGTGGTCCCGTTGTTAAACATCGCTAAGAATTTCAGGACGGCGACATTCTTGAATTTGACCAAGTGTGAGTTCTTGTGAGCCAGAGCTCTGTCATCCTCCCTGTAATCCCCATGACCAAGAAGGAACTGGCTGAATTTATTAGGTGTACCTTCTTTTACTTTCATTTTTAATTTCAGCCGAATATAATTGCTTGTTGCCATGGTTAGTGGTTGCTGCAATTTGTGCCCCTATTAAATGCAAATCAACCTAATTATTGAGCCACTCCTTGGTTTTCAAGGACCTGCAGGGGTCTGTCTCTACTGAGCGCCCTGGGAGTTGTGGGCAGGGGACAGGAGAGTCTGGACTGCATTGAGTTCATCTCATTTTTGCTCTTGTGCCTCAATCCACAGCTTCCAGGCACTTCCGCCACAACATTCAGCACCCCCTGGCTTTGAGAAACAGGTGCCCCCCTACACCCATGCTGCTTTCCTTAGGTATCTCCAGAATATTCCTGGGCTATGCTGTTGACACTTCACCAAACTATTGCTTTCCCAGAGGGACAGGTCTGTAGGGCTGTTGGGACATGATGGGGGCCTGGGTCCCCCAAGTGGTACCCAAGTGGGTCCCGTGGCAGCCTCCTTTCCCCAGGGCCATGCTCCTGCCCTTTGCAGCATTCCTGAGGGGGGTGACCTACCTGCAGTTCCTGCATGGCTTGCAGCTCTCAGGAATGCAGGGGAGGGTTTGATCAAGACTTACACATCCAAGCATGAGAGAAGCAACTGGAGATGGCTTGCGATACCGCCGCCCTGACACTATGGCAAGGACCCTGCACTCCCCTGGCTCCCTCCTGTGTTCCCACTTCACTGCTGCTTTCCGTTTCTGGAACCCACGTCCAGCTGCCCTTTGCCCCTGTTGTACCCTCTGACTGGAACACTTCTCTCCATTCCCTCCAACCCCACTCCCCTTGCCTTGGTAACTCCCTTCCTCCACAGAGTGATCTCTTCCTGTGATGCCCAGAAAGGCAGGTCCTGCTGGAACTACTGCCAGGGCAGCCCTCCCCCTCTGCTGGTGCCACCCTTAGCATTGCTTACTTCTCTGCAGGTCCAGTGCCCACTGTGGGCAGTTAGTTCCATGACAACAGGGACCTACCTTGTTCAACATCATGCTCTACAGTGCCCACAACTGTAATGAACATGTGGAGCTGCTCTATGAATATCTGAATACATGAGGGAGTGAATGAATGAGTGAGTGAGTGAATGAATGCCTGAGAGAATGAATATATTGAATTCTCTGAGTGAATGAATGAATGTCTGTGTGAATGAGTGAATGAATTAATGAGTGAGTGAATGAATGAGGGAATAAATTAGTGAATGAAGGAATAAATTAGTAAATGGGTGAAGGAATGAATGACTTGGTGAATGAGTGAATAAGTGAATGGGGGAATGAATGAGTGAAGGAATGAATGAATGAGTATGTGAAGGAATGAATGAGTGAATGAGTGAGTGAATAAGTGAATAAATAAGTGAATGGGTGAAAGAATGAGTGAAGGAATGAATGAAGGAAGGAAGGAACGAGTGAAGGAATGAGTGAATGAATGAATCAGTAAATGAGTGAATGAATAAGTGAATAAATAAGTGGATGGGTGAGTGAAGGAATGAATGAGTCAGCCAAGTCAAGTGACTGCAGTCAGGCATATCTATTTACTAATTGGGAAAAGGGCTCCTCTAGATACAAGAATTACAATATTTAATAACAACTAGGGATTTGCAAGAGGTGGGACACAGACAGAAACCAATTCTAAGGCTTTTCAGCATTCCTTCAGAGTTTGCTCCCTCTCAATTCCAAATAATTCCTGGAAAATGGGCCTAGGGGTCATCCTGTAATTACAAAAACGGGGAAGAACTGAACTTCTTAACTGCAAAGATGACAGCAGGGTTCTTTGGAGGAAAGCTAAATATTGTCCTACTTGAGAGAAATGAAGTGTACAAAGAGCATGAGCCATGGCCCCAGGCAGACCTGCAGTCATTCAGTCAAGAAACACCTGCTGAACACCTACTGTGTGCATTACTGCATCTGTGTTTGAAAGGGTGGCTGTGTACAGAAGATGGCTTGGTGGAGAGATGGGTTTGTCCCACAGGCTTTGGAGTCAGATACGCTGGCTTTACCACTAGCTAATTGGGCCTCCACTTTCTCGTAGGTAAAAGGAGGGTTATGATAGCATCCACTTCCTGGGTTGCTGTGAAGCCGTTAATACACTCAACAGAGCACACAATGAGCACTCAAAGTAAAATGTGCTTCGGATCAGCTGGTTTGGTGAGTTTCAGGCTTACCCCTGGGCCTTTCTGTGTCTGAACTCTTTTGTGGAAGACAGATAAAAGAGGAGCCCTTCTGAGTGAACTGGAAGCTCACCCATCTCCTTCAGCCCCTTCCTCTGGGACGACCCTGGGCTCCGGGAAATACGGCTTACACATGGCTTATTTCATCACTCCTCCTCGCCTTTTGAGTAATCGCAAAGAAGTAACCTGTCCCTCCGCAGAGTCTCAGCACCGGGAATCAGTCCCATCCCTCTTGCTCTGGGATTTTCCTGTGATGTCCTGTGCAGTAGAGACAGCCATTCGCAAATGACAAATGTTGGGACAACATGCAAATGCCCTGGCTGACTTTGTAAGAGGTTGAACAACAAGATGGAAAGAAAGTGGGTCCCTGGTGCCACTGCTGTGTGTCTCTGGATCTAGCTAAACTGAAGTTAGATCCACTTTGGGACTTCTCAGGCTTTACAGGAACCAATAACTTCCCTTAATTGTTTAAGTCAACTTGAGTTTGGTTTTCCATTACTTGCAACCAAAGTAATCTAATGGCAGCAGGCCAACACACCTTTGACAACCCTCCTCAGCTTTCTCCAGCTTCACTCACAGTCCCAAGGGCCCTCACACAACCACAGCCAGCTCCCTCCTATCCTCCACAAAGCTGCAGGCATCTTTTTCTCCAGGACCTGGCATGGCAGAGGTTGAGTAACATGTTCCCATTTTCACCGGCCTGGCCTTACCTCAGCCTCCTTTCCCAGCAACTTCTCTCCATCCTGTACCTCTCCTAGCTCTGGCCCTGCTCCCAACTTGCCTTCTCCATCCTGAGCTGGGATTTGGGGGTCACATGAGCTGAGGGTTGGTGTGCTCATTCAGCAAACCATCTCTGAGAGGTTACTCTGTGCCACACTCTTTGCTGAGTGCTGGGAACATGCTGGCAAAGGTAACTGACTCAGCCCCTGTCCCCAGCAGAGGGATGGGAAACAAGCTGGCAGTGCCATGTGCACTGACACGCCCTGTCATGAAAGGTGTGTTGGACATGCTTCTAGGCATTTAGCACACATTGAGTTCCTCACAGTAACCACAGACATGGTGAGACTCAGAGATGAGAGGTCCCCATGCAGAGATGAGACACAGCCCACACATGGGTACCAGCATGGGTACCCAGGCATATCTGGCCAAGTCCTGAGCCACATGTTTGCTGGGAACCATGGCACCCACTCTTTGAATACATACGGCAATAGAGTAAATGAGGGACGTGCTGGTCTGAGCAAAGGGCAAGGCAGAGTTGCAACCCTGGAGGCTCACATATCCCCCCCTAAACCCTGAGACACTGTTTCTCACCTGCAGCTGGGTTAATACTGAGTGCCCATCTCCCCTCCTCCATTGCTGCAGACTCCACCGCCTGGGGCCCTCAGAACCGTGCTGGGCTGCAGAGCAACTCCAGCTCCTCCTGAAATGGGCCCCAACTCAGCCAATTTGCTTTATGATAGCCTTAATCAGTACTAACTCAGGGGACAAAATCAAATTAAGTTTCCTCTGTCTGGAGCTTGACAATCCACTATTTCCAGGGAAAAGCAAGGACTCTATCAGCAGTCCCTTCTGGGAGGAATTATTGAGCAGCTACTACGTGCCACAGAGCACGAGTCCCCCGTGACAGGTGCTGCAGGGCCTCTCGGGTCTGGCCACGCTGAGCCCTGCAACAACTCCTACCAGGTCACATGAGATTTTTTTTTGGCTGCAATAATCTCTGAAAAGATTTTGATCATCTTGCTTTTTCAATTATTCAGGATTTTACTCACATGCAAAGTCACAAATTACTGTAATTTGTCCTTACCATTTTCTTATAATGTTTTAGTTTGCATTTTAAGATACATCTGTTTTGCTCATTTTGTTCTGATGACTTTAAACTTTATTACGAGGAAAGTGACTTATAGTTTTCTATACTTGAGGCCATCGAAACTTCTAGGTGTGTACTCAAACATTTACTCATTCTACTTTTGCTGATTTGTTGTTATCTTTTAGAGCCCAACTACTTTTTGAGGACTTTGGGGGAAGCAGGAAGGCTGGACAGGAGTACCTACAGGGGCCAATGGATCCAAGGAGAAGGCCCAGCGAAAGGAAGGACCCTGCAGCTCCCTCTTGCCAGTGCCGGAGACCCTGGCTCTGGGGCCCAGTCCCAGCCCTAGTCCAGCAGTGATGCATGGCGCATCAGTCAGGGGCACTGCTCACCTCCCTCCGGACTCAACCACCATGAAGGACAAAGCTGAGCCCCCACGCAGGCCAGCTCACGTCCCATTCTGCCATGTCTCAGGCTGGAGCGAATTGTACTGATAGAAAATAAAATGTCAACACGAAAAAGAATGCCTGACTTTTTTCATTTGACCCTTTTGCCAAAGCAACTAATAGGAACGATCTAACAATATAATGATTGAATAATTAGATCCAGGACACACGCGGTCTTCATTATTACGATGATTCCTGTTCAGTAACATGAGGAAAAACATGAATCTTAAAGTAATTCTCAATAATTTAATTAAGGTCAACCATTCCCTAAAGAGCGGCAGCTGTGTTTGGAAGAGATTTCTGAGAAATCCTGATAATACAGTCCTAGGTATTCAGAGAAGCTCTGGGGGCCAGGGGGCCTTTCAGTAGGAACCGGGGTGGCACATTCCGTTCTTTTGTTTTGATGAAGCGAAATACAGCGGAGTTCCCAAATGTGTTCATTTATTACAAGCCAGCTGTGACAGAGCAGGTTGGCGCCCAGAAGCATCTTCCATTATGCCCTTGGTGTGGAGGGTTTTTGATTCTCTTATTTCAGCCGCTTTGGGGTCATTGGGCCATCCATTAATTCTTAGGTTCCATGAGGCTAAATTAGTTTAATTTAGCCTGAGTTGAAATGAGAGAATGTGCCCCATAGTAAAGGGCAGGAGAGACTGAGCGCCGACTCGTTTCTGGACTTGAGTCATGCAGTCTCTCCCCTTCTTTCCAGGTCTCCCACCCCAGACGAGCCACCGCCCTCTCTCCCGTCTTACTCTCCCCGTTCCACTGCAGGTCATTCTCCACCCAGTCTAACGTGGAAATCAGACCTTTCAACAACCCCCAGCACTATGGGTGCTTAGTGTTGGATCCTGACTCCTCCCCCAAAATTCAGGGACCTGACCAGGGCCCGCCCACACCCCCTCTTCCTCCCCAAACCTCCACTGGGCCTTTGCCGCAGCTGCTCCCCAGGCCTGAAACCCAGGCCCTCCTCTCCTGGCCAAGCGCCTCCTTCTGCCCAGCCAGGTTCCAGCCCACGTGCCCGCTCCTCCCCAGGCAGCCTTCCCTGAGCAGCCTGCCTGAAGCATGGCCTAGTCACCCCAACACTGTCCCGTGCTGTTTCAGCTGAAGTCCTAACCCCTGCCTGCATGTCCCTTCCATTCCTTCTGTGGCCCTCTCCGCGAATGCCTCCTCCTTAACATCCCGGCCTCCTTGGCCAGTGCCATTTCCCAGCCCATAGGACAGTGTCAACACAGAGGAAGGCTCCGTGTATGAGTGAGCAGAGCCACGCGGGGCATGCAAGAGAGGGTCCCTGGGTAAAAAGGGAATTGTCTACGCGGCTGGGGTAGGGAGGAGGGAGCCGTGCCGCCCGCCGGGGCCCCCACATAGGCTGTGGTGTTAGAACTCACCCCTGTCAGCTGTGGTTGGTAGGGAAGGCCCAGATCCTGACCTTGCCTGTGCCTGGCAGCCTCCTTCATTAAGGGAAGGGCAGAGGCTAAGGGGGGCTCTGCAGAGGTCAACAGAGGGCATCAGCAAAAGTGCCTCTCCCCAGCAGAGAAGGACCAGAACCATCACTGGTCTCAGGAGGCGTCCTAGGTTGAGTGCTACAGGCCAGTCATGGGCCCAGAACTCTGGTCCTCATGTCCCTGAGTCTTTGTCACACCGCTACAAGGTGGTAGGGGTGTGATCATCCCTGTTTTCTGGCATGTGTGCTTTGGAGAAGTTGAGTACTTGTTGAGGTCACCGAGCTAGCAAGCGGCAGGCAGGACTCGAGCTCAGGTTTGTGTCTGACCTGAGTTCCTTCTCCTGCAGACTTCTCTGCGGGGATTGGGCAGGCCGCTGCGACGGGTCTGGGGGATGGTGTGCAAAGCTGGGGTCTGAGGACTTTGCAGACAGATTAGAACTGGAGAAGGACACTTCACGCTGCCAGAAGAATGAACACTCCCAGCCAGGCTAGATGGCTGTGAGGTCATGGAACTATACGGCTGCAGAGAGTTGTGGGAGAGGCCCTCATAGGGTCCCCAGTTGGAGGCCACACCCACACAGGGAAAGGGGCCCCTCCTGCCCCGCTTTGGGTCTCAGAGCCAGTTGCTCACTCTCCTCTCCCTGTCTCCTTCACTCTCCATCCAGGCCTCTCAGCAGCTGGCAGCCAACCTGGCCACATCTGCAGTGATCACAAACCACGTCCAAGATCATCTGACTTGTAGGAAATCTAAGGACAAAGGCTGGGGCCCCTGACCCTCCCAGCCCCCCAACTCCTCAGGCAGAGACCCTTGGAGGGGCCCGATCTCCCAAGGTCACCGAGTTCATTGCTACACAGCCTGGCCAAGAGCAGAGGTCGTCCTGGCCAGGCACACCCTGCCAAGTCATAAAGACTTTACTGTATATATTTCAGACATAGTAGGAAGAAATTCAGGTTTTTCCACCCCAACAAAGTACTGTGGATTATTTGCAAGAAGTCTGGGAAATTCCAGGAGTCTGTTTTCAAAAGACGCCCACTTGGCTGCCCAGCAGTTTGAGCATAATCCCTCATTCAGGTATGGAAGAAGATATACTCTGTTGAAATTGCCAGACTCCATGCTCAATTCCTTGAAAGAGCTAGAGGTGGAGCAACTACAGACCCCAGATTCCACTGCTCAGCCACTGTCCCCTAAGCTGCCCAAAGGCTGGCCCAGGTTGGGGAGCCCACTCTTCCCAAGTCACCTGGCCCAACCCAGCACCTGCCTTGCATTGGCATCCACTAGTCCCGGCATCTGCTTTGCATGACTTTAATTCCAGTTCTTCTCAGCTTCAGCAGCTCCCCTTCCTCCCCTCATAATGTGCCGTGGCCCCTGCATGTAAACTCTGAGATCAAATTGAAATTCCAATTCATGGATGTAAATTGTCCATGTGATTTGAGTAAGTGAGACAAGACCCAGGGCTGCTTATTTTTCCTGGATTCCTAGATGGGGTTATTTACATGCTGGAAGGCACTGGTTGCATAACGGACTGTTGTTCTTGGATGGGCCTATTTGTTGCTTCTGTGTTGAGGGCAAGTGAAACAGGACCACGAGGGAAAATTGGTGCTTGAATTAAGATAATTTGTCGGTGGTACCTAGAAACTATTTATAAAGATATAGAAGAGAATTTGTAAAATATACAAGTATAAGAAAATCTGAAAAAGAAATCCTGTCTTCCCAAATAATGTAGACTAAAACAAGGGATAATACACCGAATATTTAAGAAGATCCCTATGGTAGATCATTTTAAACATGTAATTACGAATGTCACCCTAAGAATTTTATAATGTAGATGTAATTGTTCCAGTCCTAAAACTTTTTTGTTCTATGAAATAATTTTTATTTAAAACATTTTAAATACAGAAAAGTTAAAAGACAATAAAACAAACACCTCTGAATCCTTAACTGAAATTTGACAGCTGTTAGCATTTCTTCATACTGCTCCAAGTATTATTTTAAACTAGAGAAATAGAATTTTCAGATCAAGAAAATTTGATGCTATTTATGATCTAACTTTGGACCACCACTCAAAATCAGTCTCTGCCATAAACTTAAATATCTGTGTGTGTGTATACACACACACACATATGTATATTTACATGTGAATATATACACACATATGTATATATGTGTATATATACATACGTGTGAATATGTGTATATATACATACGTGTGTATATATGTGTATATATATATGTATGTATGCATGCATGTATTCCAAATAACAGAGGGTAGTGGAGAGCAAATATTCTTCTGTAAATGGCCCGCTGAGAAACATTTTCGGCTTTGCAGACCATATGGTCTCTGTTGCAACTACTCAGCTCTGCCACTGTGTGTGAAAGCAGCCACATACGATATGTAAACAAATGGGCATGGATGTGTGCCAATAAAACTTTATTTACAAAAATGGGCACGGGATGGTACTTTGCCAGCTCCCGTTATAGAACATCATTTTGTGTGTGTGTTTAAATTTATAACAACGGAGCTGCAGTTCATTCATCTTAACTGTGAATTAGAGTTCCCTCATATGCAATATCTCATTTTATTTAGCCAGTCCTTTATTGATGAGCATTTAGTTTCCACTGATATTTTTAAAAGACCATTAACCAAACAGGTTAGCTGAACTTGACATAGTGTAGCTGGATCGGAACTACACCCATAAACTCTTAAGTTGTTTCATGTAAATTCAGGCTGTGGAGGACTTGGTGGGAATGTGATGAGCTTGAAGTCGAATGTGGACACCACTGCATATTGTTCATCAAATTCTGGCAAGAACTAAAACTTTCCCTTTCATTATCCAGATCATTCTCTCAATCTCTGTTCCTCATTTGCCTTGAAGATTTGGGAGAGTGCTTGCCCTATATAGGTGGGTTATAGGTGGATTCTGGCCAAGAATCTGAGGTTACAAACTCCAACACCTTAGAGTGGCAGGCAGGAGGAAATAAGGATGGATGTGGGCTGGGGTTGACTGTCAATGGAAAAGCACCTGCTCTATCCAGCCATGTCTTACTATGAGCACCACAGCCATTGTTGACAGATTTAACTTTTCCAGAGAAGTTGCATGTCTGGATTGGAACATGAATTCTCTTCATTTTCAAATGCAATTAATTCAGTGGAAGGAAGGAATGAGGGAAGGAAGAAAAGAAGGAAGGAAGGAGCTGGAGGTAGGGAGGTATGGAGGGAGGGATCACTTTGGCATTCCATGGAACATATCTGGCCCCAGTTTTCAAACTCCAGAGGAGAATAGGAACAAGGAAAAGTCACGTAGAAGTCACAGAAAAGCCTGCTTATGGAAGGGAGCTCAGGGAAGGGAGCCGTGGTTCGGCACCTGTTCCCACCCCATCCACCTGGGCAGGCCTATGAGCCTCACAGCTGAGCTGCCAGCTTCCTGTCCATCAAGCGTGGCTGGGGATCCTCACAGTGCTGTCCGATTGACAACAATAGGGAAGCTTTGGACAAAGCAGAAAATAGGTGTTATTATCATTACCCGAAAATACCTCTGAAACCTAACGTAAGGTTTTTTTCTTCCAACAAAGCCCCATCTGCTTTGTTTTAGGGTATGAGCTCGTTAGTGCCTGCTACCATATGTTGATAGCATGCGATTCCTTCGTTAATCCCACTGGGCCGTATTCCTGGAGCATGTTGAGTGCACGACTTGTTGTGGATCCAAGAAAGACACTCCTTGACTTTCTTGTAAGATGTTTATTAGAGCAAGTCCTGCCCTTTCCCCAACCTCCAATAAGTTATTTCTTCTCATCTCCCTACTGCCCTCCTCAATTTGGAGAAAATACTTTTGCAATAATTTCCCACCATTTCTCCTTCTTTATTTTTAATTTCATTAGAGTCCCAGCCAGCTGTGCAGTCCAGCCGTCTTCCCAGCCTTTTAGGAGCATCGTTTTATGTATTTCTACCAAGATCCAAAAAACAACGCAAATCCTTGAATGCCAGGCTTCCCAACAGCTGGGAGGGTGTGTTTTCCTGCGTGATTTCTCGCTGCTCTGAAGGCTTCTTGAAGAAGCTGGGGCTGTCTGGGGGTGACCATGTGCAGAAAAAGCCTAGGATATCACCCTTTCCTCAAAGCTGACCAGAACAGTTTTTTCCAAGGATCCTGGATACATAGTCCAAGCAGGAGGGACAGCAACCTTCCAGAAAGACCCAGGTGGACTCACCACAAGGCTAATCACAACGAAATGCTAGAAAAACAGAGAGCTGGAACGTATCACAGCCTCGACGAACAGACTAAAAATCTTCCTGTCCAACCACTGCCACCATCTCCTTCCAGAACCCCAGGCCCTGCCTCCCTCCTCTTGTTCCTCTGTCAGCTGCTCCTCTCAGGGTCCCTATAGACCAACTGGACAGATCAGAATGAAAAGTAAACTCACAGAAGAAATAAACTTGCCAGAATAGTTATTCCAGTGTCAAAAACTAAGGAGATACCACTTTCCAGTTATAGGCCTGGCTCTGGCTGAGGAAGGACAAGAGAGAGGAGAATCGGGTAGGACAGAAAGAGTGGTGGAATAGCCACGCAGACCTCTTTCTCTCACAGTTTCACTGTTTGCGGCTCTCCAGGGCTGGGAAGCTACCAGGGAAGAGCATGATATGAAAGCCAGCCAGGTGGGGCTTTCCATTCCATCTGCAGCGTCATCCTGAGTCATGTCAAACGGCAGAGGATGGTCACAGACTCCAAACTGGCATTTCACCCAGTACATGTCAACCCTCTAGGTGAGGTAGTGCCAGCCTGCGGGACTTGGGAACCCCAGATCTAAGCCCCGTCTGTGACACTGGCTGGGTGGCCTTGGGGCCAGTGACTTCTTTCACCTCTTGAGTCTTCAGTTTCCTCTTCTGTAAAACAAGAATCTTAATAGTGTCCACTTCAAAGGGTGGTTGTGAGGAGGAGGCTGACCCAGCAACGAAAGAGAAAGGAATGAATGAGTCTGAACACTGCCCTGGCGAGAGCTGCTGCTGCTGCTACTGTTACAATCCAGGGCACTAAATGACTTGCTCTGTCATGAGGGGAGCTGGAGGCAAAGCCTGGACTCTAACCTGGATCTGCAGACATCCAAAGCAGGTTCATGGGGCTAGGATGTTCATGGAGCCCCTCCTGCACAAATCAAGGTCCATCCAGGGGATGGTCCGGATAGACGTTCTCCATGCCTACTCCAAGGCACCCAGTTGGATGAGTTGGGATGAGACGGTGAGACGAAGCATTCTTCCCCACAAAGATAACACCAGATGTGAGGTCAGGAAACATGACCGGGTGACAGGAAGAAGCGCGCCTGGAGCGTCTCTCTAGAACCCAGAGTCACCTTGGCCCTCCATCACTCATCAGCTCTCCGCGGCTCCCACTGCCTGCAGAACAAAGCCTGAACGGCCCAAGGCAGGGCTTGCTCTCTGCCCTGCACAGTGCTTGGCATATAGTGGGTGCCCAGTGGGTGTAGGTGGAAGGAATGAACAAATGATATTCTCTAGGTGGCTTTCAAGACCCCCAGCATCTACTCAAACTTGTCTCCACTTCACCGTGGCTACAACCACAGGACACCCCTCCCCAGGGCCTATTCCCCTGGGGAGCATCTCCCCACCTAAGACCTTCAGCCACTCTTTGTGCTGGACCACACCAGTGGCTGCCATCTCTCTCCTTCCCTGAAATCTACAAGTGGTGTTGCCCAGCGCCTTTATTTGGGATTATACTCTCCATCATTTTGCATGATCCCAGGGCCCTAAATATGTGGACCCCCTCCCCCAGACTGCTATGACTACCACAACCCCAGGCACAGCAAGAACCTTCTTCTCCGGAATCCACGCTGTACTCTTCCCTCTTTGAACATCTTTCTGGGAGGATTCTGTCATTGGGACCCTCGTTAACCTATCTTGTCATTTTTTCTCTCAATGTCTCACCATCTTCCACATGTCTGTTTACAAGATTTTCTTCTCTTCTCTCATCAGTTCCCCAATTCCTGGCTGTTTTGGCAATATCTTGACCCTGCTGGAAGCTGGTCAAGGTCAAGCTCTTTTCGGAGCCCTGGTGGCTCCTAGGTCCTACTACACAATAAGCATGTTCTGAAACACAAACAGGAGGCTGCAAGAGCAACAGAGAACAGCGAGGAACGAGGCGTTCCATGGACGACTTTGTGTTTAACCTTGGATTGAGCTCTGCCACTTCTCAGCTTCTGAGGTCATCTGCCGAGTGTTTGATGGAAAAAGGAGAGGCGGTCTCTGAAGCCTTCAGACAACAGGCGCCATCCTAATCATGTGTGACTTTTATTCGTCAATGTTTCATTGTACCTCCTCTGGGATAATATGGCCAATTTTTGAAAAACAACCATAGCAATACATTTCCCATAATTTACTGCCAGATTAATAGTTTTGTAGTCCAGCTATTATTGTTTTAATAATAATAAGAAAAAAAAAAAAAAAAAACATGTGAAGAGGCCCCGTATGTTCCAGGGTAAGCTCATCAAGACAGCCCACCGGACATGCTGGGCAGGGAAAGCAGCCAGCGTGCCCCAGATGGTGGGAACCTGGGGTCTCATGGGGAGGGGAGACAGGACCTTAGCTGGCTGTTTGCCATCTACTCCTCACCCCACCAGGAGCAGCCTAAGCACAGGGGTCTCTGAGCTGCCTGGGTAACACTCTCTAGAAAGGTAAAGGAGAAATTTCTTCTGCTCATGAAGGCAGGTAACATGGTCTTCTAGGAAACTCTACTTGGCTTTGGGTCACTCTTGGACAAGGACATTAGCCAGTGACACATCCATGATCTTGCCCCCTCTAGAACTGGGCAAGGGTTCCTAGTGGCAGGGTGGGGACAGGGTGGGCTCTGAGCCATTGGTTGGCAAAACATTGCTCCTCTGATGGCTTTATCTGCTGTCTTATGGCTTCTTCTGATCTTAGGCTTCACAACCATCATGCTAACACATCACCTTGAAAATCCAAAGACACAGCAAGCCGCAGAAAGTCACACAGGGAACCATAAAAGCACCTT
This sequence comes from Piliocolobus tephrosceles, assembly GCF_002776525.5. NCBI lineage: Eukaryota > Metazoa > Chordata > Mammalia > Primates > Cercopithecidae > Piliocolobus > Piliocolobus tephrosceles. The sequence goes on along the minus strand of NC_045453.1, from coordinate 32,167,563 downwards.
GCTGGCCTGGCGCTGTGACTCACACCTGTAATCCCAGCACTTTGGGAGGCTGAGGCGGGTGGAGTTCGAGACCAGCCTGGCCAACAGGGTGAAACCCCGTCTCTACTAAAAATACAAAAATTAGCAGGGCGTGGTGGCGTGCATCTGTAATCCCAGTTACTCAGGAAGCTGAGGCAGCAAAATTGTTTGAAGCCGGGAGGTGGAGGTTGCAGTGAGCCAAGATCATGCCATTGTACTCCAGGCTGGGTGACAGAGTGAGACTCCAAAAAAAAAGCACCTTTCTAAGTGAAAGAAGCCAGTTTGAAAAGGCCACATGCTGTGTGAGTCCAACTACATGACATTCTGGAAAATTCAAATCTATAGAGATGGTCAAAAGATCAGTGGTTGCTAGGAGTTCGAGGTGGAGGGAGGGATGAACAGGTGGACCTCGGGAGATGTTTACAGCAGCGAAATGACTCTGTATGATCCTGTAATGGTGGGCACCTGACATTATACATTTGTCAAAACCCATAGAATATATACCACCAAGAGTCAGCCCTCACATAAACTATGAACTTTAACTGATAATAATGCATCGATATTAGTTCATCAACTGTAACAAATGTAGCACACAAAGGTAAGATGTTAATAATATTAAGATTAGTTAGGGAGGAGTATGGGGCATGTGTGGGAACTCTCTGTGCTTTCTGTTCAATTTTTCCCTAAATGTAAAACTGCTCTAAAAAACCCAATCCTAGGGAATGTGCTTAGAAGCAAGATTTATCCCTGTCCCTTCCCCTTCCCACTGAGTAGCTCTTGTCTGGATCACCATCACCCCAACATCCCAGCCATGAGCCTCATTGGCTCTGCAGAATGCCATCATTCCCCAACCCTCTGAATCCATCTCTAGCTGCTCCCTCCATCCTGTGACTTCTCCAGTTCAGGCACCAACCTCTCCTATCAGCCACTGCATTTCACCTCCTAGTGGGCCTTCAATTTTCCTGCTTTGGTCCAGCACAGTAGGCGCCTGCTCAGAACCCACCAAGCACAGGCCTTGCCGACTCGTTCCCAGGCACACGGGACTCTTCATGGTGGGATGCCATGTGCTCACCCACGCCTCTCCCCAGGGTGTCCAGCTCTGCTTCTCTCCTACGGCCTTCACAGATGCCCCTGCCCTCCCTGCCTGAAGCTCTGGCATCAAACATGACATATCACACGCCATTTAGGTGACCACCTCTCTCCATAGATAGTGAGCTCCGATAATGCCTGGGTCTGGTCACTTTCACGTTCCGATCCTGGCCCCCTACTCCCTGAACCTTGGGGATTGGCAATAAGTACCACTGCAGCATTTGTTGGATGAACTGCAATTTGCCATCATCAAACCTAACGTTCTAGACCCATGGAGTAGCCAAGTCTCCATGCCCCTCACCCAGAGGACAATTTGTATACTAGCGCCAGTGGCTTAGAAAGCTACGTTAAGCATCTTTACAATTCTGCCATGGTTTGCTCCTCTGAGAACATATTTAATTACTGGAATGTACATCTCATTTCTCATTCCTCCTTCCCCCGCCCTCCCATCCCATGATAAATACGAATCTGTCTCACTGTAAAATAACCACGTCTCACTCTAATTAAATTCTGGTCCTTTCTAAGCTGGGTTTGAATGTTCAACTTAGGAATTTCTCTGCAGCTTTCTAGCGATCCAATGGTGGGATTTCTTCGTAATTGTGTTAATGCTTCAAATGTAGCCTTTAATAAAGACAGATTTGTTTTTAAAAATCATTCACCCTAAGAACAGGCAAAGTGTTCTTTGGTAATACAGATCAGAATGGTGCTGGGGAGGTTCTGATGGGAAGGAGGCACACAGGAGCCTCTGGATCACAGAAGTAGTGTTCACTTTTATTTGAGTCTATGTGGAAGGCGGAATAACAGCCCCAAAGATGTCCATGTCCTAAATCTAAACCCTGAACCTATAGGCATGTCACCTTACATGGCAACAGGGACTTTGCAGATTTGATTAGGTTAAGGATCTTGATATGGGGAGATCCTCCTGGATTATCTGGGTGGGCCCAATGTCATCATAAGGAGCCTTATAAGATGGACACAGGAGGATCAGAGAGAGAGGAGCATTTAAGGATGCTACACTGCTGGCTTGAAAGATGGAGGATGGGTCCATGAGCCAAGGAATGCAGGCGGCCCCTGGACACTGGAAAAGGCAGGGAAACAGATTTATCCCTAAAGCCTCTGCAGGCATGCACTCCTGCTGACACCTTGATTTTAAGACTTCTGACTGCCAGAACTAACAACAAATACATTTTTATTGCTTCAAGCCACTAAGTTTGTAATTTTTAACAGCAGCATTAGGAAACTAACACAGAGTGTCTATATGTAAAAACACACTGACATACACACTTAAGATTCTGACAATTTGCTGCATGTCAGGTCAGATCTTGCCTTCAGCACTACTGGCCGTAAGGGCCAGGTGACTCTGTTTTGGGGTACTGTCCCACGCATTGGGCGGTGTTCAGCAGCATCCTGGGCCTATATCCACTAGATGCCAGAGGCACCCAACTTCCCACCCAATTGTGACAACCAAAAATGTCTCTCAATATTGCCACGTGTTTCCTGGAGGGCAAACCACCTCCCTTGGTTGTGAACCAGTGCCATATGAGTATTATTCTTCAGTATAAAGAAATGTTTAATAAATGCCATGTAAAATAAACACAATAAAAACTTTAATCCCACCCTAATCAGAGCAACCATAGAATATGCTTACTTTCACTCAAGACACAGACAACCCTGCTCCTTCAGGGAAAGCTTTGAGAGGAGTCTCTCGGCATTATCTTAGAGAAGCATCCTGAAAACACCCTGGTTTCCCATGTGTGGGGCAATGGTGGAGAGTGGCATGCAGTGAGGAGGTGCCAGCCTCTATAAGGGACTGGGGGTGCCCTGGGCGCACTGAGGCACTGCAGGTGCGGGAGCTGGCCAAGGACAGGCTGCAGAGGCCCCACTCGCCCTGAGTTCCGCCATGTTAAACGGAACTGCATAAATTAGACAGAACTCTGCCTGGGGCTGCTGAAACCTGAGCCCTGCCGAGTGGGGCACCTGGGCCTGGGGCAATGTGAGGCCCATACAAGACACTGAAAACTCCCAGGTGGCGGCTTGGAGGTGGAGTGTGGGTGGCTGATTAGTTGGAAGGAAAACAGGGTAGAAGGGACAGGTTTTGTATACAGGAAGTCTCCGCCTGGCCATTTCCCTCCGATTCCACATACAATGCCTCTTAACCACAATCCCCGGACTAATTCTCAGGAAATCTACCTTCCCCAATTACCTAATTGCTGTTAAATGATGTTTGAAGAGCTCAAAGGGGCCAGGGTCAGGGCTGACCCCTGAGTTAATTCTGCCTGCTCCTATCAGGGGCTACCTCCTTTACTAGAGTGAGTCGTGCCTCCAGGGCCTCAGGGAGGGTGGGAGGAGGGAGGCGAGTGTGGCTGGCTTCACTCAAACGGCCACCTCCAAAGGCCTCAGCGCATTCCCACTTGATGTGGGGTCAGTAAGGTCACCTGGGAATTCAAAGGAGAGTAGATGCCAAGGGTCTAGAAACCTGGAGACAGAGAGCAGCTTGATGCCTTGGGAGACAGCCTTGCAAACAAAGTCCGGCAGTTTCTGGATCATTCGGGTCCCTTCCACAAAGCAGCTCAAGATGGCACTAGAACGCTTTCCCAGGCTGCAGGTGATCTGCGCTGGAAGAGATTCAATCTCATCTGAATGTTGAGAACAAAAGGACTGTTTATCAGGGTTTAGGGTGTAAGCCAAGTGCTGAAAACAGAGGCTTATGGCCCCAGATCCTGCCTGTATGAGAGGAGCCCATTTACTTTTGTTTAAAAATGAGTGGGGTCTATCTTCACGCACCTTAGCAAGTCTGCAAAATGCGGCAAAGACAGTAACCCTTTCATTTGTGTTCCCAGGCACTTTACTCCTGAGTGCTAATTGTTAAAGAAAATATTGTATCCCTCTGAAAGGGGCTTTGGGAACGAGGAGCTCCAGGGATAGGAATTTGGGGTCAGACTCTTGCAGGACACGGTGGTAGCAGCTGGTGGCTTGCGGTGTTTACTGATGAGGCTTTTTCTCCCTCCTCCTTCCGGACTGAGATTAAATGTACAGAACAGCCCAGCTGTTGAGAAGGCTTTTTGCAAGGTATTTAACAGACGGTGGTCACTGTCCAACTTAGCAGGATCAAGGGGGAAGAAAACAGACTCTTGCAATTATAAAACCTACAGCACTCTTGGTAACCCGGCGTGAAAATTTTGCCATCTGTGCCTTACTCTGCGAAGCAGCTAGATGCCCCACTGGGCTCCTCGGTGCCGTTCCTGCTTCTTGAAAGAGGTCCCTGGCACAGTCATGAGAGCTCCAGCATCTGGAGGCATCTGACCAAGTCCTGTCTGGTGGGAGAACGGAAGAAATCAGCCCTATCCCAGTGTTTATTATTCACACTTCTTGGATTATTACACGTTAAAATATGTGACAATGCAGATGTTCTTTTTATGATCCGAGAGTGTGAGGTTTAAACACAAAGCCTCTATTGAGTTTGGCCCGTGCTCCCCCAATGCCAGATTGGTAGGGTGGGGTTTTCTCTGACTGCTTCTTTTGAAAGTTCTCCCAAATCATTTAATTTGGGGAACCAACAGGTCCCAACACCGTGTGCTGTACGTGCGGCCTTCTTACAAGGGATCTCTCGAGCATTCAACAGGGTGGTCTCTGCCCACGTGGAGAGATGGGTATGGGGGCTGGCAGAGACGCACACAGGTCAGCGGGGCACACAGTGGGCCGCGGAGAAGCAGAGGTTCCTGCACAGACAGTCACGGGTGCCCCGAGCGGGTCCCTGAATCTCTCTCTGTCAGTCTTTCCATCTGTAAAATAGGACTGACAATACCAATCCCCGCCTCAGAGATCCTCAACCTCTGTCCCCAGAGGCCAGCAACTCCCTCCAGCTGTGACAATCAGCGATGGCTCTAGACACTGCCAGACACCCCTGCCCCACCTGCAAAGGTGTTCATGGGGATTCCACAAGTGAATAAGTGCAAAACCCTCACAACAGTACCTTGCACGGGAGGTGCTTTTAGAAAATGCTCTCGGAGTGGAAAGTGCGAAGGAGGCCTAGCTCCGAGGGTGGACGAGACTCGGAAGCTGCCTGCTGCTCCTCCCACTCCGCAGGGCTCATGGCTCGCTATCTCCGGATGGCGGTGGAGCCGCACGGCCCCAGCAGTTCCCAGGGCCCTTATTTTGGCTTGGCGTCCACCATGTCTGATGGTCACAGTGCCGGGTGGCAGGCCACGCTCTCACTTTTCCCAGGTGCCCAGGGCAAAGTTCTTCCCCCTCAGCAGACGTCAGGTTTCGGATCATCTGCCAGGGGCTGTGGGCACCGGCCCTGTTCTCTCTCTGGCTTGTTCACATTCAGGTGGAGGAATGTTCTTTCCTGACACTGGCCTCTTCTGGGGAGCTGAGGACACCCTCTTCCGGGCCTGGCGATGGCACTGCAGAAACACTGGCATCTCCTTAACAAGGCCCGGCTTCTGCCCAAGAACACACAGTGACACTGTGCAAAGTCTTTGCCATTCTAAGTGCAATGTAAGCTCCTTCTGCAATAACAATCACCCAGGAACAAAACGCTCCCCCAATTAGAAACACCAAGCCATTCTCTACATGGCCTTGGAAGAAGCCAAGTTGGAGGTAACGGGGCCCAGAAATACCTCAATGGGCCCAGAAATCCCTCCACGGGAAGGGTCTGCAATGGCAACTGGAGATGGTGCCCCTGAGGCCAGCTACAGCCTGGTGATGAGGACGGGAAGGAGGAGGCTGGCAAGAAAGGAGAGGGTGGGAGAAAACACCTGGCTGGGCCAGATGGTCCTCACATCTGCTTAGGAGGCTACGTCGGCATGTTTGGTAAATACTATCTGTGGGCAAAGACATGTGGGCCCTTCCAGAAGAGGGCCGTGGCATTTGCCACCCTTTGGCAATGCAATTTAGGAGATGAATTATGAAACCCCAGATGGAGCCACAATTTGTCATCTGCAGCTTCTCTGGAAAAGTCAAAAGATCTGGCAATGCTGTGTTCCCATGCAGTGGAAGGTGGGTGTAGAGGGTTTGGGGGAGCTGAGAGCACTGGTGCAGCTCTGGCCCTGGGGCCAGGGCCCAAGGAGGGGCCCTTGATCCAGGCAACAGTGAATGTGTACCTGATGGCTCCAGACACAAGAGGAAGTCGGTTGCCAAAAGGCAGACCGTTCGAGGCATCAACTTCCCATCATAATTTCAAAGTGAATACATGAAATGGGGTAACAGAGTGACAGCTGGAGTTGGTGGGTCTCTCATGAGGGGACCCTTGCATGCTTATCTCGGGTGGCCTCCTACAGTCCACGGAGCCTGGACATTGGGGTGGGTGGAAATAAAACACTAATCAGCTTCTTCAGAGGTAGTTTACTTGCTAAGCCAGCATGAATTTCCTGGCAATTTTTTCTCACTCTCAACAGAGACTCTCATTGCCTCTCAAACAGCTGCCTTTTAAATCTACTTTCTTTCTTTAAATTTTATTTTATTTTATTTTAGGTTCCATGATACAAGTGCAGGACATGCAGGTTTGTTACATAGGTAAACGTGTGCCATGGTGGTTTGCTGCACCTATCAACCCATCACCTAGCTTAAATCTACTTTCCAAAGTGTCTCTCTCTCTCTCCTCTGTCTGTCCCTTACCCCATCTCTGTCTCTTCCTCATTTTTTTCTGCAGTAACCTCATTAAAACAACTTGAAAATAGATGTCAAGTTTTTTTTAAAAAAAAATAAATAATGGCTGTATTTCAATGGCAACTCTTTATGAAATAAAAATTAATATTACTAATAATATAAACTTGCCTATCATTTCACACAGGGGCCATTTGGGGTTTATAACCCAAAGTAGCGTCCTCAACCTTTTTGTCACCAGGGACTGGTTTCACGGAAGACAATTTTTTCCCGGACGGGGGAGGGGGATGGTTTCCGGATGATTCAAGCGCATTACATTTGTTGTGCACTTTATTTCTATTATTATTACATTGTAACATATAATGAAATAATTCTCCAACTCACCATGATGTAGAATCAGTGGGAGCCTGAGCTAGTTTTCCTGCAACTAGATGGTCCCATCTGGGGATGATGGGAGACAGTAACAGATCACCAGGCATTAGCTTCTCATAAGGAGTGTGCAACCCAGATCCCTCGCCTGTGCAGTTTACAATAGGGTTCGTGCTCCTATGAGAATCCAGTGCTACTGTGGATCTGACCGGAGGCGAAGCTCAGGCAGTAATGCCCGCTCCCCTGCCACTCACCTCCTGACACATCAGGCCTGGTTCCTGACACATCAGGTCAATGGACTGGGGGTTGGGGACCCCTGACCCAAAGGGACCTTCTTCCCATGATTGATTCTGTCACCTATTACCAGTCAGACATTTTCCTTCCTGTTCATCATGTGGCTGAGTTGCTTGTTGCTTCCAAGGTGAGGGGACCACACATCCACTTGCTGTTTCCTCCTACATCTGCTGGATCCTCCTGACTGTGTGCACGACCAGAGAAAGCTCTGCCTGTTGTTCCCAAACTTCCCGTGCTAATGAGGACCTAGACCGCATGTACCTAGCAGGTACCTAACAGTCAATAGGGTCTGGGAAATCTCTTCTTGCCATCTGAATGTGCTCCCTCACAATGAGTTATGCCTGATGAAGCGCAGAGGAGAATTCAGATGCAAAATATAGGGTTGTTTGTTGTGTGGGTGAACTTCCTGCACCACCATTTTTAAAGACGCCTACTAAGCATGTCATGGAGCATGTAAAATACTGCAGTTTGAAGGCCAGGCGCGGTGGCTCATGCCTGTAATCCCAGCACTTCGGGAGGCCGAGGCAGGTGGATTACTTGAGGTCAGGAGTTTGAGACCAGTCTGACTGACACGGTAAAACCCCATCTCTACTAAAAATACAAAATTAGCCATGTGTGGTGGTGCGTGTCTGTCATCCCAGCTACTCAGGAGGCTGAGACAGGAGATTCGCTTGAATCCAGGAGGCGGAGGTTGCAGTGAGCCATGATCAAGCCACTGCACTCCAGCCTGGGTGACAGAGCAAGAGTCCGCCTCAAAAAATAATCGAATAAATAAACAAAATAAACGTGTTTCAAGGAAATCTGCTCAAGAAGTAGATTGCGGTTCCTTGGGTGAGTGCAACTCCGGTTTTCCTCTTCTGGTGGGGGGCCTCCATCTTCTGTCTCATCCCTTCTTCTTTTGCCCCCCTTCCTTTCAAAGACACAATGCCCGAAGATCACAAAGATATGACGAATGAGAAGGCCTCACCTCTGGGGGTAGGGCAGGAGGTCCTCAGCAGGCCCATGAGGACCAGGAAGCAACGCATGAGGGCCCGCTCTCATTTTCTTGTTTTTCCCATCCTGGCTCCTGTTTTTCCAGGCTGCAGCCCTAATTCATTTGCTCTTTGTTTCTTGTTGACAGTGAAAAATTGTGACCTTTTTTGGTTTAGTTCTTATCGACAGCAAAGGGATGGATCTGCCTAAATAGAAAATAAGACTTGCCATGCATATTTCACACTGCTTGAGAAAGATGAAGCTAGAAAGACCTTTTCCAATCACCAAACCTTTCAACCAGCTACTCTCACTCTATCATTCATTTAAAGTCAACCTTGAGCACCATAATGCCCCTGAATCTAAACAACTTGTGTTCTCACCTGAGTGCCAGGCTAGGAGCCCTGAAAAAACATCCTACTTTTCTGGGTGTCTTGCTGAGCCTATATGTTTATGATTAAAATCAGTCCTCCAAAAATGTAGCCAATAGAACTTTCAATCTTATTACAGGAGGCATGATAGAAGTGCTCCTAAATTCAAGGACAAGAAATTTTTTCCATCCAGAATCCCACACACCAAAAAGCAAATGAATCCTGTGTGTGGAGAGAGGTTCCATGAATCACACAGTCACTCATTTCTAAAGTAAAGGACACGTGAGATAAAACTCAATGTAATACACTCAGTGAATAAAAGTATTACTGAACACAGTGGTCAAAGAGAGATGGAGAGAGCAGAGCTAGGAAGGAAAGAGCAAGGTGCAGAAACAGGGCTAGGGAAATGGAAAAGGGAAAAAGAAAAGAAAAGAAACAAGTAAGCAAAAGCTAAACTCCTTGACATTATCTCCCTAACTTGAGTGTAGAAAGTAGGGGTTTACCGAAGACACAGCCAGGTTCTGCTACTCTTTGTAACCTCAGGCTGAAGCACAGCGCCCGGAACACAGGAGACACTCAGTAATTGCTTAAACGGTTGGACAAGAGGCAGAAAGAATATGAACTTTACGGAAGTCATCCCTCATTTTATGACTGAGATGAACCCCAGGTAGCTCATTTCCCCTCTCCTCGTTTTACCCTTCTTTTATTGTTTTTCCTTCTTTCTTTATTTTCTTCTCTTCTTGAGGAGAAGATATAAAATACGTTTTCACCCCTTCTTGGATTGCAGCAAGCAGGGGAGCCGCACCTCGCAAGAAACCTTACATCCAGGAATAAGGCTCTGGGATCTGGATGCACTTGCCTATGTTTATGCAACTCTGCACCCAGGTTTATCCATTTCTGATGGAACTCAAGGGAGGTATGTCTGGCCAGAGGCTTGCTAGTGCTCTAGGAAACCCTTTCTCCAGCTCTCTCTGTCCACAGATGACTCGGGAGTCAGAAGGAAGGCTTGGTCTGCTCACGTGACTGTAAGGAAGACACTCCTGTGGGTTTACACTGAGGCTCAGAAAGGACAACTTTTGCACTGGCAACCTGGCAGTGCCCTCTTTCACTAAGCTCCTGTTTCCTAGCTGAGAACTAAAAGGTTTGGATTAGGGATTCAGACTCTTTCCTCTGTGGGCCTAGAGCTTGGCTGTTGTCACACAGGCAGAGGGGGAGCCAACACTCAAGCTTAGTACTCCTGCTTCCTCAGCAGGGCTTCTCTCTCAACTTTGGGAAATTCTTATTTGTGAGGATTAACACTTGCCTTGCCCTGGATAGCTTTCCAGTCACCAAGTGTGGACTTCTCAAAGATTCTCAGAAAGCTTGGAGCCCCCAGCATCACCCAGAACCTCCAAAGCCATCTTCAGACTTTGGTGGCCACAGATCCACTGCTCCTTCATTGGTCCACTGTGAAATTGGGACAAAAGCTATTTTAGTTTTTAGGATTCACATGGATTCATGGTGGAGAGCAGGAACAAGTGCCTCATGTTTAGACTAAAGTGTGAAGGGCTGATATAATTCTATTTCCAGCACATAAACATTGCAGGTGAGGTTCCACGATGAGGGCACATCCACAATGGATAGTTTCATGGCAAGGAGGTCAGTGTTCCCCAAAATTGGACTTCTGTTTCCATTTCATCTAATGTAATCCAGTCTCCTCTTGGGGAAGTTCAGTCCAATGTGGGTTCAAAACATTTATCATTTGCAAATTATCATGGAGCTGAAACTTCTAAAAATAAACATGGTAAGATTTATGGCAAACTGAAAAAGTCTCCTCCTTGAAAGTGATTCTCAAGTGAAACTGAGTGAGAACAACTGTTTCGGGCCATCCAGGCAACACTGGAGTCCGCAGCTGTTTCATATCCACGCTTCTTCCTTGGGAACTCCGTAGACTGGTAATTTGGGAATTAGGCATTTTGTATCAATGACTATTACAGAACACATTTCAGACTATTGTTTGGAATCTCATGAGATGGGCTGTTTAAATATTTTATTTCCAAGTTGGAGTCAAGAGTCCAGAGTGTGGATCTGGTTCCTCTCCCTCAGATGCTCATAAAGAAGTTGAATCGCTTTAAGTCAACGTGCAAGAATGTGGAGAACACAACAGCAATGCCCACAAGGAGATGGCTTTTCCGGGTTCAACCCTGCCCTCACAGGAGCACAGAGAGGGGCTCTGAAGCAAGAGGTCTTTGAGAGCTGACGCCACTGAGTAGAGAAAATGGACAGAAGCCGACTTGGCAAACCTTGGCCATCTGGGCAACTGCACATGCATAGATCAAATTATGCATTCCCTCCCTGACAAAGATTTATTAAGTACTCCAATCCCTTACGTTCTCTTTGCATCCAGCACAAGCCAGCTCTGGCCGCTTCCCCGACCACTCCTCCCCTGACCACTGCGCACCTGCCCCGGGGCCTTCCCGCCATTCCTCAAATGGGCAGAGCTCATTCTCCCCTGACCCCTGGGCCTCTGCCTGCTACTCACTCTGCTAGAATACCCGTCCTGCTGTTCTGCACTCTGCCAGCTCCTTCTTCTTATCCCTGCCCCCCACCCCTTGTGTAAAGGAGCCCTCTCCAACTACTCTCCATCCTGTTTTGCTTCATTCACAGCCTTTGTCTTCTGAAATTGTCTTGTTTACTTATTAATACATGTTTTTTGTCCTCTCTCCACCAGAATGTCAGTTCCTTGAGAGAAGAGGGACCTATCTTGTTCAGGCTGTGTCCCCAGCAGCCAGCACGGCTCCCAAAAGATAACAGGTCCTCAATAAAATCTGTTGAAGCAATGATGCTCTCTTTAGCCTATCTCAGCCAGCGGTTGAGAGGGAGAAGTGGGTAGGACACCGGGAAGGACTTTAAAGCTGCACAAATAGCCCTGTGAGACCAGACTGGAATAAAGACAGGTTTTGAGCACTGACCTCACCAGGATGGGGGGTGGGTGGGTGAGGACGACGGTGACTTTGCCTCATCTCCCAGCTGTGATTGAGATGCCCCCATGGACCTGGCCCTGTATGGCTCCATTAGTGGCCTCCCTAGGATCTGGCTAAGGTGGTATATTTTATGGTCTTGTCTACATTGCTGAGCTAATCCTTGTTAAGAGGAGACAAGAGGGCATCAGAAAGATTGCCCTGGCCCAGAACTTCTTAGCTGGGATACAGAGAACACAAATCATTTGAATTCCCGACCCCAGCAAAAGCAGACGTTCCTGGCATCCTCCTGAGCTTCTCCACTTGAACGCCTGCAGAGGTATCCAGCCCATAACCATCCTGGGGTGGTCGATGCCAGGGAGATCCAGTTCCCCCTCAGCTGGGAGCTGTGCCTGCTTAATAATAATGATCCCTCCACCGTTTGGACTGCCGCCTCCTGACAGCCTGTCGGGTACAAAACCTCTCAAAGCTTCATACTTCATGTGATCTTCCCAGAAATTCTACCAGGGGGTGTGTCCTTTTAGTCCAGTTCCAGATGGGGAGACTGAGGCACAGAAAGGCAATGTGAGTTGTTCAAGTTCCCCCGACAGTGAGTGGATGGGCAGAGAACTGAGCCCACGTCTGTGTGCTCAGTCTGTCTGTGCTGCCTCTGGTGAACCAGGTAGGGCTGGACAGATGTGTGGGACCCACGAGTACAGGAAAGCCCCCAAGTCTGCACATTCTAGGACAGGAGATTGGAGACAAGTCCCTTTTCTTGGCGTCCTAAGTGGGGTTCACTGTGTCCCTGAAATCAGGGTCTCTTGGGTTCCTAAAAGGAAAGGTTTCTGGAAGCTTCTAGAAAAGTCCCTTGGACTCTGACCATCTATGAGAAGAGGAGAAAGGAAAGGAACATTGTATACAAAGAAAGACAGCACACCTGCCCAGTGGGTCAGGGGCGTGCGTCTCTGAGGGTCGGCTTAGAGCAGGCACCTCGGAGCCAAGCAGGGATTCGGGATCCGCACAGCCGGCGGGGGGACCAGGGCGTGCGACCGCCGCGTTGCCGGCAGTTCCGCCAGAGACCTCGTGGGGGCGCTGTTGTGCAACGAGTGAGCGCGGCGCGTGGGGGCGGCTTCGGCAGCGCCAGGGCCCAGAGAACTGCAGACTTCGCTGCGCCAGAGTGGGGGGGGGGGGGGCGACAGCCCGCTGGCCCCTTGTCCCTCGGGCCCAATGCCCCCCAGTCGGGCTCCTGGGGCAAAGTCATGGTTGTTGTCGTCGCCCCTGATGGAGCCTAGATGAGGCGTGGTCCCGGAGACAAGTGATTCAGGGGGCTGGAGGAGGGTCCCCCGCTGGGGTGACTCGGTGGGGACAAACTTGCCTGACACCGAGATACCCGGCCCCGCTCCAAGCCTGGGGCATCCTAGGAGACTGCTGCCCGGTGTCCTCAGGGGCCCGGCACGGGCTGGGTCCAGTGGAGGGTCCCCTCTTTCTGGGCAGGGGCGTCTGACGCGAGGGTGTCACGGGGTACGTTGATCTCCTGCTGGGATCACCTGTGTATCCCAGCCCGGAGGAAGACAGACCGCCTCCCTGCAAGGGGAGGCCGGTTCCCACCTGGTCCAGGTGCTGGGGGCAGGAGGAAGGTCCCTGAGAGGCCCCTGGGGATCGGGCAGTGGGAGAAAATGCTTTCTTTCCTATGAGTGAAAGGCGCTGCGTGCACACGGTGCAGAGTAAATGGACTGAGACCGTGGGCCCAGTGACACAAACACCCTTTTTTAGACGTGGAAAGAGTGTGTGTGTGTGTGTGTGTGTGTGAGAGAGAGGGAGAGAGAGCTATCCTAGCTAAAGAGAGAATAACGCAGGCACTCTCTTCTCTTGATAAGAAAATGGGTGACAGTGACCCATGCCCCTTTTTCTAAAGAGCGGGAGGGGGAGCAGCAGGTTTGCAGATTTGCAGGGCGAGTGTGTGCAGGTCTCCAGCCCGTGTAAGGGGTTAAGGTAGGAGATATTTCTGCTGGTGGGAAAAAGCAATAAACTATGATTTTTCCACCAGAGGGAGAGAGAGACAGAGAGAGAGAAAGGTTGATTTTTCTTCTTGGAGAAAACACACACAAGCACGTGTTTTCCTGTGTGCGGGGAGAGACAGAGCAACAGACAGGGCTGTGTGCACATACCCATACCATGTGGTACCTGGGGAGCGAGCATGTACTTACTTATGTTTTCCTAACGTGGTGTGTGTTTCTTGGCTGTGGCAGGGGAAACGTTTCCAAGAGGGAGAGAGAGAAAGAAAAAAAGAGGGAGGGCATTTTCTGCCTATAACGTACACATACACATAATTTTCTGCAAGCTACAAAATAGTGTTTTTCAGGTGGTGCACACTTACCTGGAGAATGGAAGACATATTTGCTTAGCAATGGAGCCCAGTGAAGAGACTGTGTGTGTGTGAGAGAGAGAGAGACAGAGACAGAGACAGAGACAGTGAGAGGGGAAGACTGTGAAAGAGAAGAATTTTGTTCTCCCTTGGAAAAATCACATACGTATTTTTCTGCTTACAGGGAGACACATCCACACAGAGAGACATTTTTGCTTATAACCACACACATATGAATGCACACAGAGTCTTCTTCTTTTCCAGTGTGTGTTTTTCATATTTTGTGTGTGCTTTCTTGGGGAGAGGGGACTTATTTTGCCCGGTGATGAAAAGCTTTAGAGAGAGACTTTTCTGAGAGGGAAAAAGAACATTTTCTGCCTGGAGACACATGTATTTCTGTGAAGCCGAGAATTTCAAAAGTGTTGGTATTTCAGGTGGTGCATACTTACTGAGAACACAGACATTCTGCCAGAGACTGTGTGTGTGTGTGTGTGTGTGTGTGTGTGTGTGTGTGCGCGCCTGCCAGTGCACCCCACGTACATGTTTTCCAGCATAGAAAAAGATGCGTATATTTTTCTGCCTGCAGGAAGAGATAGACTAACAAAGTGAGGGTTTTTTCCTACTACACACGTGAACGCACACACACACACACACACACTTTTCTAAGCGTGGAAAGAGGGCGAGAGTAGGTTGTTATTTTTTAGGGGAGAATGCATTTGTGCCCAGTGAGTTTTGAAAAGTGACTTTTCTGAGCAAAAATTAAGACTATTGTTATTTGCCTGGAAACAAGCATGCACATAATTTTCTGCAAGCCCAGAAATAGTGGTTGTTTGCTTGTTTTTCAGGTAGTACATAGAGAAGAGCCACATGTCTCTCTCTGTGTGTGTGTGTGTGTGTGTGTGTGTGTGTTGGGGTATTTTTTCTTTCTGGAAAGAAAGAACATATATTTTTGCTTGCAGGGAGGCAGCTCAACATGAAGAGACTTTCATCTGCTTGTACCCACAAACACAAACACACACAAGCACACACACAAAAGCAAACACACAACCACGAACACAAACACTCATTCTCCTTCTTGCTGTGTGTGTATGTGAGAGAGAAAGAGAGATTTCTGCCCAGTGGCAAACCTTTAGAGAGAGACTTTTCTGAGAGACAGAGAATATTTTCTGCCTGGAAACACATATTTTTCTGAGGGCTGAGGACTGGAAAGTGCTGGTTATTTCAGGTGGTAAATACTTAGAAAACAAAGACATTCTGTGTGTGTGTGTGCACATGTCTGTACGTCTGTGTATGTAAGAGAGAGACAGACAGTTTTTCTGCCTGTAAAAAAAAAAAAAGATACATGGTTTTTGACTTGCAAAAAAAAAAAAAAAAAAAAAAAACCAGACGAAAAGGGAACAATTTTTCTCTCACACACACAATTTTCCAATATGAAAAGGAAGTCAGAGTGGGAGTGATCTTCTTCTCTAAAGTGTTTTTCTTGGGGAGGGGAATCATTTCTCCCAGTGAGAAAGTGCTTGGAGGAAGCAATTTAGGAGGAAAAAAAATCATTTTCTGTCTGGAGACGCACACACACACACAGATTTTCATAAGCCAAGAATTAGAAGAAAATGAAGTTGATTTTTAAGTGGTGACACTTGATGGGCAGGGGGAAGGTTTCTGCCTACGCGCATGTGTGTGTGTGTGTGTGTGTGCGCGCGCGCGCGCACGCTCGCAGACACGGAAAGGCTGACAGGTTGTGTACTGACGTGCACACAGAGCTCTTCTGGCTGTGTGTGCGCGCCTGCTGACTGGTGTGACTGTGGTTTGTGCAGGGGAGGGCACGGCAGGTTGTTCGGCCGAGTGACAGAGCACTTTAGACATTTCTCAGGGAGCAACAGTATTTTCTAACCGGAGATACAGGATTTCTCAAGAGCCAAGAATGACAGAGCAAGATAATGATCTTTCAGGTGGTGCAAACTTATTGAGAGAAGGGGAAGTGTGTGTGTGTGTGTGTGTGTGTGTGTGTGTAATTTTTCTACCTAGAAAAAGACACATTTGTTTGCAGAAAGAGATGAACCAATGGACAAAACTTTTTGCACACATACATGAGAGTGCATGCAGGCGCGTGTGCACATACACAGACTTAGTGTGGAAAGGGTGGGCGAGTATAAGTGGGCTTTTCTCTGGTGTGGGAGGGAGTAGAGGGCAGCTTCAGGGACAGACATTTGAGGGAGACAGATCATTTTCTGCTCATAAACAGACACAAAATATTCCAAGAACTGAGAAATTATGTTCTAGGTGGTGAATCCTTACTGAGAATTGGAGAGGAAGGTGTGTGTGTGTGTGTTGTTATCTGAATTATGTTTTCTTGGGAGCCCTTTCTGGATGAGAGAATGTCTTGTATCTGAAGACAGACACACATTGGCAATTTCTCATGAGCCAAGACCTGCAAGGAATGAGCATCCTGTGCTGGAGGCAGTACAAACTTGGGCCAGCAAGGGGGACATTTCTGTCCCAAGTGCCATGCATTCGTGTGTGTGTGTGTGTGTGTGTGTGTGTGTGTGTTGGAAAGACGGGGTTTTTTTCTATCTGGAAAAAAATGGGTCTCTGAGCTTAGAGAAAGACTCAAACCAGACACATCGTTTTGCACAAGCACGCACACAGGCACGCTTCTATCAGTGTGGAAGGAGTGGCGTGTGAGTGTGAGTTACTCAGCTGTGCCTTTTACTAATGGTGGGGTCCTTTCTGCCTCATTACAGGGAGCTTCAGATGGAGCCTTTTCTGAAAGAAAGGGAAAAAGCATTTTCTCTCTAGAGGCATACACGGACTGTTCTTAGGGCCAGGAACCAAGAGGAAAAAGAGCTTGTTTTTCTGGGGTGCAAACTCAGGCCTTCCTGCATGAGTGTGTGCGTGTCCGAGTGAGCTTGCACATGTCCAAAAATTGTTTCTTCTGCCTGGAAAATGGCACACACGTTCTGTGTACGGAGGGATCACAGGCTGGAGCACAGAGGTTTGGTTTTGGTTCGTTTTGCTTGTTTTTCCTGCACGGTGCATACACACACACGGATTGCTGAGTGTGGGAAGAGGGAGAGTGGGTTTCTCTCAGTGTGTGTTTTTCTCTCCCAGAGGTGAGGGCCTCCGCGAGAGACTTTCCTCATTGGGAGACACCTTGTCTCTGAAGACAAGCAATGCAGGCAGGTTTCTGGAAAACCGAGCAAGAGTGCCTGAGCTTTCCAGGGGTGCACCTTTCCTGAAGGAAGGAAAGACATTTTGCCTGTGTGTGCATACATGTGGTATGTGTGTGGTACGCATGTGCATGTGCATGCATGCATGTGCATACGTGTGTGTTTTCAAAACAGATTTTTCTGCATGATGCAGATTTTCCTGCCCTTGGGAAGAGTAAACAACTCACAGACAGTGACTCTCTGCTGCCTGTACCCAGACACACACGAGTCTCCCAGCTGGAAAGGCAGGAGCTGTGGTCAGGGGCTTTCTCTGGGGGGTTGCTTAGCTGGGGGTGGCGCCGTTGCCACCAATGATGAAGAGCTAGTGAGAGAGACCCCCAGCGACACCTGCCAGGCAGCTTCCCGCCAGTGCAAACGCAGAGCCGATGGAGTGCTGTCTTTTTGGGTGGTGCATCTTTAGTGAGAGAAGGGAGATATTTGGTATTTTTCCCTAGGGATAGAGCCTGTGAAATGTGTATGTGCGTAAGGATGAGAGAGAAGGACTTGCTGCATGTCTGCTTTCAGAGACACAGACAGAACAAGACCCAGACATCTTCCGCATGCACGTGGACACACACACACACACACACACACACACACACACACACACTATCTTCCTGCTGTCACAGCGTGACTGAGTT
Organism: Piliocolobus tephrosceles; assembly: GCF_002776525.5. Classification (NCBI taxonomy): domain Eukaryota; kingdom Metazoa; phylum Chordata; class Mammalia; order Primates; family Cercopithecidae; genus Piliocolobus; species Piliocolobus tephrosceles. Next base: position 32,149,695 of record NC_045453.1, on the reverse strand, counting down.
TTTCTATCTGGTGGGGGGGGGGTGCCTATTTGCCAAGTGTCAGAAACCTTCAGAGAGAGACTTTCCTGAGAGAGAGAGAGAAAGAGAAAGGAAGAGATTAAGAGAAAAGACTTTCTGATTTTCTGCCTGGAGACACGCACACACTTCATTCCGCATACTGAGAAATAAAGAGTCTGTTTCACCAGTGGCACATATTTAGTGAGAGAAGGGAAAACGTGTGTGTGTGTGGGGGGGTGTGTACACGTATGCGCACATGTGGAGGGGGTGTGGGGGGAAAAGGGGACACTTTCTCTTCGTGGGTAAAAACATTTTTTCTCGTTGCAGAAACAAATCAACACAGAAAGGATATTTACCTTCTACACACTCACACACACAATTTTTCTCTTCCACCGACAGAATTTATGTGTATGTTTTTCTCCCTAGTACAAACTTTCTCAAGGGAACCAGTATTTCCATCCAGTAATAAAGACTTCAGAGACCCACTCTCTAAGACAGAATAATTTTTGACACACACACACACACATACACTTCCCTTCTTCAGGGATTCACCACCCAAGAAGTAAACAGTCCCCCCGTTTCTCAGCAGGCAGGAAATTGTGTGAGAGCATGTGTGTGCATGCACGTGTGTGAGAGTGTGTGTGCTCACAAATGTGGTTCAATCAGATCTGCATCTGGATCAAGTGTTGGCTTTTTGGGTGGTGCATCTTTAGTGAAAGAAGAGAGACATTTTTTCCCAGTGATGGAACCTGTAAGAGTGTGTGTGCGTGTGTGTGTGTGTGTGTGTGTGCACCGTGTGTAAGAATGAGGGGCCAAAAGGAAAGGGACCGAGAGAAAAGACTTTCTGACTTTCTGCCTGGAGACACACACATTATTCTACGTACGTGGAATAAAGAGGACTGAAGGGTTTGTTTTCCCAGCGGCATATAGTGAGAGAAGGGAAGACGTGTGTGTGGGGTGTGTGTGTCGGGGGGCGGGTGTCAAAGAGAGAGGGCGAGACAGAGAGGAGGTATGTTTTTCCGTGTGCATAAAGACTATATATTTTTTTCTCATTGCAGGGAGGAACAAACCAACCCAAATAACAAAGATTATTTTGCATTTCAGAAGGCAGACCCTTAGCAAATAAAAGAGGCCGTGTGGTCTAGAGCTGGTCCTGATAGAGAAGCATCTTTCTACCCACACAGGAGAGCATGGCTCAGAGAGCAGTAGTTTTCCATCCTGAAAAAAAGATCCATCTCCTCATTCTGCTACAGAGTGAGGATTGGGCCTCACACACACATACAGTTGTGTCTGTACAGACACAGCTACCTGCAAGTCCGGCCCTGCAGACTAGGCAGGTCAGAGTGTGTGGGTCTCCTGGTGCTATTCAGAAATCAGTGTGTTCTACCCAGAGGCAGACAGTGGGGAGGGGCAGAAGCATTTTATCTAGAGAGGTACTCACACACACATCCACACTCACACACATCCACACTCACACACATCCACACTCACACACTCACACATATATGTACATATACTTTTTGATAAACTGAAAATGGCAAAAATGTGTTTCAGCCCAATTCATTCTTAAATAAAAAGAATCATTTCTGCCTAAAGACCCACCTGTGTGTGTGTGTGTGCGTGCATGTGAAAGAGAGACAGGGACAGAGAGATAAAAAAGAAACACAGAGATTGAGAGAGATGAAAAGAGACAGAGACAGAAATAAGGAGGCAGAGACAGAGAGACACAGAAGAAACACAGAGACAGAGACAGGGAGAAAGACAGAGACAGACAGGAAAACAGATAAAAGAAAGACATAGAGACAGAGAAATAGAGAAAGAGATAGAGGCAGAAAGAGATAAAAAAGAGATAGACACAGAGGCAGAAATAAAGAAAGAGATAGAGGCAGAAAGAGATAAAAAAGATAGACACAGAGGCAGAGATAGACCCAGACAGAGAAACAGAGACAAAGATAGAAAGAGAGACAAAGAGCCTTCTCTTTGATAGATGGAAAAAAGAGACAGATGGAAAAAAAGATAGATGGAAAAAAGAGACACAAAGACAGAACTAGACACAGAGATGGTCAGAGACAGAGACACAGAGAAAAACAGAAAATCAGAGACAAAGAGAAAGAACAGAGACAGAGAAAGGCAGAAACAGCAAGACAGAGACAGAAAGAAACAGAGAGAGAGGTTTTTCTGCCTTCTGCCAGTAGAGAGAAGTGGACAGGCTGCAGCTTTAGAAGGGAGGTTCAAGCAGGTGAGTGCCCACGGCTCAGCTCCCCGCCTTGCACAGCACCAGCATGGTGCAGGCACCTTACAAATGTATTTGCATGCTTCCTGTCCATTGCTCAGAAATGGGTCCAAGTAATAACAAGTTGTTCCTCCAGAGTTTCCATCAGACTCACGTGAGTCTCAGTTGTCCCCATCCCCTTTCTGGTGGTCACTTTCCTGTGATCAAAGCACCTGGAATGTTTTTGAGGCCCAAGGCATAAAACCATTGCCCAGTCAAAATGTTCCACATGAATGAAGACTGAAAGAGGACCTGCAGGAACAGTTGTCCCCAGTCACTTTAAGTGCTCCAGAAAGGCTGGGACCAAGGACACAATCCTGTTAATTAGAAATCACTGCCTTTGGCCTGGAATGTTGGATTGTCAAAACACGCAGTTGAGTTAGAGGGCAGACCCATGCCTCCTCCTACAGCTGCTGCTGGGCATCAGCAAGGCAGGGTCTATTTTTGGCCTCTCCTGCCAGACCTGAGCGAGGATGCATGGAATTCGGGAAGTGGAGGGGCAGTATGGGGTCGTTGGTGGCTTCATAGTTTTTGTTCCAGCCTCGACTGACTGATGGGACACGCACCAGGGACAGCCAGCACCAGAGACAGCTTCAGGGACAGCCAGGACCAGGGACAGCTTCAGGGACAGCCAGCACCAGGTGCCCCATAGAATGCACTTGCCTCCCTTGAAAATGGGAACAAGAACAGTGGGTTCTTGTACGATCAAATTGTGAGGAACTAATGTCATTCAAGCCTTTAACCGGATGACTTCTTCTGACGTCAAGCCTTTAACCGGATGACTTGCTCATGGTAAGTCCTCCGCAAATGGAAGCTACTTTTATCTGCATTATTATTACAAACGGCAGAAATACTGACCGTTCAACCAGTAGTCATTTCTCCATTGTTCCTGCGACTAGAACACTGATTTTGTGCAACAATCACAGAAAGTGCAAACTGGTCTATTGCCATCTTATTTTCCTTTGGTTTGGTGTAGGGATGGGCATGTGACCTACTCCCCAACACAGAACTGTAGAAGAAAATCTGCTAGGAAGCTTCTGGAAGAGTTTATCCCCCAGAAGAAAGAGAGATTTATAAAGAGAAAGATCTTTGGCTTGTACCTCCTTCTTTCTTATGTAGGATACTATGGTGTAAGCATATGATGCTTGGAGCTATGGCAACCTTCTTGTGACTGTGAAGATGGCAAAGGAGACACATGCAAAACACAGGAGCCCTGGGTTACTCCCGTTCTCCAGGCTGCTTGTTGTACACAATTAATCAACCCCCATGTTTTAGTCACTTAGAGCTGGTTATTTTATCACCTGCAACTAAAAGGATTTTGACTGACACATTTATAGTGGATCAAAGTCAGCATCCTGAAAAACTGTAGATGGATGAATGTTTTGAAACAAACAACAAGCTGGCAATGGAGTTCCCATTCTTGTAAAATTTCTTACACACAGGGTGAGCAAGCAGTCACCCTGTTCTGACCTCTTGTTTCCCAGAAGCTAAGAGCTAGAGAAAGCTGCAAATCAACCCAGCTGTCCTCCAGCAGTACTGTGCTAGAGGAAGTCAGCTCTGAGGGCCCTTGTAGCTTTGAGGATCAGGTAGTACTGCTGGTCCTGCTAATCACAGTTGGCATTGATGGAGCATTGGCCACAGCTCTAGGAGCTCCAGACCTCATTTCACACTTATTTCAGTCCTTATTTCACAGGCACTGCATGTGAAGTCACTGAACGAGCTGCCCACAGGCACAGAATGAGTTGCTAAAAGAGTTAGTGGTCAAGTCCCTGTTCAGGTTTGTCTCATTCCAAAACCCAAGTCTCAACATGGTCTTTTATGAGTATCCTTTAAGAAACTGCCAAGTCTTTTTCTCCCATATGTGAAGGGCGGTAGGGTTTGGAAGCAGTCAGTGGACATCTGTAGATGCAGGACATGAGGTAGGGGAGAGGGGAGGTTCTGAAAAGAGAGAGAGCAGAGGGGAGCACTGGGAGCAAAAGAAGGGGCTGAAAACAACAGGGTTGATCTCCTCCCCGAGAGTCCTGAAATTGCCATTTGTGCAATGCCAGCTCAGCACGCTGAACTTTTGGGGTTCATATATCCCCATGTTATCCTATGTCATCTTTGGACAGCCCTAGAAAGATGGGAGCTTACAAAATAGCAGCCCAGGGACCACAGTTGCCCCACAGATGTTTCCTGTGACTTGCAGAGCATTGTTGAACTTGGATTCTGAGCACTTCTGGCCGAGGCCTTCGTCCTACAGTCTACAGACCTGGAATTCCTGGTAAGCCTTTCATGTTTCTGTTCTACCCGATCCACCACTTACGTGGTCCCAGGGGTGGGCAATTTTGGTTACACTCCCCGAGGTATTTATTGTTATCCCCATTTTATAGGTAAGAAAGGTGAGTGTCAGAGAGGCTCACCAAGTGTCAGAATGACTCACCCAAGGCTACCAACAAGAGGCAGAACCCAGGTGGGTCTGTAAGCTTACGGTTGTCAGATCATGCTAAAGAAAGGATAATAAAAGAAAAGAAATAAATTTGAATTTCAAATAAACAACATACTTTCTAGTATAAGTATGTCCCATCCAATATCTGGGAAATCCTACCATGCTTCATGCTCCCCTCCACTGGGAAATGATGATGTGAAGTAGGCTTCGCACAGGTTTACTTCTTTGAATTATGGCCCCAAAATTCTTTAAAATGCCGTTCATTTCTTCTATGCCATTCTCCTGCCTGCATTCTTCCCCTCCATATAGAGAAAAGGAATCCACTCATTCTTCAGCCTCCCCCAGAATTCTCGTAGGGCTAGGGATGGGGCAACAACTGGTGTTTCCCAGGGGAATTTTCCTGGCACTCCCCAGGATCCTTGGCTAAGCCCATGGCTGACAGCTCTCTTTGGAGTTTTCCAGTAGTCACTATGCCCCCAAGGACACTTAAATGAGAAACATGCACCTGGGGTATGGTACATTGATGGAAACATGGATGGACGGATGGACGGATGGATGGATGGATGGATGGATGGATGGATGGATGGATGGATGGATGAACTGCGATAATCAGATGGATGATTGGATGGATAAATGGATGGATGATTGAATGAATGGGTGGAAGGATGTATGGACAATTAGGTGGATGGATGATTGGACAGATGGGTGGACAGGTGAGTAGATGAAGTATAGATAATTAGATGGATGACAGATGGCTGGATGGGTGATAAATGGATGAATGATTGGGTGGGTGGAAGAATGGATGGATGGAAGGATGGATGGAGGGATGGAAGACAGGATGAATGGATGGATGGAGGATGATGGATGGATGACTAGATGGATGGATGGATAAATGTTGGGTTGGGAAAAGGGGGCATTTCAATTTGGTCCCAGCAAGTCATAGGACAAAGCAAGGGGAAGGAGAGTTAGAGGCAGAATGGACTTGGCCGTTCTGGGCTGCTCTGAAGAGAGGCATGCACATCACCCCACCTCATATCTTTGTGTCTGGGTGGCTGAGGAGTCTAGTGGTTTCTAATACCCTCCTAGCATTACTAAGTCAGAAGATGTTGATTGTTGCCTGAGGGCCTCCAGCCTGGAGTCCGTTCCCCAGGGGACCCAGCTCAATACATTCTCTGACTCTGCTCCTTGCAATCTTCATGGGGGGCAGGACAGCTGAGCTGCTGGCAGGATTTCCAGGAGCCTCGGCAGGGCAAGAAACGATAATGGGCTTTATTGCTTTGTCAAGAACTTAAAATTACAGTCATTTACACAACTTTAATTGCTGTAATAAATAATTTTTGGTTAATTAGGATGCATTAACTTATATATCATTTATTCAAAAACTAATTTGCAGTAAAAATTGATCTGTTTTGCTGTTGGCCATACTCTGTAGTCTTTGGAAACCCTGAGGAGTAAACAATCACATAAAAACCAGTAAAAGGCCCCATGGACTCAAATGAGCAGTGTTTTCAGGCCTACTGTGTGTCTCGCACTGTGCTGGTGTGAGGGAATCACAGAGGAAAGCAGAGAAACAACAGCAAAAATTCTTTTTGAGGTCATTACAAAGAACCTTGTAGTTGGGTTGGAGTCTTCTTATCAATTGATCAACTATGTGCCACTGGGCAGGTCCCTTACCCTCCCTGTGCCTCATCTGTCCTCATATGCAACATGTAATGGTACCTAGTTCTGGAACTTGTTAGGATTTGAGTGACAAGGGCCACAGAGGCGGCTTAGCATCCATTAGCCTTTCTTCTAGTAGCTGCAGGCTGATGTTCCTAGAGGAATTCATTCCCCTTCTGGGTCCTTGTAGCTGAGCAGGGCAGGGGGTGGGGCTTGCAACTCAGTCCTCAGTCAGTCAGCATAATCCTGACCAGTGATTGATTGACAGATGGGCATGTGACCCAGATTGTCCAATCAGGGCTAATTCTGAGACTTTTGTTGGAGTGACCAAGGGAAAGACATGGTCGTTTTTTCCCATGAGTCTGGGGCTGCTGGGAGCCCCCAGGAACAGATAGTCTTGGCACCAGCACATAGAGAAGTGGAGCCATGACAGTCCTTAGAGTCCTGTGATGACACTGAAACTACTAGGTCCAGCCAGGTCTGAAGGCAGCTACCCCTGGGCTTTTCAGCTAGGTGAGTCAATAAAGTCTAGTTTGGGCTTAACTCAGTTTGAATTTTTCCTTCTATAGACACAGAAAGACCCTTAACTAACATAAACACTTAGAACAAGTAAGGCTGAAAGTGACATCCAACAACTGTTCATTAACAAGAGGGAAGACTAAAGAAGCAAAATCTGACTTTTAAAGAAGCACCCTGGCCCCCTAACCTGATCATCCCAGGAGGAGTAGGAAGTGGCCCCTGCAATTCAGGAGCTTGTAGTAATTTGGAGCAATGATAGACACAAAATAGATGAAAATCCAAGGCCCAGTAAAATCAAATGCTGAACCTAGATAAATTAGTACCAGTTGAGTAAGCTGTAGTATGTCTTTGCACAAAAAAAAGGAGAGATTCAAATTGGCTAAAGTCACTGACAGAAGTTTCCTGAATTTCCCTCACTCAACAAACTTTGATTAAACTTACTACATTCCCGCTGCCTTCTCACAAACTACATCCTGAGAGCATCGTATGTAAGAACAACCATACAAAGTAAGTGCCACTTTTGTTCCCATTTTGTAGACTCAGAAACTGTACCCCTTGCCTGCTCCTCACCAGGATGGCAAACTTGGTGGCAGTCAATAGCCTGGGGGCAGAGTTAATGAAATGCAGATCACTGCTCATACCACGTGTAGCCCAGGCTTCTGCTTCCTAGACAAAGCTGCCTCCGGGGCCGCAGGTATCTCTGCTTGCCATGTTCACACAGATGGGACTCCATCCTCTGGGTCCAAGCCAACTTTCCCACTGTCAGCTCAGGGGAAAAGGCATGTCTGGTTTGGGGTTGGAAGGCTGAGGCCACACCACTACCTCTAGCCCAGCTGATGTTCCAGCTACCTCTAGCCCTGCTACCTTCAGGGGGAGGAGACAACAGCAAATGGCCCCTCTGACTACCATCAGCCTCTGTCTCTCCCTGTCCCCAGCAGGATGTAAACCTCCCTCCCTCCTCTAATATGGTGTCCAGAGCACACAAATCGGAGACCACCTAGATCCATCCAGGAGGCTGGAGGAGACAGAGGCTGGAGGAGGGGCTTATGAATGGGGACCCCAGCTTTAAACAACCAGCTACTACTATGGGTTGAGTGGTAACCCCCAAAAGATGTGTCCACATCATAATCCCCAGAATCTGTTATTGTGACCTTATTTGGGGAAAGTGTCCTTGTGGATGTGATTAAGTGAAGAATCTTGTGATGAGATCACCCTGGATTATCCTGCTGGACGCTAAATCCAATGACAGCCATCCTTGTAGGAGAGACAGAGAGTGAGACCTGACACACAGAGAAGAGGAGAAGGCCACGTGAGGACGGAGGCAGAGGATGGAGGCAGAGATTGGAGGATGCAGCCACCAGCCAAGGACACCCAGAGCCACCAGAAGCCGGAAGAGGCCAGGAAAGAGCCTCTCCTGGAAGCTTCAGAGGGCGCGTGGCCCTGTTAACACCTTGATTTCGGATTTCTGGTCTCTGGAACTGTGAGAGAATACATTTCTCTTGTTATAAGCCACTCAGTTTGTGGTCACTTGGTACGGCAGTCCCCAGGAAACTCCTAGAGCTGTCTTCCGTCTTGTGGGAGACTCTTGGGGCAATGGAATAGTATTGGGGTTCTAACTCATTCACAATTCACTTGAATTTTATCCCTACGAAAAGTCACGAGCCATGGGAGAGATTTCAAGCAAAGGCATGATATTGCCCAGTTGTGTTTTTATTTTTATTTTTGAGACAGATCTCACTCTGTTACCCAGGCTGGAGTGCAATGGCATAATCTTGGCTCATTACAACCTCCACCTCCCAGGCTCAAATGATCTTCCTGCTTCAACCTTCCTAGTAGCTGGGACTACAGACACACACCTCCACGCCCAGCTCATTTTATTTATTTATTTATTTATTTATTTATTTATTTATTTATTTATTTATTTATTTTAGAGATGGGGTTTTGCCATGTTGCCCAGGCTGCTCTTGAACTCTTGGGCTCAAAGGATCTACCCACTTTGGCCTCCAAAGTGCTGGGATTATAGACAGAAGCCACCATGCCTTGCCTCGCAGCTGTGTTTGGAAAGGGTCTCTGGTTGTTGTGGAAAATGCAGACCAGAGCTGGGATGAAGGTATGTTTCCCAGGGAAGGCCTAGGTCAGACCCTAAGCTGCTCCTGCCAACCTTGCATCCAAGGCAGGCAGGCATTGATGACAGACATCTGTGTCAACAACTGCATCTTCAGCATCCAAAGCCCATCCTGGGCCAGCCAGCAGCTCTCTGGGCAGGTGGGGCATCCCGGTGAGGGTCCTGGCCACCCCATCAGCCCCAGATGATGCTCCCCATCATGGAGGTGACGCCCTAGCATCTACTTTGTGCCAAAGGGCCTGGCTCACAGCTTTTCAGAAAATGTGAAACCAAAAGGTAATTTACTTCCCTCCCCACTGAGGTCACTTTGCTGTCTGCCAATCATATTTCAGATGTGATCATCCCTGTCGCACCCTCCTCTTCTTGACCTGACTTGCAAAAACCCAGCTGAATGAATCTCCCTCCACCACATGCAATTTTCCCTTGGGGAGAAAGACAGCGCATTCTTTTTGACACAGGTGCATGTCCTTTAGGTGTGATATATGGCCTCTCTTTGACCACCAAGGTGGTGCATCCAACCTGAATTTATTCCTTTAATATCTCAGCCAAGGAGTGATAGCTCCATGTTCTTTATTCTCTTTGATGAAGCACTTAAGGGATTACCTGGACCTTCCAAGCTGAAGTGCCGCTCAGGAGAGAAAGGAAAGGAGTGTGGCCCTATGACCTAATGGAATTAATAACTTTGGGGCAATTTATCTTCTCTTGTTGACTTCCCACACCCCTTATTTCCATCCTTACTGCCAAGACCCATTAGGGACCCCAAGTTGGTGGTGAAAAACTGAGAAGCACTCTAAAAACGTGCAGGGGGTGGGACATTTGGGCATTTCTTTCTTCGTTTTGTTTTTTAGAGACAGGGTCTCACTCTGTCACCCAGGCTGGAGTGCAGTGGTACCATTATAGCTCACTGCAGCCTCAAACTCCTAGGTTCAAGCCATCCTTCTGCCTCAGCTTCCAGAGTAGGTGTGACCACAGGCATGCACCACCACACCTGGCTAATTTATTTTATTTTATTGTAGAGATGGGGTCTCGCTTTGTTGCCTAGACTGTCTTTGTAAGGAAAGAAGGAAACTTCCTTATCCTTTCACTACTCAAGCTGCAGTTAATCGTTCCCTTTGTTATGGCCCCTCTTGTACTAAAACAGGGAGCTCCCACCTGATGCTCAGCACCTCCTCAGCATTTTCTCTTGCTACCTCACAAGATGGTAAGCTCTCTTTGGGGAAACACAAACATCTCCTCCTGCCACGCCCCGCCCTGGTGTCCCAGGCTCTTGGAGATGCTCAGAAAATAAACAGAGAGGTGGAACAGCACGCGCGTGATAGCTGATGATGGATGTTGTGGTGACTCCTAAACAGCTTTCCCCACAAACCCTGGAGCCCTGCACCCCAGCACCCCCAAGCCTCCTCTCTAGACCTTCTGTGTTGCCAGAACTGTGATGGATGGCGAGGCCATCATCTGTCCTTCTCCCTGTCCTTCTGGCACACAGGACAGTGCCCAACATGAGGACAATTGGGAGGAGTTGGGAGAAAAATAACACTGTTCATGTAGCAAGAAGCCAGGTGACATGATTTGTCATACATTCCTCATGGAGGCCACTCCCTCCACCCCCGACCCCTGACTGGCTCCAGTTTAAACATTCCCTTTGGTGTTTGAGGAGAATGGATGGAATTTGCCTGTTTCTCTTCCAACAGCAGCTAGTGCCTGAGGACAGGATTGCTGCGGCTGACATGTGGAGACAGCCATCATCAGCCAAAGGGAGAGGACTGGAGGGCCCCCACTGATCACCATGGAGCCGAGACAGAACGTGCTGCTCCTCTCTGACACCTGATCCCTACCACTCCCCCCTGTATGGCCACCGAGGCTGGACTGATGGAGAGGAGGGAAACTGAGGTACAGAGGGAGGGGGCGAGTGAAATGGAAAGGTGTGGAGAAGAGCTCCAGCTGGTGCCTGAACCCAGCTATCAGACTCCCCTTTGACCTGATGCCTCTTTCTCTACAAGGTGCCTCAGTTTCCCCCCGGGGTTTGAAGGGCTGCACTTGGTCAGAATTTGCTAAAGGGTGGTGTTACGATGACAGGAAAAATCTCTAATATATCCACAGGCCCCAATCACTGACAACCCTCCTTGTGAACAAAGCTGGACACAGACTCGGAATCCTCTTGAGGCAAGAGTCTCTAGCTAGACTTCAGTAACACTCGGTTTCTGTTTTTCACAGTTACCATCTATTAAATATGGCAAGGAGTAATGATTTCCCACTTTTGACCCTGTGTAAAGAAATCTACTTAATGTTTTTAAAAGGTGAATGTATTTAGAAACAAACATGAAAATAGCACAGGTGTGAGTGAAACGGAACAAGCTTGATGGAAGGGGAGCCAAGTTTTATCTAATTAGGCCATTATTGTGTCTGTGTCCCCAAATGCAGGACATGAGGTCCTCCGGGTCACCCTCCCTCCCAAGTCTAAGATTCTTTGAGGCTACGGAGATCGCCTCAAGGTTTGGGACAACCAGGCAAGGCTGAACAACAGGCTAACAGGACACCCTGTTCTGAGCAGATACCCTGTACGTCCAAAGCTCAGGCTGGGGTGGGTTGTCTGGGTTTCAAGAAGAAGGAATGCGAGACCAGCGACAGCCCCAATCCTTGAACAGGAGCCTCAGCCCCATGCTGGAGCAGACGAGGACAGACACATGCTTGAGTGGCCACAGGACGCTGGCCACCTAACTAGGAAGGAAACTAGCTCATCTCTTTGGGTTTTGTCTGAAGCCTCCCTACTGAACTCACCCCCAACTCTCCCTCCTCTGTCTGCAGGGACCCTTTGAGAGAGAGAACCTACCACTTGAATTCGAAGCATCTCATGGCCTTCTGAACTCAGAAGCTCCCAGGCAGGAAGCAGCCTGTCATAGCAGAGGGAGCAGGAAGGAATGCAATGAAGACAGCTGCCTGTCTAAGCCTCTGTGATTCCTCCCATTGGCCCTAGGACGACTTGCCCACAGGCGCATGGTAAAGAGCACAGCCGGTGCAAAGCCACATTTCCCCACTGAATCCAGCGCCACCCTCTGTGGCTGGCAGACCTGGGAGCGATGCTAGGGTGAGGGGTGCAGCCCTGTCCCTCCTTGACATCTGCAGGGCTCCAAGCTCATCATCGCCATGACTGTGGGAAGGTGGCAATGCCCTGGGCTGGTGGTTGAGACCTTAAGTTGAGCAGAACACCTGGCAGGCTCCTATGAGTGCATCCCAGGTGTGAGACTGAAAGGGGACCCTGGCCTCCCTGCCCCAGCCCCGAGGTGGGGCTGCTCAGGGACTTGGTGTTCTAACCCACGCTCAGCTCTGCGGAGCAGTTATTTCATGGGCCACTGAGGAAGGCCCACACCCAGATGGGTTGGCCTCAGCAGAATACAGAGGATGCTTAAAGAGAGGAGACATGCTCTGCCCCGCTCAGCTCCTTTCCTCCCCTTTCCCTCCCTTACCTCTTCTCCCTCATCCCCCCTCACCTTGTCCCCATTACCTCCTTCTCCCCTCAACTCCTCCCTGCTCACCTCCTCCCCATCACCTCCTTCCCCCCAACTTCCTCCCTGCTTACCTCCTACCCACTCACTTCCTTCACCTCCTTCCTCCCCATCCCCTCCCTTGCCCCCTCACCTCCTCCCCTCACCAACTCCCCATCACCTCCTCCCCATCACCTCCCTCCCCACTCACCTCCTCCCCATCACCTCCTTCCCCCCTACATCATCCCTATCACCTCCTTCCCCCCACCTTCCTCCCCACTCACCTCCTCCCCACACCTCCCTTGCCCCCCTCACCTCCTTCCCTTCACCTCCTTACCCGTCACCTCCCTCCCACTCACCTCCTCCCCATCACCTCCTTCCTCCCCATCACCTCCCTTGCCCCCTCACCTCCTTCCTGTTCACCACCTCCCCACTCACCTCCTCCACATCACCTCCTTCCCCTGACCTCCCCCACACCCTCCCCATCACCTCCTTCCCCCCACCTTCCTCCCCACTCACCTCCTCCCCATCACCTCCTTCCCCCACCTCCTTACCCATGACTTCCTTCCCCTCTACCTCCTCCCTGCTCACCTCCTCCCTGCTCACCTCCTGCCTCCTTCCCCCACTCATCCCTGCTCTACTCATCTCCTCCCTGCTCACCTCCTGCCCACTCACCTCCACATCACCTCCTTCTCCCCCACCCCCTCCCCACTCACCTCCTCCTCCACCCCGATCATCAGCTCTCACATTTGAGGATGGAGGAGCCAGAGCTGTCTCCCAACACAGCCGAGGACTGTTTGCTTTCACAGTGGTTCCAGGGCCACAGGACGGTCCCCTGGCTTGGTGGAAGCACAAAATCTCAGCAGCCAAGAGAGATGTGTGGGCCAGAGGGACCGTGTGTGGGGCCATGTGAGCTGGAGGGACCATGTGTGGGTTCCCCACCCTCGAGGCTCCCCACCCTCGTGTGGGCCAGGAGCCCCAGAGACAGGTGGCTACTGGAGGCCCCTGCCATTGTCTCGGCCTGGGGCTCTGACATTCTGTGCCTGTCAGATTTCTCTGAGAGAGCTTATTTCAGAAATAGATCCCAGGCCTCTTCTAAGAAAAAGCCCAGGCGCCCTGAGCGCTGTCTCCCGAGAGCTTGGTTCTGTCAGGGTCCTGGAACCAGCATTTTTAGCACGGTTCCTCAGGAGAAAACCACTTTGGGAGCTGGGAGACCTCACTGGAGAGACACGGGCCTTGGGGCTGCACCAGCCCCACAAACTCTAACCAGGGGGCACGGAGGACACGTTTCCCGGCGCCGGTGAGCTTGCTTCCCCGCCTGCCGTGTGCTCAGCACCACAGGAGATGCACACACACGTGGAGAGGCTGCCACCTGTCTCTCACCACATGGGGACACAGGAGGTACCAGGAGCCAAACCAACCTGCAGGCGGAAGGTCATAACAGTCCCAGCCTAGAACTCCCTCACAGAGGGCTTCCCGGAGGAGGTGGGCCGGGAGCTGGGTCCTGAGCAGTGGGGGTTTCAGGCCTGGAGGGGGAACACCTTGAATAGTGGGCGCAGCCTGAGGAAGAGGCCTGGAGACTGGGCAGGGCGAGTGTGGCCCTAGAGCAGGATGGGTGCACCAAACAGCAAGATGGCCTGAGACATCTGGAGTGGAGCCACCTCCTGAATTACCATGGCCCCGTTTCCAGCCTTGCAAAACTCCCTTGTGCCTTCCCATCCGCCCCACTTGTGGTGGGGGCACAGAGGCAGGAGAACATCGACAGGGGTGAGGCCAGAGTCTCAAACTGGCTCGGGTTGCAGAGGGAGGACCCTCCATTCCAGATGCCTGGCAGAGCTGTGTAGACAGACGCCCACAGGCAGACACAAGCACAGCCCAGGCCCGCAGCCCAGTAAGCCACCTTGGGGGCCACCGGAGCTGCAGACGTTTGAGAGACAGCAGCAAGGCTCTCTCTAGAAACATCAGCTAATGGTTTCTGCAGCCTGGGTTTCTAGCCCAGCAGCCAGTTCCCTGCGCATGGGCTCTGCTGCTGGCAAGGACTACTTCTGAGAAAGCTGCTGGTGGTCAAACCTCCAACCTCCCTGTGCCAGATCCTTCGATGCCAAATGTGAGTTACTCGATAGAACGTTTAGCAATTAATTTGGCTCCCAAAACGCTGGTTGATAAATCATGGAGAATATGGTTTCCTAGAACAGTGTGTTTTTTGCTCAGAAACAGCAGCCACACAGCTGCAGGCCTTCAAGCCAGAGCAAGCATGCAGGAAATGAAATGAGTCTGTCTTTGCCACTAGCCCGGACCTCTGCTCAGGCTCCATTTTAACCACACTTTATATATTTATATATACACAGACATATATATACATATTTGTTTGTTCTCTCATAGGAACAAATTACCATGAAAAAGGCTGCAAACCTAACGCTATAATTATGGGCTGTATCTGACCCTAGCAGGCACCTGCCGGGAAGAGGCAGGGTGAGCAGCTCTGCCACTAGACATGTTAATTGATTCTCTTACTGAACTTGGTTATTAGCTGGCTCATCTTCCTGGGGAAAGTGATGCGGTCCTCGCCTGTCAGACTCGGGGTGAAGCAGGAATGAGGCAGTGATGACTGCCTGCCAGGCCCTGGCCCTCCCAGCTTCCTGCCCAGGACAGAGGAGGTGCCAGGGAGCAGAGGTCCCTTTCCTGCCTGGGCAGGGGTGGGAAGCCCTTCCCTCCCAGTGGCTGGCCTCTGTCCTGCCTGGGGCCCAGTAGCTTTCTCCCTTGGCCCCGCTGTCTTGCCTTCCTTCCTCGGCTCTGCCCCCTCCTGGGCACCCGCCCCAGGGCTCACCCCACAGTGAGGATCCCTCCTCAGAGCCTTACCTGTCGCCTGTCCCAGGAATGTCTTTCTGGTGCCAGACACTGCCCAAAACCAAAGGGCTGACGAAAACCTGGCCCTCTCCAGTTTCCAAGTCCTCATCCAAGGAAAAGGCAGGCACAGGCCATCAGCCAGCGACTGGGGGGGAAGGGATGATTTTTCTGGGGCCCTCCAGATACTGCTCTGAGGCTGGGGCACAGGGCAACCCCTTGACTCCATTTGACCTCCAAGGCAGTCCAGGGAGCACATGACTTGCCCTATTTTATAAAAGGGGGTCTGGAGCTCAGGAATGTGGCAGGACTGGCCAGAGACCACCAGGTTAGGGGCAGCCGGACCTGAAACTGAATCCCAGTCCTGCTGCCAAAGCTCATGCTCTGAACTGCCCTTCAACCTGCCTGCTACCCTTTCCACTGGAAGAATGAGCTGTGCTTCCAGGCTCTTCTTGGGCTCTGTCCACCTACCCAGCAACACAGGTTGTGTGCCCCTGAGGCTGCCTTGTCTCAGCTGCACTGTGGTGTCCAGGGAGCAGAGAAGGGTGAAGGTGGGGTCCGGAAGGACTGAGGCAGAGGGGTGGGCCGGCTTTGTCTCCTCACTGAGTGCCCAGGGCCAACACCTTGAGCAGGAAGAAAAGCCCAGGCACCCTCAGCTCCAGCTGGAAACCCACAGCCTCTTCACATCCGTGCACTCTGAAGGATGCTCTTCAACCTCATGCAGGCTCAATGTCTCCCAGACACAGGCACTGGCATGCTCCTTTATGATTTCAGCCCCTTCTTCATCCTACCCAGACTACCATTTGCAAGACTGTTTTCTCTAAATCAACTCTAGATGGACTTTATAGAACTGAACTTACTCCTCGGCAATAATGACCGTGAAATCCCAGACTGCATGAACAATAAAACATTTTCTAATACCTACCAAGGTCCATAAACCCACAGCTATGAAAACAAAAAATATCTGCATACAATCCATCAGAAATCTCCCACCAGTGGTGTATAGACCTGACCCAGGTTGGGGCTCTATTGGAAACCCTTAGCACAGTGCCAACATGCAGTAGGCACTTCATAAATGGGGCTTCTTCTGTAATTGTGAGATAGACACAAAGAAGGCCTTGGAAGCTGGTCTGGACCTGGGAATTATCTTCTCCGGGACTTTCGCTAATCTCTCCCCCTCTCCCCATCCCACCTTGTTGGCGTTGCTCCCTTCCCAGGTTCCTGTAGCCTGCTAGCTGTTTGCAGTCACTCTGGCCTGTTTCCTCCCCGGCTCCCTGAGGGTAACCCCCGCTTCCAGTTCTGCATGTTAGCCCTGAGCCCCATCTCCTTTTGCAGGTTCTCTCGGGACACATAAGAACAGAACTCTGGGACAGTTGACCCACATACCTCCTTCTCTGGATTGCAGGGAACCAATCTTCCCTCCAAGTCTAAAGAGATTCTTTGCATGGTTCTTGTTCCAAGGGCCTGAAGTCACCCCTCTGTTTAATGACTAGATTCTTCCTTCAGTCTTTCCCTTCCTATAATTGTAGCACAAAATAAAGGTCCTCGAAAGGGGAGGGGTTGTGCCTGGGGGATCTTCGCCCTGATCCCTCACCTGTCCCTGCAGAGCTCTGAGGATGAAATGGGTGTTGGAGGCTCTATGTTCCCAGTGGACAGTCCTGGGTTCACCCCACAATGCAGTGATGTTCTGGGAGCTTCCAGTGTGCTCAAGAACCTGTTACTCCACGCAGAGCTCTCAGAGACCCACTTCTGCTGCTCCTTCCCACCACGGAGGCTCCACCAGTGGGAGGTTCTGGAAGGGACTTTTAAATCATCTATGTTCACATGATCGGGAAGAGCAGAACTGCAATTTACCCCCTAATCATGGGAAACTATGTCCTGGTAAAACATCTATGAAACCAGAACGAAGATCAGGTTCCCTGCCACCATCACCTGCTCTTCTTTTTTACTGGGACCCCATGTAGTTCCTTGGTCATGCATGTAACAAGCTATCCTTATAGGTGTAGCTGTGATGGGCCCTGTTGGATACCTGTCACCATAATAGATTTCAAGCTTCCCGAGGGCAGGAACCACATCTGCCTCCTGGCATATCACTGACTCCTCAGCAGGGAGAACAGTGCCTGCGCATGGTAGGTGCTTGGTAGGCACTTGGTAAAGATTAGAGGGCAAAAGAGCAGTTGTTGAGGGGGTGGTGGTTAGCTAACGAAGACTCCTACTGTACAGCTGACTCTAGTGTCCAGGGTCTCCCAGACACTAAAGACCTCTCAATGTAAACTCTTGAGGATCTTTTCCGGGATACTGACAGGTGCTCCCCTACATTAAGGAGGCCAAATTGGACAATTTTAATTTCCCCCAAGTACTAGTATTCGAAAGCTCTGCAAAACCAGAGAGGTCAGGGTCAGTTGTCTGAATTACTACGGGATGCTATTAATAAGACCTTGAGTTATCAAGAAAAGGCAAAATGATGCTGAGTATGTTCTGTTCACTAAGGCAAGAAACCGTGCAAAGTATCTGGCAATGATGTCCATCAAAAGGAAAGAAGTTTCGGTGCTCAGAGCAGTTCCTGCTTCCCCTCACTGGACAACTCACTTATCCCGAACACTTTGTGGCCTAAAATGTCAGACATAGGTCATTGTTGTGGATGCTCTGGATGCTTTTGCTGAATTTCGACATTCTTTAACCATACTCACTTGAACTACTGATTAAAATCAGGAGTTCCCCCTGCAGTTCATTTTTTCAATAATGCTAATTTTAGGAATTCATTAAGTTAAAGCTGACAATGTGTCTGCTCCTAACACGTGTAATGACTTGCATCATGAAATTAGATAACGCATGAACTCCAGGGTCAAACAGGTAATTGGGCCAAACACTGCCAATAGACTTGGCACCCAACTACGAGAACATGAAGCCCACCACACACTGAGACCCTCAAAGACCCCTGTGTACACACTGGCTTCAAACCTCCAGCCAGGGGTTTCCTTCAGGGCCAGAAGGAAACTTTTCCGATTAGGACAAACCAGTCGTCTTGTTTTCAGAGTTCTTTGTATTACAAAGATATTCTACCCCAGACTGCCATCATTCATTCCAGAGTTTAATATCCTGAGACATCAGGAACTTGTCCACAGTATCTAAATTAAATTCTTTCTTCTGAAGCTCGGATCCATTTCCTTCTGAGTAGATAGTAAACTGCCAGCCACAACTGTCTGTGCAATAACTAGAGATTCAGAGATTTTTAGGATTATTCTGATCTAAACCCCTTTCAGAAGGAAACCACACTCAGAAGTGATCAAATGTCTTGAACAAGATTAATGGAGAGGTAAATGCATTGCTGGTCTTAGAGTCCAAGACTCCTGCAGTCCCTCCTTGGCCTCCACCCCCAGTCTGCTACCCATTGCCCTCTTGCAAGGAGCTTTGTAGAGTAGGACAGAGGCCACCAAGAGTGTCTGCTGAAGGACGGGAACAGCCACATCACAGTGAAGGAGATCATAGTTGGCTTTGAAAGTCTATAAACAGTTTCCCAGCCTCACTTATAATAAGAGCGATGCAGACGAGGCGTCCATCAGATTGGCTCCATTACAGAGTCAGACAGCACCCTGTGATTGCTCTGTATGAGAAACTCGACGCCCTTGAACATTGCTGATGGGAGTAGAAAGAGCAACTCACGAAGAGCTGTTGGCAGCATCCCTCTAGATTAAAAAGGGGTGTGCCCTTTGACTTGGCAACTCCTTGTCAAGGAATTCATCCCACAAACATTCTCACGCTTGCCCCAAGATATGAGAAGAACACTGTGTAGATGCAGAGTAAAAGGGTAGCGGCTCTGTAAATTGGGGTTCACCCATGCAAAGCTACAGGACATCACTGAGAATGAGTCAAGTCCATCTGCACTCATGCCAAACAGTTTGCCAAACACCCCCTGTTAATTGAGAAAAGCAATGTACAGAAAAAAATACACATTATATGTACTTACGTGCATAAAGAGTAAGAGGGTCATTACGCAAAATTATGCATAGAATATGTATATGAATGGAATATCCCTAGAAGGATGTTCAGAAGATTATTATCTATTGTCTCTGAGGAGGGGGACGGGAGAACCAGGAAAGGATAGAAATGGATTTTGGTATCTCTCTTTAGCTAAGGTTTGAAGCTGTTAGCATGTGCTTGCATGTCTCACGTAACACATTCATACATTGACATGGCATAACATAGCATGCCACATTGATCATGGCCTTCAAAACCAGACAGGCCTGGCTTGAGGGCCAACTATACCACCTCATGCCTACTGGTGACCAAGTCTCTTGTCAAACAGGGAGAATCCTGGTCTCACGAAGCTGCTGAGAGTTCAGTGTGCAAAGTGCTGAGCAGGAGGCTCGGGTCTTGGACAGCACACAGGGAATGATGGCTGCTTTGCCAGCTGACCTTGTGGAAGCAGCTGGGGGTGATTTTCTTTGCCTGCATGTGAGTACACTCAGACAGCTGAGGTGTCTGACATGGTTTTATTTTTCAAGGTCAGAAGCAGATCTGAGGATCGCAAGGCCTCATCTGTTCCAGGGAAGCACATGGTCCCAGCTGCTCCACAAACACTTCCTGCTCCTCTTTGCTGGACTCGGAGCTCTCCTGGTGACTTCCCGGCCACACTCCAGGATTGTTTGTTATGTCTTCACTGTTCTGCCTGTTTCATCTCGCATCCAGCCCGTCCATTAAGAAAAGGCAAAATGATGCTGAGTATGTTCTGTTCACTAAGGCAAGAAACCGTGCAAAGTATCCGGCAATGATGTCCATCGAAAGGAAAGAAGTTTCGGTGCGCAGAGCAGTTCCTGCTTCCCCTCACTGGACAACTCACTTATCCCGAACACTTTGTGGCCTAAAATGTCAGGCATAGAATTCACAGAATGCTCCCCTGGTCTCCTTTGCAGACAACGTTCAATGTGATCTTAGGCAAATTTCTCAGCTACCAGCTCCACCTCTCCACTGGAGATTGGCGATCTGATTTCAAACTTGGTGGCTGTGATACTTAAATGATGGAGTCAGTCTAGCATTGTGCAAGCAATCGAGAAATGGTCGTCATCATCACCGTCTCTACTGTCACCCTCCTCATCATTCTAAAATGTACTATGATTGAGTTGGCTTGAAATATCCCTCAGGGGAGCCTGAGAGAGTGAGAAGCAGGGAGGGGGCAAAAGTAGCCACGACACGATTTGCAGAGCTCTGGCAGCATGCCAGGGATCTGCTGTGAACGAGGCCAAGACCAGCAAGCTGACCTTTCCCTGTGCTTTGGGATTTTTAAGGAGTGATATATTGAGGTCGAGCTGGAGGTGGGGGTGGGCCCCCCATGGCTCAGGGCTGTCTATCAGGATTGACCATGCACTGGGCAGTGGGGAAATAAATCGATCTTGCATCAATCACCATAACCTTTCCCTGCTCCCGGCTGAGGCTCTTCTTGCCAGGTGGTGGCCATCTTGGCCAGCAGCAAGTGGCCTGGCCCAGCCGACTTGCCTGAGCAGATCCCTGCAACACATACCTGAATGGAGACTCCGGGCACTTGGGATTTAGCTGTGGGGCCTGGCTCTGGGCCTGTGAGGCAAGGCCTGTGCAACCCTGACACGTGGTTCATTGGAGACAAAGGAGTCAACCTGGAGAACAGGGGACTTGCCCCCTCCCCTTGTCCTCGCTCGGTCCCTAACTGGACTACTTAATCCTGAAACTGAGGGCTTTGAGGGACTAGGACTGCCCGTGAGGGCTGTTCTGAGTGGCACATGGCCCTGCCCTCCCTGATGGCACTTCTCTAAGGTGACTTCTGCTGTGTGTACTGAGACCCCTGCTAGCAGCTCCCCATTCATCCCAACTCATGGAGCCACCAGCTGTTTTTTGACTTTGTCCATAGAGTATCCCAGGTGAAAGCAACCAAGCTTAATCATAATACAATACTACCCTTTGTTTCATAAATTAAACCACAATGCCATACCATTACATTCACGTAAGAATGACAAGAATTAAAAACACCATTGAAACCAAGGCTTGGCAAGGATCTGGAGCAACAGGAACTCTCAGAAGCCTCCAAGCTTCATGGGAAATGGCACAACCACTTTGGAGCTTTCTGTTTTTAATAAAATCTATACAGTAATCATTGTGCAGCCCAGCAATTCCACTCCTAGGAGTTTATCCAAGAGAAATGAGAACATATGCCCAAATTCCTGATAGTTTTATTCATAGCAGCCTCAAACTGCGAACAATCCAAATATTCCTCAATAGTAGGATGGTAAACAGATTGAGCGATGTTCATACAATAAAATGTTAGCAAGAAAGAAAAAAAAAACAGGCCAAGCACAATGGGTCACACCTGCAATCCCATCACTTTGGGAGGCTGAGGCTGGAGGACTGCTTGAGCCCAGGAGTTTGAGACCAGCTTGGGCAACATAGTGAGACCCCATCTCTAAAAAATAATTTTTTAAATTAGCTGGGCATGGTGGTGCACAGCTGTTGTGGTCCCAGCTATTCAGTAGGATGAGGCAGGAGGATCACTTGAACCCAGGAGGTTGAGGATGCAGTGAGCCATGATTATGCTACTGCACTCCAGCCTGGGCGGCAGAGTGAGATCCTGCAGAAAGAAAAGAGAGAGAGAAAGGAAAGAAAAAAAGAAAGAAAGAAAGAAGGAAAGAAAGAGAGAGAAAGAAGGAAAGAAGGAGGGAAGGGAAAAGAAGGGAAGGGAAGAAGGGGAGAAGGGAATGGAAGGGAAGGAAGAGAAAAAGGGCAGGTAGGTGGGAGAGAAGAAGACATAACCACTTGCTAATACAACACAGATAATTCTTAGAGCCTTAGGTTGAGTGGCAGACCCAGGCACGAACCAGTATATCTACATCATCCAACCCATATGAAGTTCTAGAACAGGTAAAATTAACCTGTAGTAAAGAAATCAGAATATTGTTTGCCTCTGGGTAGCCAGGGTTGAGGTGGGGTGGTGTCACCTGGAGGAGGAGGAGATAAGGGAACTTTCTGGAGTGATAAAACACCACACACCTTGATTGGGATGGTGATTCATGAGTATATACATAGCAGAATTTATAAAACTGTAAACTTAAAATTTGAGTATTCTACTGAATGTAAATACACCTCAAACAAACAAAAAGTGGGGGGAAAAACTTCACATTTCCCAAGGCCAGATTTTTACCCAGCTTCTTTATCAATGTCTCTGAACTTTCGATTGTATTCCGTCTGCCTGCAAAGACCCCATTGTCAGGATCCTTCTATCTTTCAAGTGTATGGACTTAAAAAGTGCATCCTTTAAGCCATTTGCAGGAAAAAGGAAGCTGAGAATAATTTAGAGCTATTCTGAAGATGTGGTTGACATGCATGGAATTGTTCTGTATACATTCACACTTCCGGATGTTTTATTGCCTAATAAGGAGAAAGTTATACATGCCATTTCTCTGCCTTGGAATTCCTGTTGGAGCAATATATCGAGGCAGAGGAGCGTCTGTGTTATCAGTAATGGAATTTTGTTTATGGGGGCAAAAGGTACCCTGGAGCCTGCCTGGTAGTCTGGAGTAAGGAACAGCTCTCAGGTGATTGATGAAATGGCTTAATTGCTCAAGAAGCCGGATGTGCTGGCTGTGCCCTAGCAAGGGCTGAGCCCTCCAGAGACAGAACACAAACACCTCTGTGGAGTTTGTTGGAGTTGGTCTTGACCTTGCTGCCCATTCCCATCTCAGAAAGTTTGCTTGTTCTGCCCCCATCCCACCACAACTCTTTTTTTTTTCCTTTTCTTTCCAGAAACGGGGTCTTGCCATGTTGCCCAGGTTGATCTTGAACTCCTGGACTCAAGTGATCCTCCCACCTCTGATTCCCTAAGTACTAGGATTACAGGTATGAGCCCCACTCCTGCCCCCAACCCCCAAGGAAGGAAGAGGAGGCATCTCCTCCTCTTTCCTGAAAAATTCACAAAGAAGTCTCACCTCTTTTGCCTATTAGAACCTCACCGTAGCCCTGAGAGATGGGTTCACTGGCTACATTATGCAGGGAGAATAGTGAAGCTCCAGAGTGGCTGAGAAGAATCCATGAAGCTCAAACAGTGAAGAGTGGTTGACCCAGGCAACCACTCAGCATGTCACCTTCATCATCATTGCCCACTGGCCCACTTCCCTCCAACTATGCAAATCCTCCATCTGCTTTTCTCCAGAAATCTCTACTCATATCTCTGTCCAAGCTCTGTCTGCCTCCTTCCATACTACAGTTCCTTGAACTGTTTACCATTTGATGTGAGCTCATCTCATAACATCTGGGAGATTCTCAACCTTTTGGAAAACTGCCCCTGCATTTGAGTTCCCAGAGCTGAACTGATTTGGGGAGGAGGGTGGAATGGGGCCACAGAATGCTTAATAATATGAATTGAAAGATTGATTCATAGCCTATTGGTAACTTGTTTTATGAGTCTCCCAGGGCATACACTCTCCCTAATTAGGATTTTTACTCCATCAACTAAGAATGCTGTGTATGATCCCACCATGTCAGTTCAAGAGCAAGCTCTGAGGAATGTTTACTGTCTGCTTTGGAAGTGTGCGTGCTGAGCCTGGATCCCAGCTTTGAGAGGCCAAGCTGTGAAATGTCAAATGCCACACGCAATGCAAACACACTGGGGAGAGCCTGTGTAAATCAATTACAATAAGGTCATTAGCATTTAGGTGAAGGCAGTGCTACTGAAGGTGCTGAGGTCTGGAGGGTTTTGCTCAACAACAAGGTCATTTTGCCTTCATCAATCTATTGACCATTTTTCTCCCTGGAACTAAACAATAAAGTATGTTGTCCAAGTAAAAATGCTGTGGTAAAATATCCTTATCACTCAAGTAAGGCTTCCAAAGTGTCAACTAGGAGGACAGGGGGAGGGTGGAGACAGATAGTTCTGGAATCATTTTCCTTGTCCTGATGCCATGACATTTCTAGCAGGTGCTTGGGTTTGTGAAGTTCTGGGTCTCCTTCTTTGCCTCTAATTCAGCACCCTCTTCCTACTTTGTCAGTCCCAAAGGTTTTTATTATTTTCCTTTCTTGATGCTTTTAAAAATCCATGTGCTTGGGAAAGCTGACAGAGCAGAAGGGTGCCACCCTGTGAATGGGAATAACCCTGCCATGTAATAGAGGCCAAGCCTGGCTCTGCCTCAGGCCCTGGTGGCGTCTTCAGCTCTAGCCCCAACTTTAATCTTAAACCAAAGCCTGAATGAGCCACAGCCCAGCCCAGCCTGGCTCTGGCTGGCCCAGTGAAGTGGACTCATCCCTCGCCATCACCCCAGATGGAGCTGCCAAACTCACAGAGAAGGCGTGTGCTCTTCAAGCAGCCAACACTATTAACTCATGGAACAAGTAAGTTAGATTCATGACACTAAAAATTAAAAATGATGGTAACTCTTCTTTCAAGATGCTGACCCTAAATACAAACTTAAATTAAAATACATGCAAGGAGAGGATGAGAGAAGGCTGCAAGAAAAGTGGGACCCGATAAAATTGGGGGCATGAGGCAGCAGCTCCCGACAACCCCATGCCGAAAGAAAACTTTAAAGTCCTTAAGGTACAAATTTCTGACACCAAATGGAAGCACCAACATCAACAATAAAAGGTAAGTTGTGACTGTAAATAATGTAATCTTCTTAGGCCCTTCCAGGGCAGAGCAGGGCTCCTCTCTGGGTTGAAGCTGAAGGCACCTGCTCAGTGGCAGAACCTTTAATTGGGAATTTAATGAGTCTCCAGGCCTGGGCTGACCAGCAGTCCCTGGGGGAGTGATCAGGCTGCTCCCCTCCTGAATTCACACAAGCACCAGCACAGAGTGGCCCTTCCTCGCCATCTAGTTTCATTGTCTAAAAATGTGACTGAAATGACAGCAGGATATTCCCCCCAGGATCCAAAGGGGTGACTGTGGTGCTCTTCAGCAAAGACTCTGTGGACACTGGGCCTTTGGAAATGGCCACAGAAGCAGCCTCCTTTTCCATGAGAAAGAGCCCCAAAGAGTAAGCAGAGATGGCTTGTTTTGGCCAAGCAAACTTGGGAGTTGAAGGTATCCGGATAAAGGATGTCAAGTTTCACAGTTCTGAAAACGAGTTCATCTCCAGCCAGCTGAGGAAGTCCAGGCCGAGGTCACAGTCTGGTTGTTCAGCTGTCTGCACGTACAGGACGGAGGCACCCACGCCCCTGGCTGGGGGCCAGGAGAGGCTACTCTATCTGTGGTTTGTCTTCTCAACATGGGGATATTGGAAGCATGCATGGAAAAGGTCAGGGAGAGGGGAAGGAAAGAGACCTGCATGTGGGGAGCTAGGCTCTCACCCCCTCTTCCCATCTCTTTCTCATTCTTCCAAGAAACAAGCCAATAGGAAGCATTCTGTTGGTCAATACTGGAAAATCTAGCAGTGACTGAAAAGGCCCAATACAATACATGAAGGGCTATGTGGACGCAGTGCCTGGGCCATCCGGTTCTGGGAGCTGCAGACACAGGACTGGTGGTGCAAGGTCTCTTCCAGGACAAGGGACAGCATGTGTCACCGTTTCCTCCTGACGAAAATGTGGGGGCAGGAGAGGTTATGATCTTTAAACACAGGGCCTAATTGACTCTCGGACGTATGTTCAGTGTGGTCCGGCCTTCCTTTCTCCTTCCTGAGTGTTGAAGACTCATCCTGAATGGGAGTTGGATTATCTATCCCCACACATGATCTGCCCATCAGTGTTCCCAGCCGCCTTTCTTATGGGTTGTGCTGTAGCCACAGGGGCCTTCCCTGGCCTCCTCAAACATCCCAGAGCATGCTTGTCTCAAGGCCCTCGCATTTGTTCCTCCTCCAGAAACATGCTTCTGCACGAACTGTATGGTGCTCCAGTCCCAACACAACTGTCATTTCCTTGGGGAGGCTTCGTTAACCTCCTACCTGAAGCACTCCCCATCCAGGTCAAGTACCCCTCAGCCGCATCATCTTGTTTATTCTCTTGTTCTTTTCTCTTCATAGTACTAGCTGCTGTCTGAAATTGCCATGTTTATTTATTGGATGACTTTATTCTCTGTCCTCACATGCTCTCTTGAATTGGGAGCCACAGGAAGGCAGAAATTGTATCATTTTGCTTACCATTGTACCCTCAGTGTCTGAAAAATAATTGTTGTATTACTAAATGAATGAAGGGTAGTTTTGAGGGTGAAATTTATAATAGACACCAATGGGTTTGTGTACTTGTCAATAAATGTCACATTTATTATTGTTGTCAGTTATTATATTACTTATTATATAATTAGGAATGGTTCTTTAAAGAAGGCATTACCGTTCCTGACTCCTTGTCTGTGGTGACCAGGCTCTCTCCTTGCCCAAGTTACCCTCCCTCCAGGGAAGTTTCAGGGCTCTCCAGCCTACTTTGCCCTGCCTCCTTGGAAAGCCTGTGTCATGCACTCTTTATACTCCCCAGCTAAATGGCCAGTCCCTTGCCTTGTATGTCTAAGTACATGAAAGGCTCTCAGTAGCAAGTTGATGAGAAGTAGGGTGACAATTAGATTTGTGCAAGATTTTCATTAATTTGAATGCAGTTTTGATGGTGTAATATCCATGGGCTATCCATATCCCAGCTTGGCCCCACTACCCCTTCCCAGCAAGGCTCCTGAAGAGGCCCTACACATACAAAGAATACCATTAAAATGAGGATGAGGCAAACTTTTTTATTACCCGGGCAAGCGTCTAATACCTCAATGCAGAGCTCTGGAAGAGTTGCAAGGGACACTGTAGCTTAGGCTCAAGAAGTCTTATTTCACCTGGGAACCCAGTTCCAAATTTTACTGCTGGGCATTGCCAAATTGAAACAGTACATATTATATTAAGCAAGTGGATCAGAGTGAGATGTAGTCATTAATTTGTTGAATGCATTCATCCCCATCAAGAAAGAAGATCAAAAATAGTTTACCATTCACTTGGCATGGACAATAGGGTACATTTACAGTCTTGCCTAAGCACTATATTAATTCTCCTGTTCTCTGTCCTTCTGAAGGAACCTGGATTATAAGGATATTCCACTGAACATCCCATTGGTTCTGTGACATCTGATTATATCATGCTAATTGGACTGGATGAGCAAGAAACGGCAAGTTGGACCTCTTGGGAAGTCACATGTGTTCCAAAGGATGGGAGAGCCTGACCCCTGCAAAGAGCCAGCCATGTCAGTACAGTGGTCCAGTCATCTGTCATCTGGGGGTATAACGGCACATCCTCTCCAAATAAAAAACAAATGATTGCATCTCATACTTTTTACCACAAAAATGAAAGGAAAACACTGGAAGGCCTCTATGGGACCTGAAGATGCATGTTCCATACTTTGGAAAACTGATCCAACTAATTCATTGAGTGATACACAAGGCTGCCCACTTCCAGTGGGGATCAAAGCAGAAAAAAAGCTGTGCAGCAGGTCAAGGCTGCAGCATAAGTGGCCCTGCTGCTCAGACCACGTGACCCAGCTGAACTTATTATACTAGAGGTGTCAGCAACAGGAAAAGATGGCATGGCAAATCCAAGTAAGAAAGTCACACTGCAGACCCCTTGGATGCTGGAGCAAGGCCATCTGCAATAGAGAATTGCTGACCATTTTCAGAAGAGCTCCTGGTAACCTCCTCAGCCCTGGTGGAGATGTGGAGCCTGACTATGGATCATCAAGTGACCTTCAGGCAGAGCTACCCATCGTAAGTTGGGTTCTCTTAGATTCATCAAGTCAGGAAGATCCAGCGACAATGTATTTAAGACGGATAAATAACAATGTATTTTAGATGGAAGTGGTACTTCCTGGATCAAGTACAAGCAGGAGCAGGGGGCACATGTAAGCCCCACGAGCAGGAGGAAGTCTAGACTCGCTTGTCATCTGCCATGGTGACACCAGCCCCTCTCCCTTTGCTCAAAGCATTGCCAACTGAAGAAGGGGGTGGTTCCTTTATGAGCTGAAAAATGAGAAAAAATCCTGAGCTTGGTTCATGAGTGGGTTAACTGCATGTGAGTGAAAACCAAAAACAGATACCAGGTGCACTGTGCCACCACTCAGAAGTGACCCTGAAAGATAGTAGTGAAAGAAAATACTCCCAAAGGCAGAGCAAAATTGCACAGCTTTGGGCAGTGCACCTGGCCACTCATTTTTGTTTGAAAAAACAGTACTTCGATGTAAGAATACACATGGACTCATAGGTTGAGGTAAATAGCTTGACTTGTCAGAGGTCTTGAGAACAAAGACTTAAACATTTGGGACAAGGAGGTCTGAAAAAGAGGCTTGTGGAAGGACCCGTGAAAGTTGTCATACAGTGCTAAGATTGTTGTATTACATGTTCATGATAGACAGCATCTATCTTGGAAGCCACTAGACAATCAAGTAGACACAATGACTAGGCCAGCTGACCTGAGCCGGCATTCATCCTCAGCTACTGCGGATAGCACCATGGGTGCATTAATGGAGTAGCTACGGTAGCACAGGTGGAAGCTACACGTGAGCTCAACAGCATGAACTCCCCACTTCCCAAGGTTGATCTAGCTACTGCCACCACCAAATATCCATCCTACAAAGGTCCACCCATATTAGTACAGTGGCCCAGTCATCTGGGGAGACACACACAGAGCTTCTAATATGCCACTAGCCCTTGAGAACACCACCAACCAGCTACTTCTTGGCAAGTTGATTCCACAGGACCCTTTCCACCTTCAAAAGGGCAGCAATTTCTCTTGATTGTGGTTGACGTATTCAGCTATGGGTTTGTCTTTACTATGCCCTGGGTCTCAGCTAGCCCTGTACTCGGAATGCTTACATCGTATTTGATCCGACAGTACAAGATCCCGCGTATATCACATTATACTAAGGACTCTTCAGCAAAGGAGTTCTGGCATTAGGCATACGACCGTGGGATTCACCCGTCCTCTCACGTAACACATTACTCAGATACTGGCAGCCTGATAGAGTGACAACATGGCTTTTTAAAAGTACAGTAAAGGTGCTAACTTGCAAACGATATCCTAAGAAGTTGTAGCGAAGTCAATGATCACCATGTGATACTGTGTCCCTAAGAGGAGCATATACAGATCCAGGAACTATGGGTGGAATTACGAGTGGCCCTGTTTACCAACATGGCTAGTGACCACCTTGGGGGAATATGTGTCCCTTATCTGTATCTGGGCACTGTGGGTTTAGAGGTTCCCAGGACACTTCCACCAAGGGTCACAGTAAGTGTTCCATTAAACCTTAAGCTATGGTTTTCTTTGGGCTTCTCATGCTAAGAGACCAACAGGCAACAAAAGAAGTAGCCACCTTGGCTGGAGTAATAGACCCTGATCATCAGGAACCAAGCTGCTATGAGGCAATGCAGCCAGGCAAGAGTATACTTGACACTCAGTTGATCCACGGGGTGTCTCTTGTACTCCCTTACTTAATTTTGACAGTAAATGGAACATGTGGCAACCACGACGTAAGAAAAGTTTGGTAACTTGATGGCGTAGATCCTTCGGAAACATCACGTCATTGGGTATGCCCCTAGAATGAGCAGAGGTGTTGCCTGATGGAGAAGCCAATTCAGAACAGGCAGCAGGGCAGGGAGGCAATGAGTATCAGGTGTGGCTATAGAGCACCTGCAGCAGCAAGGTTTGTAGTTTGTCCCACTGACCTTTCTCTTGTAAGTCTGTCCAGGAAAAGTGGTTGAATCCTGGAGGAGCCAAGTAAGTGAATCAGAAAGGTGAAGTGCAGTGGATGCTCTGGTGCATGACCTGGGGCCTGCCTTTTGGGCCTTTTGGACAGAAGCCCTCATTCTCCTAGCTGCTGCGAGTGTTAAAATATGAGAACTCGCAGTTGAGTCTCTCTCCAGGCATTGCCCTTGGCTGAAAAAGATGTTTTATCCCTAATCAGACCTTTCCCCCAGGGACAGTGTGCACCCAATGACTGATAATGAGAGCTATAAAGACAGACTCCTTGCCTCAAAGCAAGACAACTTGAAGGGCTATCCCAGCTCCAGAGCTCCCTGTGGGATTTGCAGAGGTTGCAACTCTGTCTCAATTTGACTCCTCCTGCTGCCTGATCTATCTTTGTTCACTCTTCCGTAAGTGTTGATCCTGAAGGCACATATCAGCAATTTTTCTGCACGTAAAACACCAGCTCAGAATCTGTTGCCCAGGGAAACTGACCTCAGACACCAACCATCTGCTATTCATTTATCATTTCAATATTCAATTATCTACCCAGTCACCCAAACCTCTATCCTAACAACTTTCCATTTACCCATCCAACCGTCTATCCAATTATATATCTGACCATCCACCCATATGTCCATCCATCAGTCCATCTGTCCAA
The DNA here is from genome assembly GCF_002776525.5 of Piliocolobus tephrosceles. Lineage (NCBI taxonomy): Eukaryota > Metazoa > Chordata > Mammalia > Primates > Cercopithecidae > Piliocolobus > Piliocolobus tephrosceles. The sequence goes on along the minus strand of NC_045453.1, from coordinate 32,119,060 downwards.
CATCCGAATATCTATCCAGCCATTTAATCACCCAACCTTCTAATAACCAACATTTTATTTATCCAGACATTAATCCATTCATCTACTTAACTACCCATCCAATCAACCATCCATCCATCTATCCATCCATCTATCCATTTATCCATCATACAAATATATATTTTGCAAGCACTATAGACACTATTCCACTATTCCAGTGGATATAAGGGTAGAAAAGAGACCTGGCCTTCTTGGAACTTTTTTCCTAGTGATAAAATCCTACAAAAATTCAGTACCTATTTTGTGCCTAGCCCTGAAAACATAGACAAAAAACATTCCCAGCCTGCAAAGGGTTCCCAGTCTAGAGGAAGAGACAGATACAAGTAAGCAATTGTCATAGAACTCCCAGTATGGAGATGAAGGAAGTTCAGAATCTGTAGAAGCATCAAAAAGCACCTGACCCCAACTAGCAAGTTCCAAAAAGGCTACCTGGGAGAAATGACATCTAGGTTCTGACAGTTGGGTAGAAGAAGCCAAGTAAAAACACAGTGGTCAAAACACAGGCATGTGTACTGCTGCTCTATGTCTAGAATAGTATGTAGCACATGGTAGAATCAGTAAGAATTTGTGGAATGAATGCTGGATGAAAGTGAGAAAAGGTGAGAGGGAGAGAATGAAGACAGGAACAGAACTTTCAGGAAACTTAAAATTCCTGCTTGGCACAGGCTCTCAGTCACATTTTAATAGAATGAAAGCATACTGAAAGATGCAACAGTTTTCCATCTCTAAAATAAGATGGTAATAGTACCTGCCTCATATGCTTGTGAGCAGAATTATAGCACTTAAAACATGACTGACCTGGAACATAATGATACTTGATGTTTTTATTAATAATTACAAGTAATTTATCACAAGAATATAATTAAATAATACCACGTAATAATAATCATTGCTGATAGTACATAGCTATTCTAATTGTCATAACTCGCCATCATTGTAGGTGATATTTTTCTGCACCCAGCTTTGTAAGAGGACTTTGCTCAGGGAGCCCAGAAGAGGCACATGGCCTTGGGGTTTCTTTCTCCCCAGTATAGGACAGTATCTGAGAGAAGTGGAGTAGCCCCCGACAGGAGGACTCACGAGGCTTGAGGAGGGCCTGCCGCATGTCTGGCCTCATGCCACTGGGTGGGTGGCAGTGGAAAGACACGGGAGAGCAGGTGCGCCTGACACAAGGCAGGGCCGCAACCCACAGCTGCAGGAGAGTACATCCTCCTCTCCCTTAATAATGCCATTACGGCTGTCACCCATGAATTTTGCTAAAACCTTTCGGGAAATTGTTTATATTTTCAGCTGAATGACCTCTTGGGGTAATGAGTTTCCATAACAACTAATGGGTGGCCAGCGTGCTTCCGCCCCGGGCTGGGGACCGCGTGCTCTGTGATTCGCATCAGCAGCGGCTGATGGCCCCTCAAGTGGTTCCTGTTTGCTGTCTCCCAGCATTGTGGCAGGCAGGCGGGGTGCAGGCACAGGGCACAGGCCCCTGGGCCTCAGTGCCTCCCACGTGCCAGTTCTGGGGGGGGGGGGGGGGGTGCGGTGTGCCTGGGCCTTTAGCTTTGCCTCAACCACCCTCTAACGGGGCTCTGCCCGCTCTTGGGGGTGAAGGGTACACTTGTGGCTGCAAGCTGATGGAAAGGGCTTCTGTACAAACTGCAAGCACCTGGCTCAGTGGTCACCTCTGAAGTCCAAGGGAAAAGTCTGGGGCACAAGAAAATGAGTACACAGATCAAAGTGTCCACGTCCCATGTCCATGTCTGGCATTTTCTCTGCCCGATGTCCCTGATGGTGGGGGAAGAGAAGGGAATAGATTTACAGAGACCCAGACAGCTCCTCCAATGGGAGCCATGTAACCCGGTGGACTGGATGCACCCAACACGGAGGTAGCAGCCGAGTCTTACCCTGCAAGGCCTTGGCTGGCTCTGTTGGGCCAGGACCCCATCCTGGGAGTACGGGGTGGGGGCAGGTTGAGTTCAGTTTCCAGAATCAGGCCCCTGCCAGAGGGAAGAAGTGATTGTGAAATATTTTAAATGCACAGAGATGAGCTGATGGACAGGTTTTAATGAAGGATTAAATGGACATGTTTAAGAGCCTGGAAAGCACCAGGCAGATTTCCATGGCCCCAGAATAACTGCATTGTCTCTGACCTTTTCTATCTTGGGAACATGCACAGCTTTAACAGAAAGAACTGAGCTCATGGCACCAGTTTCAACTGCTCACTTCCAGGGCCTCAGTTCTGGACAAGGCCAGGTTGTCCCATTGCCCCAGAGGGCCCTTTGGCTGGACTCAGAAGCCTCATGGCACCAGCAGCCTTCTTTTCAAATCCAAAGCTGCCTGGAGGTGCCTCCAGCGTGGACAAGGGCAGCCTGAGGACCCCACTAATAGCTATGGGAGGATCACTCACTTTAGGATCAGCCCACCAGGACCTCCGCTCCCTCATGTGTAAAATGAGCAGCTCCAGAGAGCTGAACCCAGACTCACAAAGTGTCACTGCTGAGCAAGGCTCCATGACACTGCCTCTAATGCATTCATGCACTCATGTGACCTACTCCGTGCCAGGCCAGGGGCTCGGTGTGGAGATGCGGGGCTGGAAGAGCACATCCTGGTGTGGCAGGCAGTTCGTAAGCAGGTAAACAAACAAAAAGAAGAAAACTTCAGGCCGAGATAAGGCTGCACAGAAACTCAAGTAGGCGATACTGTAGGCGGGAGACCAGGGGCTGTCTCGCACACAATGGCCCAGGGAGGTGGACGGCGGGCCTGGGTATTGAAGAGGACCGTGGGGTTGAGCGTGGACGGATGAGAGCATCCAGGCAGCACAAACAGCATGGGCAAAGGCCTTGGGGCAGCCACTCCTGTGAGAGTAGCACGGGCTGAAAGAAGGCCAGCATGGCTTAGCAGAGTCTGGGAAAGACTAGCCTGACATGCACACTAAGACAGAGGAGGATCCTGTGGCCAAAGTCCCAACTCTGGGTCTCACTCTGAGTTGAGGGAGCAGGTGGAGAATTCTGAGCCAGTTTACACTTTATCTATTTACATTGAGAAAGAGTCTTGCTCTGTTGCCCAGGCTGGAGTACAGTAGCACGATCTCAGCTCACTGCAACCTCTGCCTCCCCAGTTCAAGCATTTCTCCTGCCTCAGCCTCTTAGTAGCTGGGATTACAGGCACATGCTACCATGCCTGGCTAATTTTTATATTTTTAGTAGAGACAGGGTTTTGCCGTGTTGGCCAGGCTGGTCTCAAATGCCTGACAAGTGATCCACTCGCCTTGGCCTCCCAAAGTGCTGGGATTACAGGTGTGAGCCACTGTGCCCAGCTGGTTTACACTTTAAAATTCACCTGGTGAAGAGCAGATATTTGACCCAAAGAGGCAGTGATCCCTGGAGAGTCTGAATCAGTCACGCTGGGCAGACTGGGCTGCCCACATTTCCACAGAGTCCCAGCTCAGGGCACAGGCTGACAGCTCTGCAGCCCCCGGGGCCTCCATCCTGAGGCCCAGAAGGGTGAGCGACTCTCCCAAGGCAACTCCAGGTCTTTGGGCTCCTCAGCATTTTCTTAGCACCAAGGCCAAGCTAAACCCACAAAGCCAAGAAACAGGAAGCAAAAAAATTTTCTGGGCCTCCGTTAATTGTGCCTCAAGCAGAAGGGAAGAAAACAGAGCTCAGAAATGACGAGGGGTCGATGAACAGCACAAAATTGGGCTTAAGAAAGAAAAATCCATTTGTGCTTCTTCTCAGGAAGTGGGCCGCGTGGGGTCTGAATCACTCTTCTGAGCCATTTGGTTTTGCCTTCAAATCAGAAAATTGTAGTCATTACAGCCCCAGGACTGATTGGCACGGAAGGAGCGGCAGGTCTGCGCCTCGGCCTTTGTCTGCTCCAAGTCTGAATGGAGAGCAAGTCTCATTTCCTCCGTGGTGGGTGGGGGCATCCGCAAGGATGGTGAGGAGAAAGGGCAAAGGGTGGGCACCCTCAAGGGTGAACAACCTAGCAAATGGCTTTCCCAGTGCATCTGAGCCCGGCTTGTTCAGGTCTGACATGTGCAGACATACTGCACGCTGTGAATGATAAAAGGGGTCCTGCTGGGGCTACCTTCTTCATTCCTGTAGGCCCTGACCCCAAGACCACAGACACGCTCAGTTCCCTCACCCCACTGCTCTGTGGTCATTACCCATTGATCATCTTCAGGCTTTAATCTTAATCCCCTTAAGCCTCAGCAAATAGCCCCTAATTCACAATCATCTGAAATGCTATTGATTCTTTAAAAATTTAACTTGCAGTAAGTTTCCACCACCACTGCCACTCTAAAAATCATCACACAATCATCACACACGGGAGATGATTTCAGGACCCTCCCCAGAACCATTAAACCAACTCCTCCCCCCTAAAAAAAATCCCCTATCTCCCAAGCACCAAACAGGCACATTTCGTTTTTCATTGTAGCTCGATGACCTTTTACATTCTTAACAGCTCCAAGAACAAAGCCAAATCCCCCGTGTGCCTTAGTTTTGCAATTTGTTATTAATTTGAGGCCATTGGATGTTAAGAGCTATAGAACTTTCCCTTCGGTGTGTTGGGGCCTTCTGGTGCCCCCCACCCTGTACATGGTGGGAGGTGGGCTTCCATTTGCCACTAGGTCTCTCCCATCCCAGCTGTCCCAGGTCAGGCAGCCATGTGCTTTCTGCCCACATTACCAGACTGGAAGTCACAGTGACTCCCCACTCATCCCATTCCATCAGGGTCCACACACAGGAAGGCACTCTGTGAGATACACACACACACATACACACACACAGCAGGAGAGTGAGCATGAGCACAAAAGTGTTCTGCCCTTTGTATATCATCTTTAGAAGAGATAAATTAACAAGACAATATTTTGACCACCAGCTGTATGTGTGGTTTAAGGGCTAACTTCATCCACAAGTAAAGTCTCCCCCATATTCATCACATTGCCAAAGGATAGAGGTGTTGGAAAACCTAGAGAGGCAGGCAGGGGTGCAGCTTTGGAGTTCGACCTTCATGCAGCTCTGCTTGGTCACCTGGGCAAATCCCTCAACCCTTTCTACAATTTGGTTTCCTCGTTTATGAAAAGGGGATAATACTGACAACACTGCACAGAACGACACACACAACACACACATATACAAATAGTGCGTGGAAAATGGTGAAATCTGAAAAAGAGCTATAGCTTCAACCAATGCTAAAATCTTGCTTTTGATAATCTGTAGTCACATAAAGTGTCACCTCTGGGGGAACCTGGGGGAAACGATACATGGAACCCCTCTATTATGTTTGTAATTTCCTGTGTATCTACCGTTATTTCAAAATTAAAATGTTGGGGATTCTTAAGGGCATAAAAACAGCACCGATTTCACAAGTTTTTAGAGGGAATTTAGGGAGCTTAGTCAATGTTGAGTGCTTACCGCCAAGCCTGCCATCAGTGTGTGCTTAATAAATGGGATTTTTTTTTTTTTTGATCTATTACTCTATTTGTTTAAACCATCAGCAGCTCCTTTTCTCATTAGGAGCGTCCAGAGAATCAGAATGGTGTTTGTTGAAAGTGTGTCTGTCCAGCTTGGCAAAAGCAAAACTTTTCTTTTGTGATGGTTCATTTATTCTCAAGGTTAACTGTTGCTAATTGCACTATTACATTGCCAACAGGAGTGTCAACACCGGCTCAGTTAGACATGCTGATTGCTGATTGGCTCTGGCAAGGTGGGTTGGAAGCCGGTCATTCGGGCAGTTTGGGGTCCATGAAACAAGACTACTGAAGTCTAAATGAGGGAGGAAGGGTGTGGGCTGCTGGTCAGTGTTGCGCTCAAAGTCTTCTTGTTTTCCCTCTGACCCCTTAGGAATTCAATCTCCTCCGTGCCTTTGCAAAGCAACATCCATCTTGAACATAAATGAGGTTCTGGCTTGATTTCTGTGCTTAGGCATCAGACATCTCCCTTTTGCAGACACCCACAGCCCTGCTCTTGAATTCTGTGATCGCATGATAAGCACCTGCTACTTCTTTTTAAGTCCTTTGGCAGACAGTCATTCATGCTTACAGGATGTCCTAGGCAAAGCTAAACACAGATCCGGGCTCCAATCCCACTATGGCTGTGTGACCTGGTGGAGGTTCCTTAACCTCTCTGAGCCTCAGCTTTCTTTTCCACAGATTGTTGATTAAAACACTTACTTTAGTGTTAACACAAGGGAAAGCTGGGTGTAGGGGTCTATGAGAATTCTCTGTACTATTTTTGCAACGCTTTTGTGAACATGAAATAATCTAAACTATAAAATTTTTTAAAAACCAACCCAAACACATGCTTCCTAGGCTTTCTGAGGACTAGAGATGGCAAATATGCAGTGTCTGGCACGGACTAGGTGTTCATCAGCTTTGACACAGTGGAGGGACACAGCCCAACCATCGCACCAGCCTGTACCCTTTCTCTTTCTTTTCCCTGCTGCAGCCTGTGTCCCAGATTAGGAAAACACATTGAACCAATGCTGAAGGGGCAATAAAAGTGGAAGGAGGTTATCGAGTATGAAAGAGTACCCTTGATACGGTGGGTAGAGGAGAAACTTACAATCACAACCTTAAACACAAGTTTCGACCACTAACTGACTTCTGCCTCCCTCTCTCAGAGCAAGACAAGGTGGGTCTGGCACAAGACCCATCCTAGATCCTGTGAGAACAAAGAAGGCTCAGCATCCTCCCCTGTGGCTGATCCTACTATAATGCTCCCTGGCAAGCTCAATGCTTTGTGTCATTCTGGAGCCTGGGGAAGGTGAAAAATACCGTGCATCTGTGTTAGCTATTAAAGCAGGAGAAGTCCCTGAGTGTATTTACAAGGGGGAGTTGGCAAGGGAAAGGCAATTCAATTAAACAAAAGGCAGGACACAGAGGAAATTTGGAAGGAGGGTCGATGGCTGAAATGCTTCATCCAAATGCAATTCCGTCCCCCACCTGGAGGCTGCAGAAAAGCTGTGTCCAGCAAGAGATTTACAGCCCCAAGCATCGCCTCCACTGGGTAATAAACTGTGCTCTCTAATCAATATTGGCGCTGGGCTGTCTGTCTGCAGCATGGATTCCCATTTAGCAAAGTCACTGAGTAATGGAAAACGCAACTGAGTTGCATAATGAGTCTGGGTAATTGGATGGACCGGGCAGAATGGTCCAGCTAAGTGTATTCAGTCTGGCACATTAATTAAAAACTTGACACTTCAAGCACCACCCAAAGTGCCCCATTAATTATTCTGTGAATCCAAAGGTCAGATGTAATGGATGAGTTACAAGACGATGATAAAATTGCTCGGCTCTGGGGCCATCACAAAAGCATGCATTGCACTGAGGCCTGGACTCACCTGTAGCTTCGGTGGGAGTTGAGCAGGCAGCCCTCTTCTCACTGGTGTCCTGCCGGTGCCAGATCCAAAAGGAAGGACTGAGGCTGCCCAAGGTGCTGACCCCAGCGCGGCCCTGCTAGTGAGTGAGCTTGTGCATCTCCGCTTTCATCTCAGAGATCTGCAGGCATAGACAGGTAAAGAAATTTGCCCACAGTCAGAAATCAGCAGATGAGAATTCAAACCCAGGCCATGAAGCATCAGAGCCACAGCAAGGTTATTCCACGCAAGGAGACACAACTGTTGTGCTTTCAGTAAAAAGCAGAGTGGCATCTCTTCTGTAATGTAAGCAGCTGTGTGACTTTGGGCAAGTTGCTTCACCTCTCTGGGCCCCTGTTTGCCTGTAATAAACAGACCACCGCATCTCTG
>NC_045453.1:32028229-32110878 GCF_002776525.5 Piliocolobus tephrosceles | reverse complement strand
AAGATGGACATACCGTGTGCGTATATGTGGGAAACTTCTGGAAAATGCAATGTTGGGGTGAAGGAGGTAGGAGGCTTTTTCTTCCTACTGTTATGTCCTTCAGTCATGGTCATTTGGTTTTGCACTATCATGAGCACATATTATTTAATACTTAAAAAAAAAGTTTGAATTTCAGAACTTCCATGAGCAGCTCCAAAGTCAGTGGGTCAGAGGGAGTTCCCTGCTCATTCTTGGAACAGACCCCCTCCCCAACCTCCCTGAGCTCTGAGGGAACCACACCAGCACCAAATTCAGAAGCTGACAGATGCCAGTCAGTGAGCTCCAAGTCCATGCTCTGAGCCTAGGTGGCACTCAAGCTTAGGAGAGCCTAACTATTTATTTAACTGATGGCTGCTGTCTTCATTCAAATGATGCTCACCGTGTTAGAAATGAACGCCCACTGACTCTGTCACTGTGACAAAGTGCACCTGTGTTTATCCCTCTGCTGCCAAAGCTGAATGTTCAATATTTTGTCCATTAATTTTTAACTTTAAAAACTGGGACTTTGGTGAGGGAGTGGAGAGGCCATCACTTTCCCAGACACACAGTCTTTCTGCCTCCACTCTCTCCCGGGATTCTGCCGGAAGCCTGGTAGAGTCACACTCCCGTGGGCCTTGCCACTCAGAGGCCATGCTCTCCCCAAGCTCTGGCTTTCTAACAGCCAGGGGACACTCCTGCTTGTGTCAAGATTTGTGCAGCTCTAGTAGGAATGTCCCTCTGTGCTTAGAAAACACCCAAAGCTTGCCATGGCATCCAGGCTGCCTACCACACCCCTCACTCAGCCTTCTGGGCCACCAGGTACCCATTCCACACCAAGCTTTGTCTCCTCAACAAAGGTGCTCTGGTTGAGCCAGTGAATTCTGTCTCCAGAAGGTTCTGTCATGGCTTTGTCTTCTACAAGCTCATGCCCCTGGAGGGAAGGACAGAGTGACTATGACATGTCAGCCCATTCATTCATTCATCAACTCTAATACATTTCCTGCTGAGTGTCAGGTACTGGATTGGATTTGGGGAATCTGGTGATGAACACATCAGATGGTGCCGGGCACAGAGGCTCACACCTGTAATCCCAGCACTTTGGGAGGCCGAGGCAGAAGGATCGCTTGAGGCCAGGAGTTCAGGACCAGCCTGGCCAACACCCCATCTCCACTAAAAATTTAAAAATTAGCCAAGTGTGGTGGCGCATGCCTGTAATCCCAGCTACTCGGGAGGCTGAGGCAGGAGGACCGCTTGAACCCGGGAGGCAGAGGTTGCCGTGAGCCGAGATCACACCACTGCACTCCAGGCTGGGTGACAGTGCGAGACTCTGTCTCAAAAAAAAAAAAAAAAAAAAAAGCACACACACTTCAGGTGGGACCCTCCCCACAGGGCTCAACTCAGTGAAGGAGCAGTGGGAAGGAGAAGGTTTCCCCAGAGCAGCCAGAGCTTCTGGTGAACACCCTTGCCCTGCCTCCCGCCCCACCTCCACTGCGGTGCAGGAAGCAAAATGGTGCCCAGCACAGGCAGACAGCCAGGGCCGGGGGCAAGGGAGGCCTGCCAAGGAGCTACAGACATTGAGCAGCTTCCTGGGCTGCAGTGTAGGGTCCTGGGCTGCACTGACACCAGTGCAGCTGGTGTTTCCTGTCCCATTTCCGGCACGGCCACACTGCCAGTGCGTAGTGGCACTCCCCTGGGAACATGTTCCCTGACTCCAGTCCTCCAGGATCTTGTTTGCCCTTAACCTCTCAGGGCCTCCACTTCCTGATTTGAACAATGGGATGGCAACAGCCGCCATTTTGAGGGCCACTGCATGCCTGGCTGTCTGCTAAGCCCTCTCTGTGCCTTGTGCCTGTGGGTCACCCCAGCAGCCTGCATGACGGGCTATGCCTTTGTCCCCACAGCACAATGAGGAAATGATGTCCTGATCCTTCCACCACGATGGGATGAGGACTGACTGAGACGGTGTGTGAGAAAGCCTGGGCTTGCCCTGGGAAGGCCCAGTGACAGCTTCCTTCCTTCCTAAAGATCCGCTGGAGGGTACATACCCACCCACATCTGGTTAGCAAGAAATACACTACCGATGACCTGACCCTGCAGCTCCCACTACATCTGGGATGTGGCCTTGGAGGAGTGCTCAGACGGCTCCCCTCTAGAATTCTAGCACTGTGCCATATGTAACCGCCACGTGCAGGTCCCCTGGATCTTCACAGAGCAGCTCCAAGCCCACCCCCAGGACACCATGTGGCAGCCACAGGGGCCACCTGCTCCCTCTGGAGGAAACTCCCTGGTATTCTTCATGGCCTTTAGTGCCTTAGAGTGTGAGCCCTGGCTCCTGTGAGCAGGAGGAGACAGGGAGAGAGAAGAGAGAGGACAGAGGGCAGTGAAGGGAGAGAGAAGGGAAAGAGGAGAGAGAGGGGGGAGAGAGAGGAGAGAGATGGGAGAGAGAGGGGAGGGAGTGGAAGAAGAACAGAGTGGAAGAGGGAGAGATGGGAGTTGGGGGGGGGAGGAAGAGAGGGAGGGAGGGAGAGAGGGAGACGGGGAGACGGTGAGAGAGACAGAGAGGGTTGCATTCATCACAAGGACAATGGTAAGCAGCGGAAAAGAAGCCTGGCCCAGCTCAAATTCCCAGCTTCGACAGTAGCTGAGTGTGGCAGGAGACAGGCAGGCAGGGGTCGCTGGAAAGGCCCAGCAGCATCTCCCTCTTGCTTTCCTGGGTCCCAGCCGTGACTTGGCGAATGTTCCTGTGGCCCTTGAAGCCATCCCCAAGGTCCAGCGATAACACCCGTGACAAGGAGGGTCCCTTGAGACCTCCCGCTGCCCCCACTCCTGTGCACCATTAATACTACTTCTACTAAGGATATTAGAGATAGCCACAGTCCCTGTGGCTCTTGTCCTGCCTGAGGCACAGTGATCATTCCACTGAGTGCTCACCTCAGCCCCACGGGAAGAGGCTGCATGGTCGCGTCCATTTTTGAGCTAAGCAAGCTGGGGCTCCGTCAGTGAGTTCTGTGGCCGCCGCCCGAGGCTGTAGAGCGAGGAGAGGCTAACGTGGTGCAGCACGGGAGCTCATGGCCTTAACGCCCCTTGAGCCGTGTTCACCCGTCTCATTTACTTTATTCACTCGGCCCCTTAGAGGTGCCAGGCCTGGGAGTGCTGGGGTCTGTGCTCTCCGGGGTGACTGTCCTCTTGGAGGAGACCCACCAGCCGCAGCAACTACGTGACTGGAAACACAGCAGGTGGGACCCATCTTCCTAGAAGGGGTCATGAGAAAGGCCTGCCTCCTTCACTAGAGTGGCCGCACCTGAAACCGGAACCCTCGGGCTCCTGACGGCCCCCAGGCTTGGTGCTGGGAGTTACAGAAGCCAAAACCCAGCCTGTTCATATTGAGCTCAGCTTTACCAGGTGATGCAATCAATACTTCTGTATAATTACGCTTAATTGAGGAGGAAATGGGCTTTTATCACAAAAGGCAAAGATCTGATTTTGCATTTTAATTTTAAAAGGTTTCTTCATCTAAAACAGCAAAACAAAAAGCCTAAAGGGTGTATTTAGGATGAGGCAGTAAGTGGTGAGCAGAGAGTGGGGGATGTGTACCCCAGGCAGAGGGAAAAGCAGGGAGGACCTTGCGGGGCCCTGCTGGGTGCGTGCATGCAGGCAAGACTGGTCAGCCCTGTGCACACAAGGCAAATGAGGCACCATGGCACTGCAGAAAATGCCCAGCAACGAGGTCACCCTGTTCTAAAGAGGGCACGATTCAGGCCTGGCCTAGTTTCTGAATCCTGCCCTGTGACCTGGGAAGGTCTCTGAGACCTGGTGTCCTCATCCATCAAGTGGGACCACCTCAAGTGTTCCATGAGGCACCGTGGACCCAGAGGAAGAGTGGAGGAAAGCCGCACGAGGGTTGGGAACCGTCTCCTCCCCAGGCTTCCATCCTTTCTGGCCCCATCCACCACCCCAGGCCTCACACGTCACTGACAGCAAGCAAAAGACACACACACGCCAGGGGCGTGCACTGGGTTAGATTCTGTGAGGAGAAAATTGCTGCCACCTTGATCAATAAATGAAGCCATGGCTGCCAGGCACAGAGCCTGGGCGACCCAGAGCAGGGGAAAAGGGCCTGTTTCCCGGGCTCTCGAGATCCTCATAGCCAAGGAGAATCACAGGCCACATCTCAAGAGGGGCAAGAACTGGCCAGGCTCCTATTTCTCCCCATGAACGAAATTCACCTCCACGTGCCCATCTACCAGCTGGAGGGCACTGTGGGGCTCCCCCAGGGCTCTGCTGAGGTCCAAGCCGGCCCCAAAGCATAGGACAGATTCTTATGGCTGGGTCCCCCTGTCCACACGGCTCACCGGAGAGGTGCCCATTGCCCACTGTTGAGACCAGGCTGATACAGCTCGTACAAGCATCTGATCTCTCTCACATGGCCCGTCATGGTCCCTGAGTGAGGAATGAATGGCCTTCCACATTCCCCATCTTTTTCCCATCTCTGCCAAATGGCCCCTTGCCCTTCCCTTCCCCTTTCCCCTCCCTCTGTCCTCGAGGACACCCCACTTTAGTTCTGTAAATGCCCACAGCTGGGTGGGGAGAGTGGCAAGCGGGCAGAAATATGCCTCCTGAAGGCGGCAGCCGGTCCCCAGCTCCAGCCCATTGTTGCCAGGTGGAGACACAGGACCAGACTACCCAGTTCCTTGGGAGAAGTCAGGAATCCTGGGTTTTATGTGAAAACTGTGAAATGCACATGGTCAATTCATTACAGGCTCGTTTTTCGGAAAGGGAAGAAACTCCGGCAGGTGGTTTCCAGCTGGGCGCCTGTAACACACCTGCCTGAAGGTGCAGGGACACAGAGGGGCCCAGTGAGCGGCCAGAAGTGGGGGAAGCAAAAATATGAGGAAAACCAGCTTGAATGACTAAAGAAATAACTGTCACACTGTCAGGGGAGGCCAGCCCCAAGGGGAGCAGAGGAGGGCACGTCATGATCAGGGTGGGAAATCCTGAAAGTCTGTGAACCACCACTGGAAAGAAATAGAGCCGTCCAGGGGTGCAGGGTCAACTGTGCTCTGGGACAGGGCAAGAGGGAAAAATTCCACCACCAAGCAAGATGCTGTCAGCTCTGCCATCTCCTGGGAACTAATTACTCAGATTAATTCCAGTGATATCAGCTCCAGGTTCCTCTGAGATTCCACACCGATGTCAAGACCCAGGTGGATAAACAGCTCTGCCTTGAAAGGAAGGAGGCAGTGTCTGCATTGCTTCAGATGAAAGACTTCCAGAGTAGTGCCCACGTTGTTGTAGCCACGCTCCGTTAGACAAAGCAAGTTTAAACTCTCCCAAGCCCTCAGGATCATGAAGAGCTGCTGCAGTTTGAGAGGAAGGTAAAATCACTTTTTTATCTTTTACTTTTTGGGAAACAGAGTCTTGTTCTATTGCCCAGGCTGGAGTGCAGTGGTTTGATCAGAGTTCACTGCAGCCTCAAACATCCTGAGCTCAAACAATCCTTCCACCTCAGCCTTCCAAGTAGCTAGGACTACAGGCATGCACCACCCTTGCTTGGTTGATTTTTTTTTTTTTTTTTTTTAAACCAGATCTTGCTAGGATGTCCAGGCTGGTCCTGAACTCCTGGGCTCAAGCAATTCTCCTGCCTTGGCCTCCCAAAGTGCTGGAATTACAGGCGTGAGCTACCACACCCGGCTCATTTTTCTTTTTTTCTTTTTTTTTGTTTTTTTGTTTCTTTTTCACTCTTAAAACTTAGTTTCACTTTCTATGGCCTGCACTAGAGTTTCGTTAGGCTAATAAGTTGGGTCCAACTCCACGATCTGGCACACGAGACTCACCCAATTTGCTTCTCCTGCCTGCTTCCCTCTAGCCAGCTACCACCTCCCTTCAGGACGATAGGCCCCTCCCTCTTGTGGGCTCCAAAATCCTCTGTTAGCACTCTTAATCCGACTGGGTTGAAATACAGGTATTTATTTGATTCTCTTTTCCCACTATGATTAGCTAAAGATCTCCTGAAAGGTTCACTATTGTGTTCCCAAGAGCCTCATACGCAGCCTTCCATCATAAAATACTTAGTGATTGTTGGATGGATGGATGGTTTGATGGCTGGATGGAAGGAAGGGAGCGAGAGAGAAAAGATAAATGATGGATAGATGGATGATTTATGGATAACTTGATGACTTGGCAATAATTCAGATGGGTGGTTATCACATTTTAGATGGCAAATTCCTCATCTCTAAAATAAAAATAGTAAGAACGCCTCTGAGATGGGGACAATTATTAGCCCCACTTCACAGATGAGAAGATGTGGAGTAACACAACCCAAGGTCCCCCAAGGACTGTCTCCTGGAAACCTCCCCAGAGCCCTCATCTCTCTATGCACTGAATGAATCCCTATCCCCAGAAGTTCAAGTCTCATGGGGAAGGAGATGGGCACTAAATACAAAAGCACATGAGCCATTTGTTTATGATCTGCCACTGGGTAAGGTTATGAAGGCGCAGTGCAAGATGCAACAGATGAGTTTAAGATGAGAATCGACATGGTGGGACAGGGACAGGGTGGGTGTGGGGATGACCCAGATGGTTCTTGGACTCCACTGCCATGATGCTTATGTACTTTGCTTTGATTGGCTCAGGGTCACCCCGATAGCTGTAAAACAGTGACCTGGTCCAGTGGATTTGTTCACACTATCATGCCCTGAAAGGGCAGCCTGCGGGGAGGAATTCCTATAAAAGAACCAAAGGCCAACTCTGAAGTTGCCCTTCTCTGAGTCCCTGTGTCTTTGCTGACATCTTCAAGGGCTGGGTTGCCTCCTGGGTGGCCCACAGACCCGTATCTTTTCTGGCATGTTAAATGGTTTCTCCGTTAAAGGGGCCTGCTTGGCCAAAGATCCTTGGGGGAGGAGAGGAGAGACACACTCATGAACTCATTGTGAAGCTGTGCAGTCTGCGAGGACAGTGATAAATCATCCAGGGCCTCGAGCACACTACATTAAACTCTCATCTCACCATTTCTGTTTTTTGCTTCTTACATATTTGTTTAGATTACAACATTATCCCTGGAAAAGGTAAAAGGCCCTTCCGGAGTTTGTTTTTAAGATCCACTAGGAAAAACCTTCAGTGTTCAAATGGAAAAATAGAACCTGGGGTTAATCAACTGCTTGACTCATGTTTGTTTTAACTCAGTGTCCTAGAAAGTCAGTGCTAGAAGCAGCTTTGATGATCTCTTAATCTAAGCCCTGAGCTTTACAGATGGGGGAGCCGAGGCTCCCTGGACCAGAGCAGAGTCCTATGGTAAACTTGGTGTAACCATGTAGTGAGGTGCAAGAAAATGTCACTCAAGAATACCAAAGTGTGTGAAGATTTACTTTTTCAAATGAATTTAGAGTAGGCTCAGGGCTACCTGTCTAAACAAAATCACTTCCTGGAATTGCAATAGATTCTCTTGTGAGAGGGAGGACCTGGGGCTCCAGGCGGTTCCCCAGTGTCACACACGTGACAGCTGTCAGTCAGTCAGATGCACATGCTGGACATTCAGCTTTCAAGGAGTCCCACCCACTGTGCTTGGCATGGAGTCAGTGCCTGAAAACATTTGAGTGAGTGACTATACGAAGTGTCTTGCTCAAGATCACATGCTGTTTCTGGAAGAGTAGATGTGAACTCCGTGGTGCACAGACACATTAGTGCGGCACCCACATGCCTCTGATCCCCCTAATGTGTGTCCCCTCCCCACCCCCCACCACCCGGCTTCTGTGTGTTTGCTCCTAACAGCTCACAGTGTCAGTCTTCTTTAGAGGATGATGCCTGTGCTACTGGAATGGCTCACTTGGACTGAGGGTCAGGAGTGCCTGGGAGTCTGGTTTCTCAAACCCTCATCCCCCAGGGTAGGTCAGAGCCAAGGGCAGAATGATGCAGAAATGCAGAAGCCCAGCTCCTTTGTCTTGAGCAAGACGAACCACAAGATAAAATTCATGATCCAGAGCTCCCCATAGGCTCAGGCTGAAGCTGGGACTCAGGTGAAGCCTCACCTTTCCTTGGTCTCTTCCCCTTCCCTCTCCAGTTTCTCTCTGTACCTTCTGTCTCTACCTGACCAGTTTTTTGTAGGAGTGCCCCTTTAATGAATCATTTGTGCTCAAACCCTCATCTCAGGGGCCGCTTCTGGGGACCTTGACCAAAAACAAACTTCAAGTTCTCAATTTCCAGTTCTACACATGCTTCCTGGCCCACTCAGCAATAGCACATGAGCCAAATAAATACTCCCAAGGTGAAAGTCATAAATTTCTTCCAAGTGTAACCCCAATATCGCAGGCCCCAATAGCCTGAGATGATGATGGTCATCATCACCATCATCATTAATTATCATTATCATCACCATCATCATCATCATTTTCATTATCAACATCAATCATCATCATTATTACCACCATCATCAATCATCACCATAATCATCCATCATATCCTCATTATCATCCCCACCATCATCCTCACCATCATTGTCATCATCATCACTGTCATCAGTCACCATCATCATCATCTTCATTATCAACATCAGTCATCACCAATCATCACCATAATCATCATCCATCATTATCATTATCACCATCAATATCATCATCCTCATCATCATCACCAATCATCACCATAATCATCATCCATCACTATTATCATTATCATCATCAATATCATTATTTTTGACATTCCACAGGGCCCTTACTGTGCGCCAGTCACTGTTCTAATGAAATGAATTAATTTATTGATCCTCACCACAACACTTTAAGGCAAGTACTATGATTATTATTTCTCCATACTTTAAAGATGAGCAAATTAACGCTTGCAGGAGTTACATGCTTGGCTCAAGGCCACAGGGCTAGCAGGCAACAGAGCAGGAATAAGAACAGTTCTGCTCCAAACACTCTCCACTCTCCTGTGCCTCATCAACCTATAGTAGACACCCATAGGGGCAGATGAACATTTGTGCTGAGATGCAGTGCTGGTCATGAAACTCAGTACATACCCAGGATCCAATCTAGCCCCTTACAGAGGCCCCACGTATGTCTGCATGACCCTGGAGCCTGCCAGCTTCAGTCTGGGTTAGAGTTGGAGACATCAGTTTGAACTTTTGTTGAGCTTTACATAGATACAGGTGGTTCCAAATAAAAATATTTATAGATCTGTGCATATACATGGGTTAATATGCACACTCGGATTCCCTTACTCTGTCAGTTGAGATGGTCTACAAGCAACAGCATCCCTATAGCAATGAGCCCACCTGCACCCAGATCTTGGTTTCTAATATCGTTGCCCAGTAAAAGGAACAAAAGATCCTTGGGAAAGTAGCTTCTTGTAGGACTGATACAAGATGATCTTGAGGTCTTACAGTGCCAGAAAGTAAGGAAATGGTAAAGCAAATAATAAAAGTCCCACTAACAACAATGAGACTATGTCAAAGGGACACAGGAGCCAGCTGAAAGAGCTCCCCGTGGCCAAAGTTGGGACAATTTGTGCAATAAAATACATAAAATGTTATTGAATCGTAACCCAAAGTAAAAATAAATATCCGTGAGATCATAGACCATACTGATTAAATAAATGATTGGATAAGTAAATAAATTGGAGAGAAGAGATAATCTCCCATGCAGAAGAATTACAAATAGTTTATGTAGATACTGTGCCCTCAGGGAGATGGAGGATGATCGGCTACTTCTTAAGTGTGGCTGCACAGTGACCTTCTTCCAAAGTGTGTAATGAAGGACCTGACCTAATGTTGGAGGATAAGAGGCCCTCTTGATACTTCAGACAAGATCTGAGGATGAGAAGGAATTCGCAGACTGGGTGCATGGTGGTGGAGACGTAGGGATGCATATCCCAGGCACAGGTAACAGCATGGGCTAAGACTCTGAGGCAGGGAGGAAGCATTTTTGAAGGAGCAGTGAGAAAATCAGGGATGGGATTCCAACTACAATGCACACGTACACAGTGGACACCATCAGTGAGAACAACACATGTGTAGGCTCTCACAGGATTCCAGAGCTCTCCAGACAGACCAGCTTTATCCATAGATTGGGAGAGGTCCTGAAGGCTCCTGAGGAGGGTTAGAAGCAGGCTTTTGGGAGCTCAGGGTGGTGGTTATTTAATAACCAGCAGGGAAGGCTGCACAATTCTAAACGGGGGTGGGGGGAACAGGAAATCTTTCTGTAAAAGGCCATGTAGTATGTATCTTAGACTTTGTGAGTCACATGGTTATTAAAACTACTCAACTCTACCCTGGTGTCAAGAAAGCAGCCACAGACAATCGGCAGATGAACAGGCATGAGTGTGTTCCAATAAAACTTCATTTGTGGACATCAGAATTTGAATTTCACATCATTATTTGTATCAAAAAATATTCTTCTTTTGACTTTTTAAAAATCAATATCACAAGCCTTATCAGAGAATTGGTCTTTTATCCCAAAGGCAAGAGAGCCTTGAGTGCAATTTTGGAAGCAAGCCCTGGACCCAGGCCTCAGGCACCTACTATTCCGGCCCTCTTGGTGCCGGGCCATGGGTGAGTCTTTGCCTCAGATCATCCCTTTGGACTTTCCAGAATCCCACAGAATGGCATTCAGGAGGAGGGGGCTGTGCTTGTGGGTCCCACTGCCCAGGGAGACTGGGAGAGCAGCAAGGGACTGTTTGCTGCTGGCCTGGGATTTTGACATTTGACTCTATTCTATTAGGTTGGTGCAAAAGCAATTGCCGTTTTTGCCATTACTTTAATGGCATTACTTTAACGGCAAAAACCGCAACTGCTTTTGCACAAACCTAATATTAGGAAAAGCTCAGGGTGAATTACAACTTGGTTGGCTCTGGAATGGAGCTGGGGTCTAAATTCACATCTTTAACCAGTCACCCTTCACCACCCCCACCACACACACACACATTTGATCTTGATCAATCTTGAAAGAACGAGAGAGAGGAGGCAATTTCCCCCCAGAAGGGAATCACTAGCCACAAAATAAGCTGCTTATAAAGCACATTTGTGGAAATGGTGCCATGGTGTGGAAATGGCCTGCCTTTAGAATTTGAGGTGTGTGATAATGGCCCCTCAAACCTGCTCCTTCTCTGCACACCTTTGCAGAGAAGGAGCACAGGTGGTCTTGGCTGTCACCCAGCAGCACAAGCCAGAATCCAGCAGCCAGGCTATGGTGCCAGTTGTTTGGCCAAACACTCATTGAAATGTTGCAGTGAAGATACTTTGTAGAAATGACTCACCTTTGCAATCAGTTGACTTTAAGGGGGTTACCCTCAATAATGGGGATGATCCTCAGCCAATCAGTTGAAGGAGCTAAGAGCAAAAACTGAGGTTTCCTGAAAAAGAAGGAATTCTGCCTTGAGACTGTGACATACAAATACTACCTCAGTTTTCAGCTTACTGGCCTGCCCTACAAAGGTCAGACCTGCCAACTCTCACAGTCATGGGAGCCAGTTCATTACGTGTATATGTATATCCTACTTGGTCTGTGATATGGTTTGGCTGTGTCTCCATCCAAATCTCATCTTGAATTGTAATAATCCCCATGTGTCAAAGGCAGGACCAGGTAGAGATAATTAAATCATGGGGGTAGTTTCCCCCGTACAGTAAAAGTAAGTGAGATCTGATGGTTTCATAAGAGGCCTCCCCCTTCACTTCGCTCTCACTTCTCTTCCTGCCACCATGTGAAGAAGGACGTATTTGCTTCCCCTTCCACCATGATCGTAAGTTTCCTGAGGCCTCCCCAGTCATGCTGAACTCTGAGTCAATTAAACCTCTTTCCTTTATAACCTACTTAGCCTCAGGTATGTCTTTATTAGCAGCATGAGAACGAATGAATACAGTCTGTTTCTTTGGAAAGCTCTGATGATGTGGTATTTAAAGTACTTGTCATGTAGTAGGTATTCAGTGAATGGTGACTATTTTTTTTCAGTGAATTCAGCCACGATTTATCCAGAGCCTATAACATGACAGGTCCTGGGCTAAAGCACTAGGGTAGGGAAATCTGGGGAAGAGGCTTACCATGGGCTCTGTCCATGATCACTGTCCTTGTATTCTCATGGTCAAATTCTCCCTCCCTTTTCCAACGACAAAAACAAGGTTCCAAAAGTTAAGCAACTTATCCAGGTTGACACAGCTCTTAAGAGGCAAGAACCATACCTGAAATAAAGTCCACAGACTTGAGCCCTGTGCTACACTTTTCTGTACAGCCTATTTATCTTTCAGGAACACTGTTCTCTTGCTTCTTTGCCTAGTGGGGAAGAATAATTATTACCCCTACGTTACCAAGGGAAAGCTGAGATAGAGAAGTTCTATAGGACGGCACTGAGTCCAAGCTGCCACTCAGCCGCCCACTTTCCCCCAAGGCCTCCGTTTGCGATGCACAGCCTTGGCTCTCTAGGATCAAGCCCCCAAATTGGGAAAGAGCATCCACATCTCTCCCACTGAGCCTTCCCTTTGCAGAATTGCGAGGTCCTCCCAGCCATGTGTTCCATGAAGGGAGCTTTGCTGTTACTTGTCTTAGAGCTGCTTTTGGAATCCTTGCCTCTATTGGATTCCTCTTGCCTCAGTGCAGCCCAAGATGTTCATTTCCATGAGCCAGGAGCCCCCACAAAGTGCTAAGAAATAGAGTCTGAGCTATAAACATGCCTGGATGTTCTCTTGCTGCTCAGCCTGGGAGCTGAGGGCCACTGCAGAGATTCTGAGCCACGTGCGGTCATGACGTGAAGCTTATTTCTACTGGAAGTTTTTAAAGGTTGTTCCATTAAACCCCTTATTGACTCTGGTTATGTGATGATGGTAACTGACTCCACTAGGGCCAGGGTCTACACTCTGGATCCAAGACCAACTAGTAATGTGACTTCGAGCAAACCAGCTCTTCTCTCTGAGCCTTGATCTATTCACTGTTTATCAGTTGACTTTTGCTGCATAACAAACAAGCCCCAAACTTGATGTTATGAAACAAGACACATTGATTATTGTTTGTGAGTCTGGGGGTCAGCAGCGTGGCTCTGCTAAACTCTCTGAGCTTCCTCATCTGTGGTCAGGTGTAGTTCAGATGTACAACTCTGCTGTACTTGGTTGGGCTATTTCCCATGTTTGGGGTTTGGCTGGCTGTCAGAAGACGAGGGTGGCCTTGACTGGGACAGTTGGGCTCTCCTCCTCCTGGTTTCTCACCCTTTGCAGCCCAGTCCAGACTTGTTCTCATGGCAGCCAGACAGGGTTTTGAGAGCTCCGAATCAAGTAAGCCTCCTGATGTGTGGAACTCTAGGCTGGCTATCATTCATTTTAGGCTGGCTGTCATTCATTCTAGGCTGACTGTCATTCATTCTGCCCCTTGACCAGAGCAAGCCCCAGACCAGCCTGTATTCAAGGGCTGCACTTCTTGATGGGAGATGCCACAAAGTCACATTGCTAACTGTATGGGAGAGAGTAAAACCATAGAGACTGGTAACCAGTCTATCCTCACCTGTGCAGCAGCCACTGGCTTTTCTTCTTTCTATCTTTGCTGTTCAGCATTCATTTCCTCTACCTCACACTGTCACACAGTGACGGGGATGAAGAGCCTTCAGCAGACACGCCTACACTTCTGTGGGATTCTTTCCAGAGGTGAACAGCTGGACCAAAGAATACACGAGCTTCAAGTCCGGGACCCAGCTCCGATGACGGGAGGCTTTGTTCTGGCTTCTGCCAGCAGAGTGTTGGGGTGCCCACGTCCCCATGCTCTCACCAGCGCTCTGCAGACAACTTTCAAGATCCCTGGGATCTTGTCACCCTCTCAACCCCTCAGACAACTTAGCCTGAGTGTGACCCAAGGCTTGCTAGAGTGGCACAAGGAGGTGCTGAAGGCTCGTTCCAATCCCCCAAAGCTCACAGGCACTCTGCTCAAGGCAGCACCAGTGACCAGAAAGGCAGGTAGAAGTGTCCACTTCCAGGACTGTCTCTCCAGGCTGATGGAGGCTCACACTCACGCAGGCGACAGAATCTGAGAGAGGCTCACACTCACGCAGGCGACAGAATCTGAGAGCTCACTCAGCAGGTTAGGACAGCAGAGGGGGTTGGCACTAGGGCTGGGGTTGGAGGAAAAGGGGAAACTGGTGACATTTCTAGGTCATCTTGGCCTTTCCCTAAAACAGCGGGTCTCGGCCAGAAGTGACTGTGCCCTTGAGGTGACATCTTTGGTTGTCGCACCTGGAGGGACCTACTGGCATCCAGTGGGTGGAGGCCAGGGATGCCGCTGAACACCCCACAATGCACAGGATGGCCCCACCACAGAGGACGAGCTGCACAAAATGTCAGGAGTGCCGAGGCTGAGAAACCTTCGCCCATTGAATACAGGCTGGTCTGGGGCTTGCTCTGCTCAAGGGGCAGAATGAATGACAGTCAGCCTAGAATGAATGACAGCCAGCCTAAAATGAATGATAGCCAGCCTAGAGTTCCACACATCAGGAGGCTTGCTTGATTCTGAGCTCTCAAAATGGTGACAAGGCCAGGCTTGTGGGCTCTCAAGACAAAGGTCCAAAGTCCAAGTCAGGCTTCGCCCACTTCCTCCTGAATTTTACTCCTTTCCCCAGTTCCCACATCTGCAAAAGGGAGCCAGCGATCGTCCGGTCCCCAGGGGGCTGTGGTGAGGTTCAGTGGCACAAGATGAGCTGAGTGCACAGCCCAGGGCCAGTGCGCAGAGCTCAGTAAAGGACGGCGAGTGTCGAGAGCCATGTCTCCAAGCACATGCCGAAGTGTCTGCTCCCCACAGGGCTGAGCCAGCTCACATACCTGGCAAAGAGGCGACGTGGGCCCAGCGCAAAGCAGATGCTATGCCACCCTCACGGCATCCCCAAGAGGGCACTCCTTGTTCTCATTTCTGTCCCCAACAACACACCCAGCTGCCGGGGCCAGACCAGGTGCAGATGGGAGGAGGACACACGCTAGGGCCCCGGACCATCTGCAGGGACGTCCAGTGACCTCCTCCGAATCCAAGCCACCCCTGTCAGACGGCAGGCCCCTTGTCACCTTGGCTGCCTGGTGGCACCTTGTTTCACAGAGCAACTTGGGGCTGCCCCAAAGCTCTGCCCAGCTGACGGGCTCTGGACTTTCTGAGAGAGAACTGGGCTGTGCCTAAGCCCGAGCCAGGAGCAGCCAAGCTCCCCTGCAAAGGACTGGAGAGCTGTCGCAGCCCCCAGCCATAAATCTCTCAGGAGGAGGATTTTCCTGTGAGCACACAGGCGCTGTGGGAGGGCCGGGCTAGGAAAGCAGCCTCCTTCTAGGCGGCCCAGGCCCTGCACGCAGCCTCTGTCCCCTCTTGCCTGCTTGGCTGTTGTTCCTGTGCCCACCCACATCCCCAGGGTGAAACCAAATGAGGACCTGTCACCACCACCTCAGCCTCAGTGCTTCCAAACCAAGTTTGTTCCCTAAGGCCTGCAGAGGAAGCCCCAGAGCCTGTCTTGTGACTGCATGAACACCAAACTTGCTTACCCTTTTGTCTCCTGCTGCTCACTAATGCTAACTCCTCTCCCCTAGCAACAGACACACACATGTGCACACACACTCATACACATGCACACTCACATGCACACACACGCACACAAGCACACACATTCATACACTCACTCACATATTCCTATACACACCCTCATGCACACTCACACAAGCACGCACTCACTCATATACACTCACACCAGCACACAAAGCACATACGCATACACTACACATGCCTGCAGTCACACCCTCATACACACATGCACACACAAGCACATGCACTCATACACTCACACATGCATACCCACCCACACACTCATACGCTCACACACACATATACATGCACACTCACACAAGCACACATATACACTCACATAAGCACACACACATACACACATGCACACACACACACAAGCACACAGACTCAAACACATACACAGACTCATACACACTCATACAAGCACACACATGCATGCACACTCACACACATGCACACACAGGCACACATACTCATACTCACATTCACATGCACAAACTCACACACACACACTCACACACGCCCCACCCCCAAATCCTAGCCGTGGGACTGCATACGTGCTTCCCCTCTGCCTAGATGCCCCTTCATCTCAGGGTGCACCTCCTCATCCTTTGAGGCCCTATTCAAGGGCTGCTTCCTCCAAGCAGCCTTCTCAATGCCCGCTGGGATACCAAGGCAGAAGAATGATCACAGGGAGCTTGCACCTGCTTTTAAAACACTTATCATCTCATCGAACCCTAACTGCAGAGAAGGAAACCAGGACACAGACAGGTTGAATTACTTGCCTCAAGTCAAAAAGCCTTTCGGTTAGAAGCCCGGGTTTGCACCCAACGTCCCTCCGGAGGTCTGCAGGCTTAATCGCCACATGTACTGTGGTTTCTCAAATGGATTAGCCCCCTAGGGCTCTTGCAATAACTTCTCATCTCTTAAAGCTTTGACCACACTCTAGAAGGCTTCCTGGATGCCACTACCCATAGGATCAGCTTCTGGAAAGCGAGGACCATCCCCGAAGTGCCACGGCTCACTCCATCGGCTCTGCATAATTGTTACCACAAGGCCCTCTTTACTCTGGTGTCCTTCTGAGCTGTTTGAAGAACTGGCTGGAAGGCTTCCTTTTCATCAGGATCCATCTCCCCAACTGCTCCCTAGCAAAACCCTCAGTCTCCCCATGCTGGGTGCAGATGTTGTTTTGCTACAAAGTGAGTTTGTCCCCACATAGCTGAACCCTGACATCCTTCCCACTCAACAGCGTCCCATCTCTTCTCTTGCAACATACCATTCTTTGCAAAGATGACATCTCTGGGCCACACAATCTGACACAGGGCACGTCTCAGCAACCCAGAGGGTCCTTCTCCAGCCAGCTTGCATCCCCGTCGAGATTTAGAAAGGCCCCGAAGTGACTTATGCTCCACACAATGGGGCCGCCCATGGTGATGGATGTGACATTGTTTCATAGCAGACACATGAAAAGATTGCAAAGCAGACCCCCTTCTTCTTGTCTCTGCCTCCTCATTATTTTTATTGATAACACATGCCTATCACACATTATTCTAAGCACAGATGATGCATTATCTCATTTAGCTCTCACAACCATCCCATGAGAAAGTGTTATCACTATCCCCACAGTGCAGATGGGGAAACTGAAGCAGTGATCAAAGAACTTGCCATGGTCATTCAGAGGAGTGGGGCCACGTTTCCAGCCCAGAGCACTCAGGCTTCTGCAGGCAGAGCTTGCAAAGACGGTGCCCATGTATGTCTGGGGCAAGGGCTGGCTCCTGCTAGTTGTGGATTAACACTGCCTTGGAAGAAAACGAAAATGCTGCTTTTAAATATTAAAGTCTCTTCTGAATGATCCCAGCCTGCATGTGCAATTAAAGGAGAGTTAACATTTATCAGACCTGACATGCTGCTCCTACCCCCAACCAAAAGGGTAGAATCTCTGGGGCTCCCCATGGTCATCTCGAGGAGTGCAGATAGCAGGTCCACCGGCCATCCTCTGGCCCCACCAGCCTTTTCAGGACAAGCCTCCTCCACCTTCTTGCAGAACTTCCACAATAAAACAAATGTGCAGAGTACAGCAGTTGCTGAGAAGGTAACGCGCTCGGGCCCCAGGCACTTCTGCCTTCCTGGTCCCTCTCCTCCATAAAAAGGACTCCCAAGTCTACGTCCAGCAGCACTGGTGTAAAGAGCATATAACCCAGCCACTTCCAAATTTGGCATGAATGTGGTTCCTGCAGAGCCCAGGAAGGTGGCAGGGGGTGGATGGGTCTGTTCCAGGAGTGAGCAGGGAACCCCCTCTGACCCACTGACTTCAGAGCTGCTCATGGAAGTTTTGAAATTCAAACTCTTTTTCTTATAAGTATTAAATAATATATGCTCATGATAGTGCAAAACCAAATGAACCATGACTGAAGGACATAACAGTAGGAAGAAAAAGCCTCCTACCTCCTTCACCCCAACATTGCATTTTCCAGAAGTTTCCCACATATACGCACACGGTATGTCCATCTTACATTCCAGCAACTACAGTGGATCCCCCTGTGTGTGCTGGTTTGCACTGGATCCCACTCTAGTTGAAAGATAAGATGGACATTCCTTTTCTCTGGTGGATCCACTGGGACCTCTCTCCGTGTTAGCTTCCGCGGTGTGGAGGAGGTCCTGCCTGTCTTGGTCCCTGGCGCAGTTCCATTTTGGTCCAGGAAATATTTGCATTGAGTGGAGGGGCACAGCTCAGCCCGTGCCAACCTGCTGCGGAGTTTTGCCTCCTCACTTGAGCCTGGGGCTGTGGGCGGTTGGAAACTCATTGCCAGAAGCAGTTCTGCTACGGCAGAGCCTTGTATCTTAGACACGTGCACTGGTGCGTTGGGAGGGCAAATTCCTAGAAGGCCATTGTGAAGTCAAGGGTGCACGTGCTTTTAATTTTGATGGATGTTGTCAGGTTGCTGCACGTCGGAGGAGGCAGCGGATCCTTGACTCTTGGCGCAGTTTCAGTTCTTTTTTCTCGGAGCTTCCCGTACTCTTCCCGACCAATCTTCTCAAGCCCAGAGGCACAGAGCTGGTGAAGATCGAGGCCTCTGGAGCTGGCCTGGGGGGCTGTGAACCCGGCTTCTGTCCTTGCTGACTCTTCCCAGGCCTCTGTGTCCTCGTCTGTAGAACGGGTGAATGACAGTACTGACTTCAGGGGCAGATCTGAGGCCTCATGAACTCACCTCCCAGCCACCAGCATCCCCAGGTGCACATAGATCAAGGGAGCGAGCTGTGTTCATGGGACATGAGTTTGTTGGACTCTGGAAGGCCTGGCTGTGAGGTCGCGGGTGGCATTGTGCTTGGAGTTAATGAGGGGTGCTGGGGACAAAGTATGGCCCTTCTGAGCAGGCCACCCCTGCTGACCGTCCTCTCCTCTTTTGAAGTCCCAGAGATGAGGTGGTCTGTTTAACTACAGACAAGCAAACAGGGGCCCAGAGAGGCAAAGTAAATTGCCCAAGGTCACACAGCCCATCTCATTATGGAGGAGATCCATATCCATTATTATTACAATGTTCACTTTTTCATCTGATTTTAAAAGAAATTAAAACATTTTTGGCCAGGTGCAGTGGCTCACGCCTGTAATCCCAGCACTTTGGGAGGCCGAGGTGGGCGCGTCTCCTGAGGTCAAGAGTTCAATACCTGGCCAACATGGAGAAACCCTGTCTCTACTAAAAATACAAAAATTAGCCAGGCACGGTGGCGGGCGCCTGTAATACCAGCTACTCAGGAGCCTGAGTCAGGAGAATCGCTTGAACCCAGGAGGCAGAGGTTGCAGTGAGCCGAGATCATGCCACCCCACTCCAGCCTGGGTAACAGAGCAAGACTCTGTCTAAAAAAAAAAAAAAAAGAAAGAAAGAAGAAATTAAAACATTTTCATAGGACCCTAAAAGTTTCATGGGCCCTAGGCCCTGTGCTCACTGTGCCAAGTGGGGAAGTTGGCCCTGAGGCTGCACGGGAGTTTGCAGCAGAAGGAACCACAGAGCCCTCTCCTAAGCCTGACACCTGCCTGCCTGCTGTAGGTCCCATGTCTGCCTAGCTGGAGGGTGGAGCTCACAGTCCACCTCAATCAACCTCAGTGGCTGAAATCACACCACAGGGGTGGACAGGGAAGGGATGAACTCCACGCTGTCCTCCTCCATCTTCTCTGTCCTCTTAGGTACCCTCGCCCTAAACTCTTTGAGCCCTCAATCAAAGACCAAGGGGTGTCAGCTCATGCAAGTCAATGTCACAAGGAATCAATAACCCATCAGTTCCCAGAATCAGGCTGTGAATTCCAGCAGGGGCTTGGCCAGGCTCCCATTCACCCATCCAGCATTCCAGGATTCAGTAACAGTTGGCCACTTTCACGGAGAAAGAAGGCGCTACAGAGAACCTGACACCATGCTGATATTGAAACCACACCGGAGTCCTCCCAGCGCAGCCTCCACTCTGTCCCCAGCATTTCCTGAGCGCTTGTGTGCTCCCAGAATCTGTGAGGAGCACCCCACTTTAGGCAAACATGCTCTTCTTAACAAGTTATGTGTAAAAGGAAATTGATATGAATTCTGTGTATTCCTGAGACTTCAGTCTCACATTCTGACTTCAAGTTCCTCTGACCCGCAGACTCTCTGTCAAGGAGTCAGCGCTGATGCTCTGTAAATCAGCTTTGAACTGCCAAGAGGCCCACACATACGGCCTAAGAGTCCTTCCTGCACATGAGGAGTCACTTCCAAAATATCCATTCCAGGCCAGACTATAGCCAAACAAGAAGACTACACTTTTATTGCTTATTTTTTTCACTCCAACAAAATCTTCATTGACAGTCTTCAGAGGATGTCTTGCTTTTTGCTGGAAAACTTAGAGGAAAATATCAGATTATTACTATCATTTAAGCAGTGGGTTTTTTCCAGGTGTTTTGTGATTTTAAGTAACATTATGGTAAATATGTTTGTAATCAAAACTTGGAGTACGAACATTTTCAAGTTCTTCAGTCATTTTGACAGACTGTTTATATAAAAAGCATTCCAACTTACACTTCTACTGGCATTCTGTGAGAATGTAAATTCCTCTGTATTATTACCAGGTTTAAAAAAATGCCAAAATTCATTTTAGTATTAAAAAATTTATACTTTTTCAATTAGGGAATAAAGGGATGAACTACATCAGAGACAGATGCCCACTGGATCGTGAGGAACTGAATCGCCTTGATCTAGATTACTAGATAAAATATAGAACACAGTTACATTTGAACTTCGGGTAAGTCATGCTAATTTTTCAGTGAATGTCCCATTATTACATAGAGTATACTTCTACTAACATTTTATGTATTGTTCACCTGAAATGTAAATTTAACTGGGTTTCCTGGATTTCTATTTGTTAAATTTGGCAACCCTACCTCAATTCCCATTTGTGAGCATGTACATTTTATCTACATTTTCCTTCCACACATTAGCATAAAACTTCTTATTTTACCATGTATGCGCACTTACTGTATGCTAACACCATACTCAGCACGTGCTCTGCATTGATGAATTTCTTCCTTGGTAATCCTATATGTCAGTATCATTATAAGTAGTATTAATTTACTTAGAACACAAAGGCATTTATTATCTTAAAAGTTTCTGCAGGCCAAGAAATCTAGAGAGGCTTAGCTGGGTGGCTCTAGCTTGGATCTTTCATGAGGCTGCAGTCCTCCGGGGTCCACCTGGCACAATGGGGCTGACTGTTGGCAGGAGGCCTAGGGTATATGATCATTCCTATTTTACAGGCAGAAAAAGCAAGGCTCAGAGAAATTAAGGAACCAAGCAGGCCAGCTGGGGTAGAAAACGAAGCTGCCTGACTCTAGACATGCGCCCTTAACACCTGTTCAGTTTCATCACAGGTGAAGAAGTCTTGGGTATATGATCATTCCCGCTTTACAGGTGGAAAAAGTGAGGCTCAGAGAAATTAAGGAACCAAGCAGGCCAGCTGGGGTAGAAAACAAAGCTGCCTGACTCTAGACATGCGCCCTTAACACCTGTTCAGTTTCATTGCGGGTGAAGAAATTTTTCCACGTGCATCATAATGGAAATAGTTGTAATTAGCTACTTTAGAGTGCTAATGTGTGTGACCTTATGTATTACTTCAAGTACAATAAAAACTAAGAGAATATGGTCCATCAGAAATCTGGTAGACCTGGAAAAGAACCATTTGTAATTATCCTATTAATTTATTACATGATAACAGGTACTTTGAAAAGGCCAGGAAAGAGTTTGTTCCTGTTAGAAGGCTGGGCACATCCCATGCAGTCAGGATTGTGCTCTTAATTTGCTTTTTTATAGATAATTCAAAAAAAACAGCTCCAATACATGCCCTGTCAGAACAATTATAAACTCTGAATTTATGGAGTCCACATTACCAAGTGTTGACCGCAAACCCTGCAGGTGCAGAAAATGTGACGTCAGAGGATGATTTAATTGAGGCATCAGGGAAAACAGCACAAATTCTGCTGTTCTGGGCTTTTTTGGTAACTAACCCTGAGCCTCTGGGAGGCTTCCAGGCTGAACACCCATCTCCCTAATCCTTTCAACAAATGATCTCCTCCCATTCTTCTTCCACGTTTCCCAAAACTCTGAGGGAGAAATGGCTGGGCCTCCGTGACGAGGGTGGGAAATATGTGGTCACTGGAGCAGGTGGTACCACCTGTGGTTGGCTCTAATTCCAGGCCCACAGCTGCTGCCCAGCTGCAGAGACCCAAATCCCAAGGTTTTTTGAGGATTTTCCCACCATCTGGGCTCCGAAATTCCCATGGCCAGAAGCTTTCTTGTGAGCCAAAGTGTCCCACTGCAAATGTTACGAGTGTCCTCAGGGGATCCCTTCACAGCCCCTTCTTTCCCTGAGACAGTTCAAATCTCTCCCATGGGGCCCCCACAATTATGTCCCATCTGTCTTCCAGCAATGACTGTCGATCAGAAGAGGAGCTTCCGCCCACCCCCATCCAAGCCTGGATCAAAAAGAGCTTGGGACTCCTCCAATCATGTTCTGTCACCCTTTGCTGTCATCATGGCTTTACTATTCTAATGGAGGGAAAGAAGCATTTTAGAGATCTGAGAAAAAGCCCTCGTCCCATCCTTCAATTGTCTTGGTTACTCACCTGTTAGCTATATAACAACCCAGGAACTCAACATAAGACAGGAGATGAGGAAGCAGTTTTCTTCTGAAAGAGACCCCAAAAGGGTGCCTACATTTCTATGCTTCCTTTTCCTCACAGATTCTCTGCCCTTGGAAAAGCTGGGCTTGCATCATTAATTAATTCATTCAACAGACTTTTCCTGAACACAGACTTGGTTCTGGGCTCAATAAGAGCAAACATTGATCAATGCGTCTGGCCCTGTGCCAAGCACTTGATGTGCACTGAATGCTCACAATGACTCCATGAGGAAGGTAACCTTGCTTTCTCCAGGTGGCAAAAGCATTAGAGCTCAGAGAGGCTTAGTTGCTCCAACAACACCTAGAAAACAACCGGTGAAAACCGGAGTTACAGAGCCTGGAGCCCGAGCTCTCACTCGCCAGCCTTCGAGGCTTCCGATAAAACACGAGGGCCAGTGTATGCACATTGATGCCACGCCGCTCCATGTGGTAAAAGAGCATTTTAGCAAATGTGCATTTTGTATCATTGCCATTTGACATAGATCAAGGTAACATTGATTACATTGTATAGAACAGACAGGATTTGAATATAGCAAAGGAATACTTTCTGTGAGGGCTAAACATTTCCTTGTAATATTGAAACAAATAAATGATAGATTTGCTAGTCAGCTGTTACGAAGATATAACTCCAATTCTCCCCCTCTTTCTACATCCACGCCCTTTGTAATGTGATTTTATGGCTCCTGCTATCAAGAGGTAGAGTTTATTCCCATGCCCCTTGAAAATCTGGGCTGCTTTTTGACTTGCTTCAAATAATAGAACATACAGGAGCCAGGCCTCAGAGACCCAAGCCTCTGAACGTGACACTTTTTCTCACCCGCTGGGCCCCTCACTCCCACCATGAGGGCAAGCCAGGCTGCTCTGCAGATGAGTGACTATGTGGAGCAGAGCCAAGTCACCCCAGCCAAGGCCATGCCAGACCAGCTAGTCCTAGGTCAAGCTATCAGCTGACTGCAGATGCACCAGCTAGCCCAGTCGAGATCAGCCCAGCTCAGCCTGGATGAGCAGAAACACTCAGGTAATGCATAGATTTATGGGGGGTGGTGGGAGGGAAGTTATATTTTAAGCCACTAAATTTTGGGGCGATCTGCTGTAGAGCAATAGCTCACTGACACAAAGCTAACAAAACTTCAGGCATTTTGCTTTCTCTCTTGATTGATCATTTGAATTTAGGCAACAGTTGGACCCACATAGAAAAGAACCATATGGCAGCCCAGAGCTGCTTTAGCCTCAGACGCTTCCTAACAGGAACAAAGCTATGGCCTAGGAGCCTTCCAAGGGTTCCTGTGTTTGAGGGCTGAAAAATATAGAATCCATTGGCTCTAAAATACAAAACAAAGTAAGGTGAAAACAAAAACAACCTTGCAAAATAAAACTGATAAATGCCTCATTACACACCTTCAAAACAAAGCATTATGTCAACTAGTCAACTGTGACTCTATTAGCATGTAACCACATGAGTTGCGTACAATTTTGTGCTCACAAGCAAAATAATTTCTTCTGAATGAAATCAAAACATTTTAAAATCATAAGAAAATTCAAATTATTATGATCTTTGTCGGCTGGGCACGGTGGCTCACGCCTGTAATCCCAGCACTTTAGGAGGCCAAGATGGGTGGATCACTTGAGGTCAGGAGTTTGAGACCAGCCTGGCCAACATGGTGAAACTCCGTCTCTACTAAAATTACAAAAATTGGCCGGGCATGATGGCACACACCTGTAATTCCAGCTACTCGTGGGGGCTGAGGCAGGAGAATTGCTTGAACCCGGGAGGTGGAGGGTGCAGTGAGCTGAAATCACGCCACTGCACTCCAACCTTGGCAATAGAGTGAGATTCAGTCTAAATGTCTAAATATATATAGATAAAATCTATCTATCTATCTATATATATATAATCTATATAGACTAGTCTATATATATGTGTCTACATATATATATATATATATAAAATCTTTGTCACTTTTACTGAGCCCAATTCCACATAATTTTCCAAGGAAATATGGTAAACATTTTGGAAAATCTTAGTCCTCCGATAATTACCTAGCATGGGATGCATCTGCATTTTCATGGCATTGACGTGCCGTGGCCAGCAACTTCTGAAAATGACTGCGCCCAGGGCCTGCAAAAGTCTTAAAACAGCTCTGGAAAAGCATCTTCTACAGGCTCATCGCACCCGATTGCTGAGAAAATGAGAACTGCGAGTTCCCCTGAGGAGACAATTAGCACTGGTCTGAATTGAGAAACACCAGCATGCCTTTTGATGAACACATGTGGTGGCTCCTAGAGGCTACATCTCCAGACAGAAGAGCCTTGTCAGGTAGCAGGTGTCTACACTGCGCCGATCCAGCAGAGATCTGCTTCCCCTTCAAGGCACGGACCGTGTGGTGCTTATCTTCGGGTCTTCCTTCACTCAACAAATGTTTATGGAGTGCAATCAAGTGCTAAGTACTTGTCTAAGTACTAAGATTACAGCAGCAAACACAACAGATATCAACTCTACCCTCCCAAGGGAGGGGTAGACAGAGGGGACAAGTTATTTTTTAAAGTGACAAAGTAAGTATGCAGAAGATAAACTATTTACAAATTAACCACGAGGTCTCCAGCCTTGGGCCTTCCTCTCCCTTTGGCTTTGTTTTCTACTGCCTCACCCTCCTCACCACCCCAGAGGATCTCTACACACTGGGCCAGTTCTCCAGACCCTCCAGGAGGTAGAATTGGGGAAAGGAGCTGAGGACAAGAGGCTCTCCAGTAGGACTGTGCAAGACATGGTTATGAAGGTATTGAGAGAGAGGTGGCAGCAGCTGCAGGGGTGAAGGAAGCAAGCAAGAGAGAAAATGGGAAAATTTTACAAAGCATGGATCATGCTCCCTTCACAGCATGTGGGGGATTAAGTAGAGCCCTCAAGTCGCCTTTTGGTGCCTGGACTGTGCTTCTGTGTGGCTCTGCTCTGAGACTGGACAGTGGGCAATGGCCTGCCATGCCATCCTGTGATAAATGCTATCAAACACAGAGCCATGGAGGGGCTGGACCCAGACCAGGAGGGGATGGAATCTATGCTAGCCAGGGGATGTGGAGGTAGGAGGGGGGGAAAGAAGAACATTCTAGGCAGAAAAACAGTCTAATTGAAGGTTACAAGGTGGATAGGAATTCCAGCAGCTGCAAGGAGCCTTGTGTGGCTGGAGTTTCAGGAGCAGTCGGGTGCCATGAGCCTGTAGAGATGAACAAGGGCCAGATCATGGAAGGCCTCATAGCCCTGTGAAGGAGTTACCCTCACTTCGACTTAAGTGCTTGGGAAATAGGAGATTCTTAAGAACTGGCTTTTTTTTTTTTTTTTTTAATTTTAATGCTGACTTAATATTTACCAAGAGAAAAGGCTCACCCACCACAGTTCTAAACTCGAATCATATCTAAAGCTGCCCAAACGACTAGGAAGTACCTCTGTTATTAAATCACTTTGGAGAATGTCCAATAGCAATTCCAATGCAGGCTGATGTTTCCTTATCTGAAACTTATACCTATAAGTAGGGTTCCCTGATTCCAGGTCCCAAGGTTAATCAATTAATTACCAGGAAGAAGGTTCCCCTGGTTTTTGATCCTAGCAACCAAGTGAATGCATACTTAAGATATTTAAGGTTGAACTTTTGAACTCCAGATACTCTGACCTCAGGTATGACTGGGATATGGTTGTAATAATAATTTCTTGGGCATCCCTGTCATGATGTCACTCGCTCACTGGCCACTGGCTTGTTGTTGCATTGTGATTTGGGAGGAAGTCTCCTCTGATACTTTCAAAAACAGAATGCAATTTTCCCATTAAATCATCTCTTTCAGCCGGGTGCGGTGGCTCATGCCTGTAATCCCAGCACTCTGGGAGGCCAAGGCAGACGGATCACTAGGTCAGGAGATTGAGACCATCCTGGCTGACACGGTGAAACCCTGTCTCTACTAAAAATACAAAAAATTAGCCAGGCATAGTGGCAGGCTACTCGGGAGGCTAAGGCAGGAAAATGGCGTGAACCTGAGGAGGTGGAGCTTGCAGTGAGCCGAGATCTTGCCGCTGCACTCCAGCCTGGGCAACAGAGCGAGACTCCGTCTCAAAAAAAAAAAAAATCATCTCTTTCCCCTACTTACATTAGGCTGTTTGCTGGACCACAGGTTATAGAAAGAAATAAAAGAAGATGTCACCAGGTCTTCGCTAGTGAGAAACATGGACAATGTGTATGGTTGGAAAGAAGTATCTGAATAAGCCTATTGAGATGCATTTCATATTGGAGGCTGGAAATTGATGGAAACCATCCATGGCTTCTCTTGGAAGAAGCATTTAATCCACGTAATTCTAGACAGGCACAGTGTCCTAATCAAGGCTCTTGGGTTACCAGGTACCTGCCATGGGCCCTTGATGGGTTTTGGTGCTCATTATCCATTTTCCCTTCCTCTGGGAAAAGCATCCAAACTTCCTTTGGGTCCAAAAGCTGAGTATGAGAGCCTAGGCCACTCCTTATATGGTAACCTTCAAGCCCAATGATTAGCTCAGGATGGACACAGTACCCACGCTGGCCCAATCACAATGGAGCCAGCACTTGCACAGGAGTAACTGGGGACAAAGCTCTCTCCCTGCCCTTGGACTTTCTGTTCCATCCCCTGACCTCTGGGCTTGAGTTCAATCACCAATTGCCAATGATTTAATCAATCAGGCCTAGGTAACAAAACTGCCATAAAGAAGCCTTAAGTAAGTTCAGGGAGCTTCAATGTTGGCCAACACGTGGACGTACTGGAGGCTGGAAACCTCCTCTCCCAGGACCTTGTTCTCTGCCTGTTTTCCATGGGGCTGTTTCTGGGTCACACTCTTTATAGTAAAGCTGAAGTTGTACGCACAGTAGTTCCCTGAGTTCTGGGGATTGTTCTGATGGGTTCTCAAACATGGGGGTGTAGTTAGCTTATGGAATCCCCAAATTTATAGTAGGCTGGGAAGAAATGTGGATCAGCTGGGAACCCCACTTGTGTGGCTGGTGTCTGAAGTAGGGAGAGTCTTGCAGGATTGAGACCTTAGCTTGCTGGCTCTGATGCTAACTCCACGTAGATAAAGTCAGAATTGGGTTCAATTGTTGGACACTCGGTTGGTGTTGTAGAATTGGATAGCTGGAGTGGGAAACAACATGTATTTGGTGTCAGGAAAAAAACCCACACCCTCGGTGGCAGACGTGGTGTCAGAGGAAAACAGTGTTACAGGCCAACTTGTGTGAGACAGTAGTGAGAAGCAAGACTACATGTTCCTGTTTGCTCCTACTCACACAATGCAAGATGAAAAGGGACTCCAGGCAGTAGTGATACTGGTTATGTGGGGGTGGAGGTGAGGCAGGGTGGACAGGACAGGGAGGGGTCAAGAAGTCCTTACATAGAATGTTTTCATAGTTTCAATTTTTCAATCAAAGAGTTTTACTTGTTCAATGTTTTAATTAAAAATACCTTCTCCATAAAATTATTCTGAGCCTTCATTCCTCACCATCACCTGCCATTAACGAATTATACAGTAGTACAGGTAGACACAATGTGTTCAGGTGAGGACCAATTTCTAGCTATGTGGCCATAGGCTGGTAACCCCTGTGTGCCCCAGTTTTCCTCATAATCCGTAAAATGAGGACACGAGGAATACAGACATCATAGAATTATGTTGAGGGCTTAAAACGATGGCATACGCTTTGAACAAATTGGAGACTTATTCGTGTGTGTCCTGGGCTCCTCACACACATCTTGTGCAAGGAGAGATCCTAGGACCCACCGTGGATTGACTGACAGTCAGGAACAAGCTTCCCGGAGAAATATACCCCCTTGATAATCCACAACAGTCTCTAATGACAGCCCTGGGTTTTCAATACTAAACTCAGACTCAAAAATAGGGGAAAAAAGAAAATATCAACATATGCAGGCAAAGGAGAAATGGCGAAAATAGGCACTTCAAGTAAAGTTAAAATAGGCACTTCAAGTAAAGTTTAAACAGGCACTCCAGAGATGCCAGAGAACAGTGGAGTGGCAATGTTGGAGGAGAACACTAAGTCTTCCAGAAACAAGTAGGGGAGAGAAGTCCTTCAATTGAAAAGTCAAACCAATTCTAACTGGTATAAATCGAATGGAAAGACCTGCCTGGACACCTTATACTGAAACTGCAGAATGTCTAGGATAAAGAGAAAAACATTAAAGCCACCAGAAATTAACCCATGAAGGAAGAGTGATTGGTCTTAGAGAAAAATTTCTAACCAGCACTAACTGACCTCAAAAGATAATGAAATAACATCCTCCAACTAAGGGGCTACTACCGGCAACTTAAAATTCTATCCCCAGAAAAACTATCACTTACAATTTTCAAAATAAAGATATTTGCAGATAGACAAAGACATAGAAAAAAGAAGAAAAGGTAAAAGAAAGAAATCGAAGCTGGGAGAGTTTAAACCTGGTTTCCCTGAAGGACGTGGTGTCAAATCCAGGTCTCCCGACTCAACAGCCTTTTTTTGCTGGGCTTCAGCTGCAGGCAACCTTCGCAGGTGAACGGGATCCTGGGCTCAGAAGGGCTTGATGCTCATGGTGGTTTAATGAACCATCTGAAGTTCTTAATCCTTCTAAGCCAGGGGCCCTATAATTTCCATAGCCAATCCTGCTCACAAATCCATAGACTGCCCCTTCATTCCTCCACCCAGATGCCAGAAAAGCCTGCCATGTCTGGGCCTCGGACTGCCATGGCTCCTGGAAGTCCTTGGCTGTCCTCCTCTGCTTGGGGCCTCCGTGGCACCTGAGCGGGCTCCTGGACTCCAGGTCCTGTTAGTGCCTCCAGTGAATACTGTAGCTCCTGCTGTGTGCTGCCCCACATCCTGCAGAAAAAACCCAAGTCTCTCAATCCATCAAAGTCAAAACTCTCTAAAAATGACTTTAATTAAAAGAAGAGGCTCCCGAGTTTTCTCAGATCAGGTAGCCCTCAAACCTACTCCTCTTCTTGAATTTCTCTT
This sequence comes from Piliocolobus tephrosceles, assembly GCF_002776525.5. Lineage (NCBI taxonomy): Eukaryota > Metazoa > Chordata > Mammalia > Primates > Cercopithecidae > Piliocolobus > Piliocolobus tephrosceles. Next base: position 32,081,153 of record NC_045453.1, on the reverse strand, counting down.
TGCTCTCTGGCTGGGCCTGTCTTTGTCCAATTCCCTGTCTCCGATGGTCTCTGATTCTTTATTCAAAAGGCAGGTGGAGAAGGTAGGAAAGGAAGAAAGAAAATGAAGGAAACCCCACTCCTTTGGAACATCCCCAATCCCCAGCGATGTCTTACAAGCTTTAAAAACTTGCAGGTGTGATCACTGCTGCCTCTGGTTATCAAGAACTCAGCAGCCACACCCTCTCCCTAGAATCCTGAGCCCCCCAGCAGTGCCCTCTCCTGGAATCCAGCTCCCTTGCAGTACCCTCTCCCCAGAACCCTGAGCTCCCCTGCGGTTCTTCCCCTAGAATCCTGAGCCCCCCCCAGCAGTGCCCTCTCTCTAGAATCCTGGGCTGCACAGCCATCTCTGGCAGGGCCACCAGGAAGCCCCCCCATTGCTAGGAAGGCACAATGGTCTGGAGGAAGAACCAGCACTCGCCCCAGGTTTCTCTCTTCCTGACTGCTGTGAATGTTTTGTCTTCTTGGAACGGTCCCCAAACCCCACTTCTTCCTTAATATTCAGGCAGCCCCTCATCTAGCTCCATAACTGACTTTAGATGGATTTCACTTCCCAAACCACAACTTCTTCCAGTCCTCTCCAGAGGTCCATGGAAAGTCCACGCGTAACCACGCACATAAAGACAGTGAGGAAAAAACCCACAAATCAGAGCAAACTTTAGATTTTTTATTAGGCTCTTGGCAGTACTTTCTGAGTGTTTGAGCAATGAATGGGTTTCTCTCTGATACCATCTTGCCATGGTGCCAAACAGCACATATGCATTTTGAAAATGTAATTCAAGCTCTAAGGAATATGAGTTTAGATTCAGAATGCAATTTAAAATACCTACCTATCTATTCGTATATACAGTGACTACTTTGAACAGATCCACATAAAAGAGTTGGAGTAGAGAACAGTTTCACAATAAATAATCGCTTCTCTAAACTGTACAAAATTCTACCAGCAAATCAGCCACTTTCATTTCCTCAAGACAGGTCATCACTTTTACACCTGTAACAACTTATGAAATACGCACAGAGAATTTAACATTTGGTCAAGGCCAATGCTGTGTCATACACCATCTTAAATGTCTCCACGCAGGGCCCTGGACACCCAACTCAAATGCCATTTCTTATCTCTCTGCGGCTGGGTGGGGAGATGGGTGGCCTCTCCCCTGCACAGGCGACTTTACATGGCAGGGCCACATTTCCACACTCATGGTAAGCTCAGCTCAGCGGGAAGAGAGCAGCTGAAAGAGATTTTGAACTGTCAGGCGGTACAATTCCCAGTTGTTGCCAATTTATATAGATAAACAGGAATTTACATAATTTACAAAGAATTTGTGTTCATGACTTATTTTGAAGCCATTCCCCAAAGATCCACATTTATTCATGAAAGCAAATATTCAACCTAATAGCCTTGAGCTGGGGCTGTCTTTATAGTCGGCTTCCTGCAAACAAGGCCTGGGAACGCCATTGTGCAGCGTCCTGGTGTCTATACAGAACACAGAGGGTCAGTCACTGAACAGGAACAAGCTCCGTATTGCAGATACTTTCTCCTTTTCTTGTCACAAACATCAAGGATCCTTTTTTCTTCTTCCTTCATTCTTTTGAGATACATTCTTTTGGTGGGTATCAAGCACAGCTGAAAATTTCTCTGACAAAATCCCATAAGCTTCAAATTCATAAACTCCCGTAGAGCTATGATCTGTGTCTAAAGCCGATGCCTTGTGGCCCTCACTGACATACACTATGCAGCCTATTCTAGGCAAGGATATGAAAGTCGCATGCTTCTGCTGCACGGGCATTTTGCATTTATTACAAGACGGACACGTGTTTACATTTGCAAAGAGTTAGCTTGGAGTCCACTTATTCTCCAAGAGAAGTCATGTCAAAAGCCAGTAAGTGGCTTTCCAACTTGCCAAACCTCTCCAAAAACAATTTCCTGCATGAAACCGGAGCTGCGGGCGTCCTGCTCTGGGGCACATCTGGGATCGTTTTACCCATTAGGAAAACTGGGGTCATTTGGATTTGGGCATTCTTGCAGTGGGGGGTATTGTTAAGTGGGGACTCTTTGGGTGGCTGTTCTGCCCCAGGCAAATTCACTCCTTGTGCATAAAGAGGTGGAAATCTGAACTGTGTGTGAGAAATGACAGAAGCCTCCCAAGACCAGGATGCTTCAGGCCTGTCCTCCTAAGGGGCTCCTTCCTGAAAGAGGCAGCGGGGGCAGGTAGATGGACCGAGGGCGAGTCCACTGCCGGGCACGAGCTTTGGATGCTGGAGGTCTAAAGCCTGCTTGCTTTGTCGGTCCTTGACTTCAACCTGTCTTGGGGAAAGGGGGCAAAAGAAAAAAAAGAAAGGTATGTGAGGAAAGCGTAGCTCTGTCGCTCTGTGAAGCTGAAAAAGGGAACGTCTTCCTACTGCCTCTCCAGCCTGTTCCCTGATTGGAACTGTACGTACCCTCTTCCCAGTGCTTCTCAGCAATTTCCGAGCCTATTGCCAGACTGGAAAAGTGTGAAAAGAACAACACCAGCAGACAAGGCTGCTAGGAGCCCTCCTGCAGCCTGGTTCCATCTTTGATTATCACAAGCTAAGGATGGTGGCAGCTTCCACTCTGAGAATGCAAATCTGGGAATTACTAACTTGAATCTTGCAAGAAAGCAAGAACATTGGCTTAATAAGAAACTTTTTCTTCCCAAGTAAAGCTTTTTACTAGAGCTTTACGTGAGTCATAGAGACCTGAAAGAACCACTTTTCCAGGCCCTGCTGGGACACCTGCACCACCAATCGCATCTTTTGAACATGTGACACAGAACAGTAATAATCACCACAACAGCAAAAGGATCTGTGTGCTTCTCCTGTATAGGGCTCCCTTCTGGCTGTTCCCTGAGCACGCTCTGGGGCCTTTGCACGCACTGGTTCCCCTGCCTGAAATTCCTTTCCCTCACTCATCCCTATGGCTTCTCCCAGCCTTCCTTCAGGTCACCTGGTCAGAAAGACGAGGCTGTGTCAACCCAATCTCAAACTGCAACCACCCCACGCTTCCTACCCCTGCCATGTCTTTCTGTTACTCTTTGCAATCTCACTTTATATTGTACATGTTTGCTGTCTGCATCCCCCACTAGTTAAGCTCCATAAAAGAGATCCTATGCCTTGTTCCTGCTGTGTCCCCAACATCGAGAACCGTGCCCAGCCCACAGCAGGTGCCCAACAAATCTTTGCTGAACGAATGCATAAGTGAATGAATAAATGATGCAATGGATGGATGGGTTTAATTACATCCCGCCCTCACTGAGAGGAGCTTTGGTTTGGGGTGAGGAAGAGAAAAAGAGGACAAAGAATGAAGAGGCAAAGTGGGACCATCTGGGTCTGACTCATGCTCTCCCGGGCTCTGTCTCTTCCGCCTCAGCCCTCTTCCACCCGCTCCATTTTTATTACGGATGCTGACAGATCCCTCTCTGGACTAGACTAGAAGCGATCTGCCACCAATTTGGAAAGCCTCCTGTATACTGAGCATGGTTTCATCTTCCCTTGATCAGTCTCTGTAGAAACCCAAGCCACCTCCAGGCTATTATTATGAACATAAATTACCATCCCGTTGCAGATGTGCTGCTGAGTCATTAATAACGACTTCTGATTGATAGAATGACAAATAAGCCCAGTTTGACTACAGGAAACTGTCAGGATCTCTCATACAAAAAAGACAAGTGGGTTAAAAAAATAATAAAATGAACTGGAGAACCAAGGGACCCTGCTGTCAAGCTGCTGTAATTCACCTCAGCCGGGAATCACCTGCTGAAAAGAAGAAATGATTTTTTTTGAGGAGAAAGACCACATGTTGCTAAGGAAGCAGAGGCGAAGCGTGGGCCTAGGCAGGGCCGCCTGCGGGGCCTCTGAGAGTGGTGGTTGGCTAGCTTTGTCCAGGCCAGTGAAACCCAGGGAGGACATCACTGCCCAGAGCTATGAGGGATGCAAGGGCTGGTTCCCAGGACACAGAGCAGGGTGGCCAGGGCCAGGCAAGTGACAGCAGCTGTCCACAGCTTCAGCCTGCTCTGTCCCCAGAAACGGTCCACCAAAGGCAGCACTGCCTGTGGGTGTAGCATCCCATGAGATCTGGGGTTCCCACTGGACCAGACCAGATGCCACCCCCTCAAAACACCCTCCACCCACCCCCAAAGGAATGACACATCACATCTTCACCTCCTTTGACACAGGCCTCTGTTGGCACCTCTCACCTTCCCTTCCTCTTCTTTGCCTGTTTTTTCTGCCATCCTTGAATGACTGTGGGGAGAGAGCTGGTTTTAATGAATCAACTTGCCTTTCCCTGTGGCTGGGTTTTTGGTGTCAAATTATGACTTCCTCTTCCCCACCAATGAGCACATTAGTGCGTTCCCCAAGGACTGCGTCTCAGGCACAGTTTCTGAAGGCTAAGCGCTCCGTGGGTGGATTTCTACCGAAGTACAGAATATGCTCACCACTCAGTTATTCTTCGGATGTTTAAAAGCCCAGAAGGAGGGACAACCATGCAGTTCACACTGGGTTTCGCAGATGGCAGATCGTGGGGTCCTGAGCGCTACCGCCTGCCTTGTTGGGGTGTTGGGAGCTCACCCCTGCCTACGTCTCTTTTGTGTGTATCAGGGCAGCTCACCTACACCTGCTCCAGGAAGGGTTTTGAAAGGGCTGATCTGCCTGACTGGGTTCATGAATCTTGGCCCAAAGTTAAGAAAAAGAGGAGTAAGGAGCATTAACAGGAATACCTGTTAAGTGAATAACAGCTCAAAGCCCCTGGGTCAAACATGGAGTCTGCCTGTTGGTCCCATTCAACATGATCTACAAGATTCCCTAAAGCAGCCAGGACAGACCACAGGGTCTCAAACTTGGGGGCCTCCAGGGGCTACAAAGTAAGATAAATTAGTAACACAGGTAAATGGATATTGCACGTCCTACTCAAACGTGAGATGCCCCCACGCAGTTCCAGCTGAGAGTGGCCAAAGAGGAGGGAGTCTCTGAGACCAGATGGTCCTACATGCTGGGTTTTTGGTTTTGGTTTTGTTTTTGTTTTCCCCAACAAGCCTTTTGCACTCTTATGGGCTATTTTCGAGAAGGCTAAAAACATGCATTTGGCAGGGGTTAATTCTTCAATCTTTTAAGTGTTGGCAACTTATTCAGATTTTCACAAAGTGCTGTACAGGCCAGAAAAACATGTCTGGAAACCAGATGCAGCCATGGCCACTGTGAAGCCTCTTTCCAAAAGGCAGCAAGCGGGTGGGCACGCTGCATCTCCTGCCCTCCTGATGCTGAGGACCTGGGTCTTTTCTGGGCTCGGCACCTCCTTTCTCTGGCCCACAAGATGACAGTGAGTCAGGATATGACTGAACCATCCTACACCCTCCTTTGAGAAGCCCCTGGCCTGGCCCTGCCAAGGGTTGATGCCTATCTGCAAATGAGTGAAACTGGAGGAGGGTCATACCTGCTGACGTCCAAAGTTTGGGTGCAAAAGTGCAGGCAGGCCTTGTCATATCTCCCCACACAAGCGCAGCGCGAGTGTGGTCGACGTGAGAGCTGCAGGTTCCCTGGAAGCAGCCCCGCAGACCTCTTGCCCCGGAAGCTTCCTCTGTAGTTGGACAGTCCATAGGGCACGGTCTGTCTGCAAAGCACAGGGTAATGTTAGGTAAGCACACGCAGGCCTCTCTGCTCAGGGGCCCCCAAGGGTGTGGAGCGATAACTGCTGCCTGGCTGAAAAGGTCTCAGAAACTGGTGTTCACACCCTCCCTGCTACAGCTCTGGGTCTTAGGAAGGTTCTGGAGTGAACTGTGCACTCCCTGCCCTCCGCAACCCCCAGGAAGAGAGTTGGGGCTGAGGGCATGGAAGGACATGGAGGGTCTGGGTAGCTGGGCAGCAGCCAGCCCTCTGAGAGCCCAGCAGGCGTCTGGGCATGTGTGCTTGCACTCGTGAGGCCCTTAGCCTCACCCAAGGCACCGGCTGCAGGTGTGGCCTGAACGCCCCAGGGCTCGGTGCTCCGTGAACATGGGTGGGCTTTCATTCTCTTCAAGACCAAACTATGGCTGGCCTAGCTCCTCCAGGCCGGGTTCTGCTCCTCGGCTCTGGAAGTACCATCTGGGCCTCCACCTCACTTTATGGAAAGCCGAGAAATAATTAAAAACAGCCAGGCGCGGTGGCTCAAGCCTGCAATCCCAGCACTTTGGGAGGCCGAGACGGGCGGATCACAAGGTCAGGAGATCGAGACCATCCTGGCTAACATGGTGAAACCCCGTCTCTATTAAAAAAATACAAAAAACTAGCCGGGCGAGGTGGCGGGTGCCTGTAGTCCCAGCTACTCGGGAGGCTGAGGCAGGAGAATGGCCTAGACCCGGGAGGCGGAGCTTGCAGTGAGCTGAGATCCGGCCCCTGCACTCCAGCCTGGGCGACAGAGGGAGACTCCGTCTCAAAAACAAACAAACAAACAAACAAAAAACAAAAACAAAAAAACAACCATAGCACCCTTTCCAGAGGCTTTTCTTCCTATGCCAAGGGCATGTGGGGCAACCTATGTGCTGGTCCGGGTCTTTGCCCTGATCAGACCACCTGCCTACCCCGCAGCCTGAGGCCAGAACTGGGCCTTGAACTGAGTTTCTTCCGTGTGCACAGCAGGCCTTGCAGTTTGTGCTAATGAGAAGACGACAAATGCAATTACAGTCATTAGAGGTGCATCCTGGCCTCTGAAAGTTGCTTCCTCATCAGAAGGAACACTCCATGCCCTCAGAGAGGTGAGCGAGGGCCCAGCCGTGCAGCTGAGGGTGGAGCCAGCCTCAGAAGAGCCACATTATGAAGAGGGCTTGAAACTGTTTACCAATTTCATTTATGGTTGGTGTTGGCAGGCGGAGTGTAATGGCGTGGTTCAGAGCAAAACCCATGAAACCTGGTTCTAATGAGTGTGCACATCCAAATCATCACTCCCCAGAGAAGAAGTGGGCGCCTGCCAGGCAGTTCAGTGGGAAGAAGTTAAAAGCAGATTCTTAACTTACTAGCATGATTTGAGGGACAAATTACTAATAGCTAGAAGAAACATTGGCCAAATCCACTTTTCCAATAAATCTTGGTTTTCTCAGTAGTCCCCAAAAATTAACCACCTTGGTTTCCATGAACCCCACTTCGTAGTACCAACTATCCACTTCAAAGCGAGTCCTGACATCCCCTCTGCATTTTCTTTTTTCTTTTCTTTTTTTTTTTTTTTTTTTTTTTGAGACGGAGTCTTGCTCTTGTCGCCCAGACTGGAGTGCAGTGGCACAGATCTTGGCTCACTGCAACCTCCGCCTCCCTGATTCAAGCAATTCTCCTGCCTTAGCCTCCTGAGTAGCTGGGACTACAGACACGTGCCACCATGCCCAGCTAATTATTATTGTTATTATTTGTATTTTTAATAGAGATGGGGTCCCACCGTGTTAGCCAGGATGGTCTGCATCTCCTGGCCTTGTGATCTGCCCACCTCAGCCTCCCAAAGTGCTGGATTACAGGTGTTAGCCACCGCACCCAGCCCCACTCTGCATTTTCAAAATAAAATCAAATTGAATTTCTTTTCATTTGAATCACACACCATAAAGCCTTTTTGAGGCGGTGAGGGCAAACTGGGCAAGGGCACCTTACAGTGACCTAATGCTTAGAGGGAATTCCCTGCCCCCGTCTCCTTGCTGGGTTGAACACAAGAGCCTAAAACTGACCCGCCCTGGTTTTCAACTCTTGTTCTCCCCCTAACTCCTTCCCACCCAAGTTCCTCGAGAAACAGAGGTGCTGGGTTCCCTCCAGGCAGAGACAGGCTCCACTGATGAGCCGTCTGTGCTCAGGAAACGGAGACAGAGGGCAGAATCCAGCCCTCTACTGAGCCCGTTTTTTCTCAGGAATGGGAAATGGGGGTAAAGGGTGCAGCAAGACAATGTAGATATTGTTTTGAGGCAGGGTTTGGCTAAAGGTGTATTTTTCCAGTAATAGGGCCACATTGAATCTCTAAGTGTTGACATTAAATCCAGCCCCCCATTTCTTAATGAAAATTCCACACAAGGAATAACAAGGCTCCCATTTCTCCATCAACAGTGAGACCTGCAATTTTGAAATCGCTGTCAGCTGATTATGCATTTACACATGTAGAGCCACTCAACTTGAGCAAAAACACTCTAAAGTGTTTTAAGTAAGGAAACAAGGCAACGTGGTATTTGTTAATAAAGACAGGCTTAGCACTTCCCCAGCCGCCAAGCGCAGCCAAGTGCTGGTATGCAAATGAAACCTGGCAGTTTCAGAGAATGTTTAGAGAGGCAGGGCTCCCTCCCCTCCCCACAGCCTTGAGGCACACAAACCCCTCCACCAAGGCCTGGGCCTTCCAGGTGTGCCCTGCTGGCTGACCTGTGCCGAGGTGAGGGACGCTGATGGCCCAGCAGGGCCTGCCCCTGACATTGTAGAGTCTGGAACAAGAGTTCACAATGGAGGCCCACCTCTCACAGGGCTAATCATTTAAAGGTTTCAATCGATCTGATAAGCCCTTAAACGAAAAAGTGTTATCTCCTGTATCTGGACAAATGTGGCTTCCAAACACCTTACAGGTCCAGCCTTTAATTTAGAATCCTGGGCTCCTGGCCAATCCGTATTGGAATGTGGTGGAGACCTAGCACCTTCTCTGCCATCCTGCTCCATCCCACACCAGCGCTGGCTTCAAGCACTCCCCGTGGATGCCCCAGGCTGCTTCCCTGGAAGCAGCTGTCACCCTGCAGGCCTGCGGATATGTCCCCGGAGCCCTGCTCATCCCCAAGTGTCTGCAGGCCCTGGAAGTGGTCTTGGGGGATGCGTGAGTAGGGAATTCCAGCCCCTGAATACCTGGAACATGGTCTTGAAGAGGGTGCATTTGGCTTTCAGTCCCAGACTCTCGCAGTGGGGTGGGGGGCATGACCAGAGCGGTGTCAGAGGCAGTCCTCCAACCCACAGGGCCCAGAGTTGCGGTGTTTCTTACCCAAGTCTAAAGGCAGATTACTGGATCCTCAAAAGAGAGGGCAGGTCTTTTACTTCTTTTTTACCCACCATGGGCCTCACACAAGGCCAGGCGGACAGATTATTGATTAAGAACTGATAGTTCATGATGAGATCATTCTAGTCTGGCAAGACTGGATTCTTTTCACCCTAAAGAGTTCAATAACCACAAAAATCACTGAAAGAATCTCCAACATTTTTAAGCATCCACTATATGCGTAGTATCAATGTAAGTGTCATAGGGACACAGAAAGGCGTACCCCTGTGTGTCCATGCCTTCACGAGTTATATGCTGTTGGACTATGAAAACAGGTAAAGGAAAAAAGGCCAGTAGGTACAGGTATGTGCAAGGTACACACAGAGACACACGACCTGGTAACACTGTTCTTATGTTACATGATGATCACTTCACCCTCTCAACAACTTCCTGGTCGACAAAAGGGTGGTTGGACAAAGCAAAGGAGACACTGCATGGAAAATACTTAGCAAAGTGCTGTAAGCGAACAGTAGCTACTATTGTTATTTATCTGGTCTGGGAGGTCAAGTGAGTTGTATCAGAAAAGTTCCATCTACTAAGCCTGGCATTTGAGATGTTTGACTTAGCAATAAAAAAGGGTAATAAGGAACCCAAGGCCAGCTCATTCGACACCACCTTCTTACCGAGGTCTGACGCCCGATTACCAGCTCATGAGCGCTTCTATTTCAGTTGTGATAACGTACTCGTATCTCATGAGCCTTTATATTTCATTTTTGTACGGCTTCGTCACTGGCTGTTTACTGAATAGTGAACAGGAAAGACCTAACAGTGGACCATGAACGTGAAATGAAATTGGCCGAGAACCTTGGACCAGCATGCCCTGCCCAGTGGTTGGGGCCTACTGCTCTGTAATACAATGGAGTTTTCACAATACAATCCTTTGTACAAGTAGGCAGCTCTTCCATCTGTTCATGTCTCAGTTATAACACAGAGCTCCATGCAAAAGAAAAGCAGGTGAGAAGATTAATCCAAATACCCTTAGAAAAAACAAAATACCCTCCAGCACACCTACATATGCAATCTCTGGTGTTGTGTGTGTTCATCTAATAAATTATCACTCAACTTAAGTATTCAGAACATTCGTTATTTGATTGGTGACATTGGAGTCTTATTTATCAAATGTTTCTTATTTGTCACATTTTTCCGAACATCATGTCTAAATGTTATTAAATATTAAATTCCCAAATCTCCCATATCCATTCTTCATCTGCAACACCACACTGAAAATGCTTGATTTCTCTCTACAAGAAGTTTCTAAATAAGGAAAGCTGACTTTTGTTTTAAAGATTCTGTTTTTAAGTTCCACGTTGCCTTTTCATAAATGAATTAACACTCTCCATCTTTCTGATCAGGAACCTGGCCTGCATATCTGAAACTTTGAAAGAAGAGACACAGGTATTCCCACTGACCAGATTCTAAATTCTTAGGAAAGCTTATCAAACTGTCATTCCCTATTGAAAACTCAGTTTTTATTTCACCCACCACAACTGAATAGCATTCAACAAATATTTGCCAACTGCTTTTCAACATGCAGGTGCTGGACTAGACTCCGGGTGAAACTTATGAAAAGACAGACAAGGGGCGGGGCCCTGCACGCATACACTTTTAATCCAGTACTGAGGTTAGCAAATTGGCATTTTTGTCAGCTCTTTACAGTCAACAGTGTTTTGTTTTTGGTTTTGTTTTGAGACAGAGTTTCACTCTGTCGCCAGGCTGGAGTGCACTGGCGCAATCTTGGCTCACTGCAACCTCCGCCTCCTGGGTTTAAGCAATTCTCATGCCTCAGCCTCCCAAGCAGTTGGGACTACAGGCACATACCATCACACCCAGCTAATTTTTTTGTATTTTTAGTAGAGACAGGGTTTCACCATGTTGGCCAGGATGGTCTCAGTCTCTTGATCTCGTGATCCGTCCCCCTCAGCCTCCCAAAGTACTGGGATTACAGGCGTGAACCATAGTGTTTTTTGTTAAATCTGGAAATTTCACACAAACATCCCAATTTCCAGCTTTTCTTGAAGAATTGGAAGTTGTGCTAATGCCAACCTCATATTCCAGCATGGCAGCCAGGTAATGATGTCAGAGACTGGGCGTAAGCCCTTCATTCTGCCCCAGTCCCCACCATTTTCAGTAGATTTATACCTAGCCCCATTCACTCATCTTTTTTACGTGTCTGGCCCTCAGGAGCATCTGAGTTTACAACTCCTAGTCTAGTGGTTTATTCCATAAAGCGAAGGCAGACAGGTCAGATGACACATGAACAAAATTAGTACCTGGTACTATTTTCCTCTTTACAAATAGAGGTGTTGTTTCATTTAAATAGAGGTGTTGTTTTCATTTAAAAAGCTCGGCTGGTGACTTGAGTGTCTCCCCAACAAACAGAACATGTTCATGTCACACTTAGGATACATGTCAAGTTGATGATTTACTTCCTTGGTTCACATTTTTACTTCTGAACTGGGAAAGCAGAGGCAATATTGCCTTTTGGCCCAGGGGACATATTGTACAGAAAGTGTGGCTCTGTGACTTGTCCTGTGGCCAGGAGGAGGAGAAACAACTGTTTCCCACTGGCAGACAGTCAGGAGGCAGCCCCCAGCTGCCAGACACCAGCAGTCATTGGATACCACCTCCTGCCATTCCCTGGAGAAACAACTTCTAGACCCTTGCATGCTTTCTAACTACAGCTCGATTTCAGATTTTATTACATTCCCTAGAAGGCATCCCTCATCAACTCTCCCAAGCTTAGAAATGTCTGCCTGGGCAGGGAGAAAAGTGTCAATCACCTTTATTTACCATCCGTAATCTGAACCAGTTAGAACGTGGCTCTGATGAGTAAGACAGGGTGAAATAGGAAGATTAATCCAAATACCCTCAGAAAAAAACAAAATGCCCTCCAGCACACCTACATATGCAATTTCTGGTGTGGAAGTGGCTGACCATTCAAAGGCCCATGGAAGGGACCCTCTGCTTCAGCGAACATCCAGCAGACACTGCTATGCACAAACACATGGAGACAAAGGGGAGGGATAGGACCAGGAACAGGGGCATCTGCACTCCAAGGACTGAGAAGCAGGGAATTCTCTGCAGCAGGAGGCCAGCATTGGTTATTTTTGTCTCCTAGGATCCAGTCTGCCATCTTTTCTTTGGAGAATTATCCCCCTCCCATTGTGTGAGGTCCCTGGGGGGCAATCAGTCGATGGGCCTTACCTACCTCTGCCTGAGGACTGGTCAGGAGACCTAAACTGGACCAATCTGACTCCCTCTCTCTCGAGACTCCTGAGAGGGGAAACTCGAGATCAGAAAATACTCTGGAGCTATGATTTGCCAAGCGGCCCCGCCCCCCACTTGTCCACTTGGTACACCCCTAGACCCCCAATCCTGTCCTAGCACCCCTCCTTTCAGAGCCTAGGGTTTCTTCTCGCCTCCAGTCTGTGAGCTTTTCGGCGTCCTTCCAATAAACTCCTCTTGTGCTTTGCCAGCTAGACTACGTTTCTGTTGCTTGTGACCAGTGAACTCTGGCTGACCCTGGACCTCACTTTCATGAGATGGCAACCACGGCCTCTTGGGTGTAAGAGGAAGGCTTGTAGTCTCCCCAGCTGTTGAGGACAAGCAAAAATTTTCTTCACTGCAACAACACACAAAAAATCATGTTCAGAATCAGGACAAACCCAGCACAGTAAGCTGACGGGAGTCCTTTCCCGCAGGTGTGCGCACTGTGGAATGTCTGCCCTCCACAGGTGGAAGCAGGCTAGGCCCCTCCTTTCCCCTAGGTGTGCCCACTGCCCACTGTCTGCCCTTCAGCAGGTGGAGGCAGGCATGCGATCCCTTCCTTCCCAGGAGGCTCGGAGCCCACCCCCGGACACTCATTTGAACACTTCAGAAGTTTTGTCCTCTACTGAACTTATTCCTTGCCCACTCATCAAATGCTTATGAAAGTCCGCTGTGGGCCAGGTCTTATGCCAGGCAGCCCATGGGGTGCTCTTCCAACCTCCAGGAAAGAAAATAGGCCAGGAAACATAGCTCCTCAGTGACCTCATTATACAAGCAGAGAACACACACAGGCGCTTTCTGGTTCTAAAGAATATTATACAAAGCTTATGCTTCCTAAACATCAGAACAGTGAACCGGCAATTCATAGCTTTACTTCTGCTGCAGAAAATTCTCACGGTTTAAAGTTGGGAGGACCCAAGGCAGACCGTTCATCCTACCACCCCACAAGATGGGAAGTCTATCTCCTGCAGCCCTCAGAAAGAGCCCATGATTCTAGAATATTTGGAAATATCAAAAGCAGTGAGCAATGTGCTGTGGGTTAATTGTCGCCTTTTAAAAAAATACACTCTCTCTCCCTCTTTTCCCCCTCAAAAAATCTTTGGAATTATCCAGGACTTGGCTGTTTGAGAATTTTAACAGTATCACATACATTTTCAAAAAGAATACTGAGCACTGACCCCTACCAATCAGACCTAAGAATGAGGGTCAGTTCCTTTGTTTCATTTAAGAGATGGCGTCTGGCCCAGGCACAACCCACTGGCTCAGCAACAGCAAGACCTTGTCCAGCCGGAGCCACTGGTTGTGTCTGCCCCATTCACCTCTCCATCCAGGGCAGCTGACACCACGTCTGGCTCAAAATCAGGTCCCAATATCTCAAAAATGAATATCTGTTAAATGAATGAATGACTAAGATCCAAATCAGCCATCACTTCACGGCCCTACCCAATGTCCCAAACATACGACGTTCTTGGCTGACTCAATGGATCTCTACTTATTTTGTCCTTAATCAGCCAGTCTTTGAGGGGTTTTCCTAGAAAACCTTCTAGATTACTTGTGGCCTCTAGATTACTTGAAGTGGAAGAATTATGTCTTGGCAATAACTCCTGCAGGCCACATCAGCACCTTGGTGAACAAACTAAGCTGCACAGATGGGTAAGGTGGCAGAGGCAAAACAGAGGCTTTCCTAGGCTGGCAGACCCAGGCTTCTAGTCCCAAGGATGACTCATTCACAGGAAAGGTGGGCACCTTTCCTCTGGACCTGAGAAACAAAAGGGTTGGCTGGGTCTCTCCAGGGTCCCTCTGGCTCCAAACTCCACTCAGATATTTCCAAAGGCCCTCACCATCCCTTGAATACCCTTAAACAGCACAATCACTGGAGAAGGCCTTAGACGTTTGTCCTAGCACTAACACCAAACTCAAAGTGTGGTGCTCCACCCCACCCCAGATAAGTGGTTCCCAGGATCTCATCAACTGTATTTAGAAAGCTTTAGCCCAAACTGTTGACACTCTTCCATGGCCTATTACCATAAGGCTGAGATTAAAAAGAATCTCAGAGTCATAGAATTTATCATCCCGTCAGCTCATTGGACCATAGACCTATTCCTCCCCTAACACAGGCACCCGCACACTTACGGATATTTGGAGGAAGCACCAGGGGGTCAAAGGAAAAGAGAACAACAGAAAAATAACTCTTGTGGTGTGGGATTTTCAAGACTTATGGTTAAAAAAAAAATTAGAGAAACAAACTCCTCCAAAACGTGGGGAATTAAGCTGCCTATGGAATCCTACAGGTTTCCCTCCATCTGGTACAACCCAAATGCATCAAATGAGTTAGGCTAGAGTTTCTCTCCCCAGCCCCCAGTGACCCTGCTGAATTCCAGGCCGAATGTAGGCATGAGAAATCCATGGCTGCCTAGCCCAGCCTCATTATAACTTTATGCAAAGCTGCAGACAGACAGGGCTCAAAATAGTTCCCAGCAGTGGAAAGAGAAGAGGGAAAACAGGGAGCAAGTATTTTCGTAAGGATGGGGGTATGTGCAGAGGGATTAAAAAAATGCCAACACCATCATACATGCCTTTGAATAAAGAAAGCAAGAGAAGACACCCTTGCTAATTTTCAGGAGATACCAGGTTAAGGATGGAAAAAATCTTCATGAGCAAGACTTACGCTCACCATCACGATGACTGTAAAGATACACTCATCTTCCACCCAACCTAATGGTCTGTGTCCTTGAGTAATGTCCTTTTGGTAGCTCTGTCAGAGGTGTTCAAACCACAGCAACTCCATCTTGAATAGGGGCTGGGTAAAATGAGGCTGAGACCTACTGGGCTGCATTGCCAGAAGGTGAGGCATTCTTAGTCACTGGATGAGACAGGAGGTCCCCACAAGACATTGGTCACAAAGACTCCCACTAATAACACAGGAGGTGGAAAAAAAAAAAAAAAGATGGCCAAAATCCACCAAAACCAAGATGGCAACCGAAGTGACCTCCTGTTGTCCTCACTGCCCATTATACGCTAATTATAATGCATTAGCTGCTAAAAGTCACTCCCACCAGTGCCATGACAGTTTACAAATGCCATGGCAACATCAGGAAGTTACCCTATAAGGCCTAAAAGGGGGAATCCTCAGTTCCAGAAATTCATGAATAACCCACCCCTTGTTTAACATATGATCGAAAAATAACTGTAAGTATACTCAATCAACGAGCCCACACCACTGCTCTATGCAGCAGCCATTCTTTTGTTTCTTTACTTCTCTAATAAATTTGCTTTCGCTTTACTCTATGGACTTGCCTTGAATTCTTTCTTGCTTGAGGTGCAAGAACCCTCTCTTGGGGTCTAGATCGGGACCCCTTTCCAGTAATAGCTCCAAGAGATTTATCACTTACCTCAAACTACTGAGTCTGTATTAGAGACACAGGCTTTATCCTCAAACAAGATGTGAGGACTGAGATTAAGGTGAGGCAGGTGAGTAAGTGCAGCAAGCTCAGGGCTGGATCCTGCCTTTATTAAAAATAATATTCGGCCAATTATGAATTTTTTGCACTCATTTTGGTTTTCTGAAAACAGTACATGACATTTTACTTGTTTTTTCCTACCGAGTTTTTGGTGCCTCCTGAAAGTTTGTACGTGAGGGAGTGCCTCACTCGCCCCAGTCTATTCCCAGCCCTGCAAGAGACCCATGGAAATCAGATTTCCAAAAATCCAGAAAAGTTACATGGACCTCTGCTGTCTCATGCAGCTGCTTCTGACTCTCGGCAGGGCTATTTTTTTTTTTTTTTTTTTGAGACACAGTCTCGCTCTGTCGCCCAGGCTGGAGTGCAGTGGCGCGATCTGGGCTCACTGCAAGCTCCGCCTCCCAGGTTCATGCCATTCTCCTGCCTCAGCCTCCCGAGTAGCTGGGACTATAGGCGCCCACCACCATGCCCGGCTAATTTTTTGTATTTTTTTTTTTTTAGTAGAGACGGAGTTTCACTGTGTTAGCCAGGATGGTCTCGGCAGAGCTATTTTACACTCCGCAAGCCATGGGGCGAAACCGTCCACCAGCGGCCAGTCATGTCATTGGCCATGTGTGTCAGCACCTTTCTCATCAATGCATATGAAATTAAGCTGTTTCTGGTTTTTAAATTACTGAGCTGGGGAACAGGCCTCCCTGACGGTTCTGTTCCTGAGTTACTGCTTATTAAGAGCTCTCCCCACATCTGCCCTGAGAAGGCCATAAAAGAAGAGGAGGCCAGTGCTTCCAAGCCTGTGAATGTCCCCAAGTTCCCCCGAAGCTCTTGGCCCTCCTAAGACTCTGAGGTGGGGCAGATGAGAAACAGAGCCAATGCCTCATCCTTCTGTCTATTCTTGGGAGGACTGGTGGGTGAACCAGGATTCAGAAGCACCCAAAACTACGCAGACAAACAATTCATTCACGTGTGGCCATCTGTAGTCAGCCATGCTCTGCCATTTATTTTGCCAGTGCAATTAATTTCTATTCCAAAGTGCACAAAAGTCTGTGTGTATATGTGTGTGCATTTACAATTTTGAGGAACTCTGTTTCAACTGAAACACCAGAACGAAGGAGACCAGGTCACTTTCTCATGCAAAACCAAGACCATCCACTTCCTATACACTGGAACGTGGGGCGGTGCCGTAGACAAGGTCACCCTTTACAGCTCCCCCTCTGAGGTTTGGAACTGGAATTATAAAGCAGCAGCATTGTTTGCCTCCCAGCTTCCTTTGTTTTAAATTCTTGCGGGAACAAACATAACCAGACACATCAGAGCCTTTCATCTGCCTTCAGATTTAAGGCCAAGTTCCTCACTGTAATGGCCCTTTCATCTTGCAGAAATCCAAATTCTCCCTTGGGGTCACACAGGGTCACAACCTCTTTGTACCAAGTTTTCTTGCTACAAATCAAACTGCCTTCCAGCCTCAAGTCCCTGTCTCCCAAGTGGAGATTAGTTGCATTCCACCAAGTCTGTTTTTGTTCCTGGACCACTCACCCCTCCTGCTGACTGGGGCAGAAAACGGGCTTTCTGCCTGTGTATCCCCAACAGAAAAGTCCTCGTAGGACTGACCTTTCCAACAAACTGCAAAATGTAGCCCTAAGTCCCTCCAATTTTAAAGAAGTATCTTGCCGTCCAGTGTTCTAAGAAATATGCCACTCCAACTCAAAACTGGCACCCAAAGTGTGCTAATTTCTAAGGAAGAGATAGAAATGGTTATGTGAGGGGAAAAAACTCCTGAAACCATGATCAGTCAGAACCTCAAGCTCAGGGTCCCTTTTAGTCTGGCCAACACCCTCTTCTTTCACATGCCCGTCTCAAAAGCACATCATGAAATGATGTTTTCTAAACCAATGTCTGTGGGATTTCCTCCATTGCTTCCTGGTGACTCCTGGTTGGTGACACTCACTTCAGTCCTGGGCAATGTTGGGTGAGGTCGGAAGTGAGGCTACTGGAGCCCCATGGGGTCCTCAGCTGCAAATTACAAGGCATTATATCTACTCTACTGGACGTACCAAGGACATGAGAGCCGCAGATGCCTCACAGAGCTCTCAGCATAGGTGTTTAACAAAGAGGTACTAAACAGATCATTCCTATTCTCCTGAACTGACACCCTGATCACCCCAATCACCACCCCTACCTCCTATTTCACAGACACAGCCCCCGACTGGTGGCCGCAAAGAGCACCATGCCCCATTCCTGAAAACTTCCAGTGATTTACCAAGGGGAGAGGGAAGCAATAGAAAGCAGAAAGGAGGGGCTGGAAGGGCGGGACTGAATCTCAGCCCAGCCCAGCAACCTTTGACCACAGACTCTTTATCAGGCTCCTTATCAGCAACAGCAGACAGCCAGGCACACCTTTTCCCAGGGTCTGTAAGCCTTCTGCTAATTGAGGCTAACAGACCGTCCTGCAGGTGACAGGGTGGACAGGCTTGCTCCGGGGCACTCCAGGAGCTAAGATCACAGTCAGACGGTCCAAGGAGGTGGACCCCAGCAGCACTTGAGAAAGGACTTTCTACTCACCAGCCAGCATCCTCCAGTCACAGGATGGGATATGGCAGAAGGACTGGTTCTGGCCCAGGAAGGGCTTCTGCAGGGCTGTAGGTTGTGTTGTTATCATTGTGGCCACCGTCTTCAAGACGTTGAGTGTTTACTAGATTATAGGCACTGTGCTAACCAAGCTCTGTGTACTTTCTTGTGTCATCCTGAAAACATCTTTCCTCATAGAGTGCTATCTAGTCCCCCACTCTCTAGATGGGGACACTGAGGATCTCAGAGGTGACATCTCCTAAGTGGCAGGTCCAGATTCCAGCCCAGGCATTTGAGCCCACAGTTGGAGCTCTTAACCCATGCAAAGGGATCTGTTCCTCCTCCACAGGACAATTCGGATGAGTGGGCCCCACCCCCATTTCTTTCTAAACCCCAGGAGTCCCTAAACCATAGTGTGAAACTGGATCTGCAAAGAAGAGATGGATTTGAGCAGCCCCACCTCCTATGTCTGCCCTGCTCCCGTAACCACACCAAGAAACAAGAAGACAGAACGAGGCACAGAGCAGCAGCCAAGAAAAGAAAAATCCTGCACCAGGAACGGAGCTCATGGCCTGGGGGTCCCTTGATCTCTCCCCCAGACTCAGCCCCCTCTGTCCCAGCTTCTCTGACATCAGGACAAACCTTCTGGTTTGCTTGGAGTGCACACTCAACCAGCCCCTCTTACCTGCAGAGAACCCACTAAGGGCTCTGGTAAGCTAAAGAGTCACGTGCTTCTATGCAAGCCAAAGCTACATTTCCAGAATAAAATTTAGGACTTGTGATGGAACAAGAATTTGGGCTTTGCCCATGTCTTGACATATGTCAATAAAAATAATCTTGCAAAAGGGCAAATATATGATTACATAGAATTATACATATGAATCATCACTATCAAAAAGAACAACACTCTAGCCCTAACAATGTAACAAGACCAGATCTGTACAAAAAAAAAAAAAAAAAAGAAAAATTACAAAATTAGCCAGGCATGGTGACATGCACCTGTGGTTCCAGCTACTCAGGAGGCTAAGGTGGGAGATTCGATTGAGCCCAGGAGTTCAAGGATGCAGTGAGCTATGATTGCATCACTGCACTCCAGCCTGGGCGACAGAATGAGACACTGTCTCAAAAAGAACAAAACCACCCTGAATCAGTCACGGATGGGGAACCATGTCTTTTATTCATTCTTGGGTCCCAGAGCCCCATTCCCAGGTGAGGCACTCAGGGAAAACATATTGAATGAAGGAAAGCAGGAGTCACCTAAGAAGGCACATTAGTCACCTAAGAAGCCCATGTTGGGAACGTGCACACACGGGGAGGCTTACAGTGCAGGCTTCAGGGCCAAACTTCTGCGCTGGCAGCCCAGGTCCCTACTCACAAGCTCTGCAACCTTGGGCAACTGACTCTGCCTCCTGGGCTCAGCTTCTTCCTGTAAACTACAGGGACAAAAGCATCCAAATAATGGGGCTATCATGCCGATCCCGTTAGATGACATGAGGTCACAGTCATGGTTGGCCATCCTCACCATCCATGCATGGCATCAGAATTAGCAGCAGACTATTCATGACTCCTTTCCAAAACCATGATGGCAGAAAGACTGGCCCTCTGCCTCAAATGGCCACATGTCCAACAATGATACTGCCAGGTGTGGCTCACAGGTCAGGGTGACTTTTTACTTGTTTGAGGTGGAGTCTTGCTCTGTCACCCAGGCTGGAGTGCAGTGGTGTGATCTCTGCTCACTGCAACCTCCACCTGCCGGGTTCAAGCGATTCTCCTGCTTCAGCCTCCCCAGTAGCTGGGATTACAGGCACACACCACCCATGCCCAGCTATTTTTCACATTTTTAGTACAGACGTGGTTTCACCATGTTGGCCAGGCTCGTCTCAAACTCCTGGCTTCAAGTGATCTGCCCACCTCAGTTTCCCAAAGTGTTGGGTTTACAGTTGTGAGCCACCACACTTGGCCCACACTTGGCCCAGTCACTTGGTGACTTTTATCAGGATCCCAAAATCACCTTCTGGTGCTCAGCTGGCTCCTCTTGTTCGGGAAGTTGGGCTTCCAGATCCAACCGTTCTATTGGGATGTTCTAAAATTTGGAATATCTCTTCTTGAGACCATGCCAAGATGCCTTTCTTGAAGAATATAGAAGGCAAAGTCAGAATCTGTGATGCTGCCACTTTGTGGTAGAATACATTAAAATACAAGTTTAAATGTTTTGTTTTTGTTTTGTTAATTATTATTATTATTATTTTAACTCTTTATGCCTTTAGGGGAGAAAAGAACTCAAAACAAATGGCATTCCTGCTGGATTAAGTTAAGTGTGGCTTGCTCCAGGGCAGCCTGGGAAGCCGGCCTGGGCATTTTGATAGGAGCTGATCAGACTGTTGGGATTAGGAGAGACCCGGCAGCTCACTGTCCTGGAGTGGCTGATGTCTGCACCTTCCAGAGGGTCACAGAGAGGCAACGGCACCTCCTGGTTCGAGGCCACACAGATAGTCATGGCTAGGACTCAGGGGCAGCACTCCAGGGTTCTGGAGTCTTCTCCACAAGTGGAGATTGTAAATCCCAAATTTTCCACCATGGTCATGATTCCCAACATCCTGCCCTGTTCTTTTCGTAACTACATTCCTATTTGCTAGCCCATGTGTGTCAGATTTTGATGTAGAAATTCCGGTCACCATCCAGCATCGCAATGCTGGATGTCCTTAGAGGGATGAACGGGTGTAGGATCCCTCAGCCCATGGGTCGGGAAGGAACACAGTGGGGCTCTTTGCTGGATGCTTCACAGCTCAGTCAGCCATTGGATAAACAGGTTTTCAGTCTTCAGCCAGGCTCTGAGGGGCTGGTCCACCGTGAAATGTAGTTCGAGCTGATATCCCCATTATGGGTCACTTTAGGTGTCAACTTTGCTAGGCTACTGTGCCCAGTTGTTTAGCCAAACAGCAGCCTAGATGTTGCCCTGAAGGTATTTCTGACATGTGATTAACATTTAAATCAGTAGACTTTGGGCAAAGCAGCTGACCCTCCAAAATGTATGGGCCTCATCCAATCTGCTGAGGGCCTTCACAGAAAACACAGGTTCCCAAACAGAAAAGAATTCTGCTTCCAGACCTCCTTGACATCAATTTCCTTGGGAATTTTCAGCCTGCTGGCCAGCAGATTTCTGGCCTGCATAGCCCCTACAATCGTATAAGCCAAATTCACAAAATCTCTCTTTCTCTCTCTCCATATATATATTTCTGGAGGGACATTGCCGATAACTTCTGTCTTATCCTCCATAAAAATCCATGGCCCCCAAGAGCAACCAAATATTTCCTTTGGCAACTACACTTCTGATATATGCATAATCTGCACACACACCCCCTGTTGGTTCTGTCTCTCTGGAGAACTCTGTCTCCTACGGGCCCCAGCTACCTGTTTCTTCAGTCTGCTCATAGAGAACAGCCGCAGTGTACAAGGACATCAGCACATGGACCTCTTGTTCACCACCTGTCCCCTTACTATCTTATTCTTGGCAAATTTTCCATGACAATAGGATGGGATATGTTTTTCTCTGATTTGGGACCTTGTTTTCGTTGGCAGTGCTGGGATGGCTTGGGGACTGTTGGGGACAGCCAAGGAAAGGCTAATGGAAATCATGCTAGCCCACTGATGAGCTGTGATCCCAGCAGCCCTGACGGGACAAGTATACATCTGGTTCCTCTCTGGGGCCATGGACTTTTGGGAAGACGTCACAGAAGTTACGGGCAACATCCCCAAGGAAAATTCTCTTGCCCATGCCTGTCTACAGGGATGTGCAGGCCCCTGAAGAGCAGCCAGGCACCTGGAGAAAGAGGCCTCCTGTGTGGGAGAAGGCACTGGAGATTTAGGGGCTCAGCAACAGCAAAGATGAGCCAGAGTTCCCAGGTTGCAGGACTTAGCCATAAATCAACCAGCATTTCCTGAGCATCTGTGTCATGCTGGGTGCTGACAGAAAGGGCCAACCAATCTCGGGTCTGCAAGGACTAAGGAGGGGAAGAAAGCAGGAGGGCCAAAGGGACAGCTGAGGAATCTCAGACCTTCTTTCCAAAAGAGACTTAAGAGACCAACTAGTCTCTTGAACCTGAACTAGACAGTTAACTTTCCTCGAGGAGGTGCAAAGCAGGTCTCGGTAGTAACTCCCAACATGACTCCTGCAGCATCTCAAATCCTCAAAGGGAGCAAAAATGACCGTACTCAAGAAATTTCTGTCCAAGATCAACTAGGAGTGTTGATCCTGTCTTCACACAGCTGGATGGGCAGTGGGAGAACTCTGAAGGGTGAAAAGCACCCAAAGTTCAAGACCCCCGACTGAGGCACAAGAATCAAGGCTCCTTCTAGTGCCCAGAGCAGCCGCTGCTGGGACAGGCAGAAATCACACCTAGTGGAGAAGTTCAGAGAGCGAGGCCAGTCCATGAATGAAGAGGACATGACAGCAGGAGAGGGGAACACGCGAGAGGTGGGGTTGCGATCTAATGGGGAGACAGAACCACTAGAAAAGACTGTGTCACCCACTACCATGGCCTCTTTTGCTCAATTCAGTGATTTTTTTAGATTCCTCCCTGTCACTCATGTTCCCTGTCACTATAGCCCATTATCTCAAATTGCAGTCTTGTCTGAGATATTTCAAAGATGACAAACAGACCTATCTACACATCTACAGAGTTTCAGGAAGGAAGGGAAGGAGAGAAGGAAAGGAAAGAAAAGAGGGAAAGAAGGGAGGGGGAGAGGGAGGGAGGGCAGGAGGAAGTTTGGAGGGTAAGAAAGAAAGGAGGGAGGCGGGAAGGGAGGGAAGGAGGCCATTCGGGAAATTCTGCTTCACAAAAATTATTTCACCTGTCTCATTTCAAAACGCTCAAGTCTGGCTATTGTCATTTTTGTTTCCCAAGTAGCTCAGGGGACGCTCAAACACCAGATTTAATCCTTCTTTCTTCGTGTTTAAATTGAACCAGGGTCGGGAAGGAGGGGAAGAGGTAAATCACACTTGAGGGGGAAAGTTATCAAGTTGGCTGTCCTGGAAAAAGTCAGAGATCCACAGCTTCATTTCAGGACAAACTCAAAATCATGAGACAGGACTTCAAACAGATGGCAGGGTGCATGAGACAGAATTTTAAACAGATCACAGGGTGCTGGTTGAGACTCTCGGACATGTTTCAAGTCATCGCTTCCTCCCCAGCCAGTGCTCCGGGGCTTGGTAAACAGCAACGAATGAGATGGTCTCTAAATCCTCTCCCGCCTGCCCACCACCCCAGGTTCCTACCTGTCATTCCATTAGCTTTCTTCTTCCTCCTTCTAGATTCACAGCTGGGGATTCTGGCCAAGACAAGAGCTCAGTTCCTGGTGACTGCCCAGTGCCCTCCATTCTATGAAGTGAATTTGATCACAGCACAATGACACGGGATAAGAATCAGAAAGGGCTGTGCCAAGGTGCAGGGGCCATAAGGAAAGGTGACTCCCATTGCTGTCTGAGGATAAGAGGCAATCAATGATGGCCCAGCACTCACGGTTTCTATCTTCTCCACAAAGGGAAAGAAACAGGGAGGCACCTCCCATCCTCTAGGTGGACACAGCCCAGCCAGCAAATCAGGGTATCATGACCAGCTACGGAATCTGTGGGACCCAGGAGAAAATGCAAATGTGCAGCTTTTGGTTCAGAAAGTATTAAGGATTTCAAGACAGTGACAGCAGGACTTTAAGCCAAGCCAGAATCTGTCTGAGTGCGGGACCCTGTGCAAGTGTCCTGCTGGCTCAACGTGAAGCCACCCTGCCTGCCCTTCGAGCATGATGGCGTGATGTTCCAGACCTATCCGGGATGCGCTGAGAGGTCTTGTCCCCTGGTCTGAAAGACATTTCACCCCTCAGGTTTACTACCCTCCTCTGCACTTCATTTTTGAGGTGCCGATGACACAAGTAGGTAAGTGAGCCCCATCAAAGCTGCTACCGAGGGCTCAGAGATTATGGGGCTTAGGGGTAAAGGTAAAAGTGAGGAACTCAAATCAAGATGGCCCCGGGACACGGTGGCAAAGTTGCCTTTCCAGACTTCCAGGGGTTTGCATTCACAACCGTCTCTGAGTTCCCGCTAAAAATCCCTAATAGGGTACAAGCAGGAGTCCCAAGAGATCCCATGAACACCCAGGGAACAGAACTTAGAGGCATCTGATCCAAGTCCCAGATCTTAGAGATGGGGAAGCCAATGCCAGAGGGTTGGTGACCTAAGCAAGGTCAAGCCCTCTGTAGAGCTTGCAAGATGATGTGTCAGAGGGAGGGGTTCCCTGAACACTGGGAGTCATCAAAGCCTCCCCCTGTCAGAGCCACACTCTCTCCACATGGCCCCAGGAGAAGGCTGACTTCCCCACAGGACAAATCCCAAGACAAATTCAGGATGGTGCTGTCTAGGCCCTAGGGTAAGAGAGTTCTAAGGACTGCGGGAGAGAAGGGAAGGCCCTCTGTGGCCGTGGCAGTGGGTGACTGGAGCCAGACTGTGGAAGGCCCATGGATGAGTTGATGTGAATTGGCCCTGCCTTGGCATCCAGCAGGGCCCGTAGGGAGGAAGGGAGCTCGTCCCGGGGGAATTCCACCCGGAGTGGACTGCACAGGTTCTGTCAGGCTCAGCTAAACCCACGCTTAGACTCCCTGGAGACCAGGATGCTTTCAAGGAATTTTAAACCCCTTGGATCCTGGTGGAGTCCACAGTGTGTTTGAGCCCCCTTAGCACCTGGGGAATGAGATAAACTTTCGAGGCTTTCTCTCTATCTGAAAAAAGAGACTCAGGGAGACTTCTCAGGTATCTAATTCCCAGGTCAGTTCACTTCACTCAGAGGCAGCCCCCCCCCAGCCCCCCGCACAGGATCAAACTCAGGATTGAGTTTCTCTTGGGCCAGGCCCTCGGGGGGATGTGGCTCACACCCCTGACCTGCAGAAGAGACCTGGGCTGGCAGGAGGCCACAGCAAGAGCTAAAGGCTGTGCCAGGGCAGGCTCTGGGCTGACTGAGCGGGGCTGGGGTGGAGTGAGGTCCTCCTGGAAATGCGCAGACGTGGGCCTGGTCCGGGAGCCATGTTCCTTACCACGAAAGGCTGACTTACTCGGGAGTGTTGATCCAAATGATGTCCAGGTGGCAATAGTAGACACACTCCTTGTCCTTGTAGGTGAAGCACGTGCAGCGCCTGGATCGGTGGTGCTCAGGGGCCCCCTCGGCCACCTGCTCCTGCCCAGCACTTCCAGGGCTTGGACCCTGCAGTGCTGTCGGGGCCACAGTCCCCTCACCAGGGCCAGCCACAGTCTCTTCACAGTCACCCTCAGATCTGGCTGCAGTGGGGACCTGGGACACTCCGCGCCTGCCAGCATCCCCAGACTGGGAGCAAGGCACCAATCCTGCAGGAGGCAGATTAAGGGGCTCCTGAGCTGAGTGTGCAGACCCCTCAACACCAGCCACCCCCAAACACCTGATGAGGGGGGTGGAGCAAGCAAAATGTCTGCAAAGTTTCCAAAGCTCTGCGCAGTTTCTGAAAAGTTTCTAAGCTATCTGCACACTCTGTGAAAAGCTTGCAAACTATTTGTACCCGTTGAAAACTTGCATGCATTTTGCAAACTTTCTGAAAACTTTGCAAGCGTTTGACACAGCCTCTGAATAGTTTGCAAACTTTCTGAAAAGTCCCCAATTACATGAAAAATTGACCAAGTCGGCCCAGGCAGCAGGTCTCCAGCCAGTGCGTGGGTTGCAGCGCCCAGAGCCCGTGGGGGTAGTCGTTGCGCGCCTCTTCTGCTCCCCAGCCCGCCCCCCAGGCGTCTCCAGGAGTGCAGAGCCCAGGCAAGAGTTTGCTCCCCGCAACGCACATCTTCTGCGCGCCTCGGGTCCCCCGCCCGGGGTCCTTTTGTGTGCGCTCGCGCCAGGAAAGGCGCGCCGCCCCGTGCGCTTACCTGCGGCGGAGGTCACTGTGAGCCCGAAAAGGAGCCACAGCCCCGGCTCCATGAACCCAGATCAGGCGCCGGAGCACAGGACCAGGAGGACGGCCGCTTGTGGCCGCGAAAGGGCACTGGGGCCGGGTACAGCTGGCCTCGCCCTCCAGCTGTGGGGGTTCGAGGCCGGCCGATCGCTCTCAGCGTCTCCAGCTCCAGCCAGGAGTTGGCTGCGGCGGTCATAAACTTTCAGAGTGCGCTGCCCATCCCTTTGCGGAGCTGGCCGGCTGTGGCTCGGGCTTTTCTGGTTTCTGCACCACCCCCGTCGCCTCCCCGCCCCCCAGAGGGGCTGGAGCTGCCTCGCGGGGCCTTTGAACCCAGGCGCACTGGGGGTCGCCTCCCAGGCGCTGGGGGGAGCTGGCCAGGAGCGCAGCGGCCCGAGGCGCACCCAGGACAGCGAGGGGCGGGGGCGGCGTGGCGTGGCGCGGCTGGGTGGGGTGGGGTAGGGTGGGGTGGGGGCCGGGACAGCTGCCAGCTGCTGGAAGGCCACGAGAGCGCGCGCACACACGCACACGCGCACTCACAGGCACACCCCCGCCTGCCAGTTCGCTGCTCCGGAGTAGCAACTCCCCCTCCGCATCCAAGAGCACGAACAGATGAGAAAAGGCTGTGCTCAAGGGGTGTTATCTTTTCTATCAGGGCCTGAGGGAAAGACACATTTCTCAGTGTTCCCCGAGTGACACCTTCTCCTTGAAAAGCCTGCTTGCCAAGGAGCTCAGTGTACTTTACACTCTTGACTCACGCCTCAGGCTGGCTCCCTACCTCTCCCAGGAGTTCAGAGCCTGCGGGTGGGGCAGTGGCCTGGGGGCAAAGTCAACAAAGATCCTGGGTTAGCGGTCCTGTGGTGTCCAGGGATCCGCACAGATGGCGTGGCTTCAGGGGAGAGTCGGGCTCCTCTCCCTAAAGGCCAAGTTCATGCACACAACCGTCCCCACTATGGGAAATGGCCTCCAGGAGCCCTCTATTTCCTTCATAGCCTTCCAAGTCCTGTGTGTGGGAGACTGTCCCCATCCCCAGCTCAGATAACAATGTCTGGACTGGGAAGCCTTCCTCACTTCTCAGGGCACTCCTGGTCAAAGGACCCTCCTTTCATAACAGATGGAGTTGGGGTTGGGGGAGCCAGAGTGGTTCACATCTGTAATTCCAGCTCTTTGAGAGGCCAAGGTGGATGAATTGCTTGAGCCTGGGAGTTCAAGACCAGCTTGGGCAACATAGCGAGACCTCATCTCTGAAAAGTGGGGTTGAATTTGGTCCTGCCCTCTACTAGCCTTAATGACCAGCTTCTGAAAACTAGAAAGCAGCTGAAGTGACCAGAGCGGCTTCTGAGGGGAGTCCAAATAACTGCTACAATATCCACCTGGCTTGATGGCTCAGGACACCTGTCCTGTGAACACAGCTGCTCTGCCAGGAGGAAGCCCTAACAAGCCCACTTGGAGAGATTGCCTGGAGAAACCTACATGGAGAGAAACCAAGGCCTCCCAGCCGACCGCCAGTGTCAGCCACTGACCTGTGAGTGAATGTGCCTTCATGAGTGAAATAAAATGCACTCATTCACATAAAGGCATGAGCTCCCAGCCCTCAAGACTTCCAACTGAGGAATAGCTGTCCCGCTGTACTGTACCCTGTCCGAATTTCCCACCCACACAATCCATGAGCATCATAAATGGTTGTTTTACAGCACTAAACTCTGGGTAAATTGGTACACAGCTGCAGTAACTACAGTAGCACTCAAGCTTCCAGAATTGAAGCTGATACTGAAGTTCTCCATCCCCCCACTCCCATCCCATCCTGCCTAGCCCTTGAATCCAAGCTTTTGTGTGTGTGTGTGTTTGTTTTTGCACTTGGTGCTCTGAAAATAAGAAAAACCCAATACTCACAATATCTTCTGTTCCTGCTGGGCTAGAATTTGGATCACTTTAGTATTATCTTTGTTTGTTCGGGCTACTATAACAAAACGCCAGAAGCTGGGTGGCTGATAAACCACAGAGTTTTATTTTTCAGATTTTTGGGGCCTGGAAAACCAAGATCAAGGTGCCGGCAGATTCGGTGTTTAATGAGGGCTCGATTTCTGATCGTGGATGGTGACTTCTCACTGCGTCCTCAGAGGTGGAAGGGTGAAGGCAGCCCTCTGGGGTCTCTCTTCCAAGGACACCAATCCCATTCATGAGGGCTGCACCCCTCGTGACTTAATCACCCCCCAAGGGCCCCACCTCCTGACATCACCTTCATGGATAGGATTTCAACAGATAAATTTGGAGAGGACAAATATTCAGACCATAATACTTACTATTTCTTTGGAATTAAAATTTCCATCTCCCACAAAATAAGAAGTAATTGGATTGGGGGATGGCTGGAGGAATCGAAAATATACTAATCAGCTAAAAGGAGGAAAGGAGGAGGAGGAGGTTTTTGGGTACCATGTTCAGACACAGGAGGTATCATGGCTGTTTAGACCACTCTCTGGGTCTATGGCCTTCAGTAGCGCGAAGCCGACCGTCACTTGTCTTCACTGGGGTTAAAAATCTACCAACCCTGGATAAGCCTCCCAGGCACCAGGAGGTGCTAGCCAAATACCAGGATGGACCTGGCCCTGCCCTCTGGGTCTTCTACCTAGTTGAGATAAGGAAGTTCAGGGATAGATCGCCAAGGATCCAGGATGCTGAGAACATAAAATGCTGCACAGAGCTCAGAGAAGAGGACAGTGCGTTCAGCTGGATGATCAGAGGAGGCGGCATTGTCCTTGGTCCCTAAAGCAAGCTGGGCACCATGATTTGAGGCAGCAGCCTGTAGTGACACTCGCCAACACCTGCTCTCCAGCGAAAGAGCTCCCTTTCCTACTGTTCTTCTGGCTTCTGACAATGGCCAGGGCAATGACTCAATGTGTCTTTAACAGCTCTCTAACAAAGAGAGAGCTGTACAAAGGGATTTTTGTACAAAAGGATACAAAAGGGATATAGCAGGCCATAAGCTTATACAAAGGGATAGCAGGCCACAGGCTTGGAGCCTTTGTCAGGCTGTGGAATTGAGCTTACTATGCATGGTAGTGATTGACATAAAATTCTTTTCTAAATTAATATACTTAAGTAAAGGTAACCTCAATTAAAATATGAAGTAATTCATTGTAAAGCCAGCTTGGAGACTTGGCAAGATCACAAAGCCTCCTGGGTTCCAGGCTAAGCAATGTGCAAAGGAAACATACAATTTATGTAACTCGGTGGCAAGCTGGTGGTTTCCATCATTGTTTTGCCCTTGTGACAATTCAACAAAATTTATACTAACATTAGCCCCATCTCACAGATTAAGAAAACTAAGGCTCAGAAAGGTCACCGTAACCAGCCTACAACCATGCATCTATTAAGTGGCAGTCAATCAGGATTCAAATTTGACTCCACATGATTCCAGGGAGAGTTCATAACGCTTAAGCAGCGCTGCCTCTGGAACTCATACCTAGGATTTTAATGGTTCCCATTTTCTTCTCTGTGTCATTGACAACTCACTGCCTCTCCATCTGTCTAGTTTCCATTCCAAAATCTCTGATGGAAGGTCATGTAAAGGAATGATGACCTCTACAGAGGACACGAATGAATAGGCGTTCTTCTCTGCAGACGTCTGCCAATATTCCTTGATCCGCCTTCACTGCCTCAGCATCCAATGTGCCCCTAGGAGAAGTCATGTATCAGGACACTGCTGGGGCTCGACCAAGTGCACGGCTTGGTCATTGTGTTTATTTTCCCTCAAACTTTTCCAAGTCAGCAGATGTGTGACTATTACTTTGAGACCTTACCACTTACATTTTGATTCGAAACCCAACCGTTAAGAATATTGCAATTTATCTCAGATAAGCATCCCCTCCAGTTGTCTCTCTATGTGCTTTATGATTCTTTGAAGATTGTTTTTCCTTTAATTTAAGGGATTTAAGGGAGAGTAACATAATACATTATGTAGTTTTCCATCATGCTGGAATTTCTTCTCCCCACCCACCCGCAGCAGCAGGAACTCTGGACTTACTCAGAAACCAAGTAATTAAGCGCTTTTCCGTGTTGTCCAACTCTTAACTGTATCTCCCCTCATTGGCATGTGGTTCATTCTACAATGCACTGGAGGAAGTGCCAGGTTCCAAATCCCTTGCTTTACAAATGATATACACTGTGTATAATATTCCCAGTGAAATAAAATGATCACAATGCATTCTGAACTTTAGTGCTGTCAATAAAATGTGCTCAAAGCCTAAAAGAAATCAGGTGATCCCAAAAGGAACAAAAATTGTTCAAGAGAGTCCTGAAGTTTTTTCATGTGTTTTCTGCCGTGGACATTTGCTGTTGTTGCCCTGCCAGCATCCCATCCCTCCAGGTCTGATAATGGACCACATCTTCCCCTGGGGAACCACCCTTCCCCATGTCTGTCCACATGGTTTCAGGGGATGCTCCAGTTCCAGGCTTGTGACTATGGACTAACTAATCAGACCACCACATCATCTTTGAGGTAGGAAGAATATTGGTACCCTCAAAGATGTCCATGTCCTAATCCTCAGAACCTGTGAATGTGTCAACTAACACGGCAAAAGGGATTTTGAGCGTGTGATTAAAGACACTGAGATGGGAAATGATCCTGGATTATTGGGGGTGGTGGGCGGTGGGCAATGTAATTTTTAAAAATGTTCTTATAAAAGGGTGGGGGAGGGTCAGAGTCAGAGAAGCTGTGACTATGGAAACAGAAGTTGGAGTGGTACAAGGCTTTGAGCTGAGGAACGCAAGTAGTGTCTAGAAAATGGAAAAGGAAAGGGAATGAATTCTTTCCTTCAGTCTCCAGAAGGCACATAGCCCTTCCAACCTGTTTTTAGACTTCTGACCTCCAGAACTATAAGATAATCAGTTGGTATTGTTTTAAACCACTAAGTTCATGATGATTTGTTGCAGCAGCAATAAGAAATTAATACAACTTTCAATATAGTGATTTGTCCAGAGATAGGCCCGTGAGCCAAGCCTGGCTGCTCCGGACCCCGGAAATTCAGTTCTGGGACTTTGAAAAGAGGCTCTTCTGTTTTTCTGGGGAGCTGCTGAGAAAATCAGATGGAAGCTTGTGGGTGCCAGCAGTACTTGTTATCATGAGGTGAAAAGTCTCTCTGGGAATGGTGCCAACACAGAGAAATCAGTAGAAAGTAGAAGCAGGGAATTGAGGCTGAGTCGTAAGTCCTGGACCCAACATGGTTCCTTGGACCTTCAAGACATCTCCATCTTTGCTGACGCCAGTTCAAGTTAGGTTTCTTCCGCTTGCAGTCAAAAGCATCCTGATGTGTTTTGTCTCAACTTACTGTGATAGTGGAGTAGGCTGTCAAGAACATGGATGCTGCTAATGGTAATTGTCTCCAGAACCAGCAGCAGAATGGCTATGTTGGTTCATTGGTCAGGGAATGAGAAGAGCTACTGAAATAAATACTTTGTTTTTTTCTAGAAAGTCTGAAATTCCACAGTTCTAGCAGGCAAGATATGAGTGCTCGTTCAAAACCATCTCTGGTGGGAGTAGAAACTATGCAGGGAAGAGAGGAAGAGTGGCTATTTGGACCCCGAAGCAGCACGTTATACAACCATCCAATACAACACTAACCTGGAGCCTCACATCCGTAGACAGACCACTTCCTGAAGGAAGGGCACAGAGGTACATCTCTCCACAGTACCCAGCCCTTAGGGGAAAAGGGTAAAGGAAGTCGATTTGTTTTTGGAATCTCTTGAATTTGGTATTTGTTTTATTTCAGCAATGCCTCTAACTCATACCTTTCCCATCCCTCCTAGGAGCCCTGACCCAGACCGCGTGAACACGCGCACACACACACACAATCTCAACTTATCTCAAACAACATGTGTGTACTTTAACTGGAGCCTTCAATGCCTCAGCCAAAGGTGGGAATTTCAAGCATCTTAGCAGGTAAATGGGAGAGATGCTTTTGAATGAGTTAAGTCAACATGCCACAAACACACCTGTGTGTTTTAATTACCTTGAAGTAGCCTTGACTTTTATCAGAGGAATTTTTCACAAGCTGTATCCCTTTAAAGTTCATATAGTGATGAGTTCCTGTGTCCACCAAATGCAGCCAATCACTGGATGTGGAGAACTTTCCAGCAGGTGCCAAATACCTTGATCTGTTTGCAGAATAAAAATATTCACATAAGCACTCCTTCATGCCCACCTCATTGCGTGGAATCCTGACCAAAGCCACTTTAAGTCCCAGATCAAATGCTGCCCCTTCTAGCAACCTGATTTGCCTGTTTAAAAAAATAATACATTGAGATCCTCCTGTAGCTACTAAAACATTTAGACTTGCAGGAAAGCATAATGGCCTCACTCATGGGCTTTGAAGTCAAACAGACCTGGATCAAAATAACAACTTCCCCCTTGCTTAGCTGTGTGACCTTGGGCAAGTCACTGCATCTCTTTGAGACTCAGTTTCCTCATCTGTGAACTGAGGATAAGCATTATTGCACAGATTAAATGACAGTGAAGCATTGAATATAGGACCTGGAGCAAAATAAATAAGCATTGAATAAATGTTACCCACCAGTGGTAGTTGTTGTAGTAATTATGGTTATGTGTAAACTTTTGTCTCTCACCAGATTGGAAGTCCTTTGAGGATAGGTTATCCATTGCCACATAATGTGCATTACAAGCATTCCTCAAACCACAATGATGGTCAGCAAAGCGTCCAGTGGCTAGGCAGCTCTGTGGACTGCCTAGAACCCTGCTGGACTCAATAATTTGTCTGGGGATAGCTACTGGAGGATCCGGGTTGACCTTGACTGAGACAATGAGAATTACTCACCTCTACTCCCCAAGTCTCTTTTCCTCTAGCAGGCCAGCCAGGTATGTCCTTCTCATGGCAGAAGAAGGGGCTCCAGAGATGAAAGCTTAACACACAAGCCCCTTGCAAGCCTCTGTTGGCTCCATGAACATCCCAATAGCCAAAGCAAGTCCCGTGGCCAAGCTGTTGTGACTCAGGAGGGCACACCATGGTAAAGGGTGTAGTCAGAGAGGTGTGAAGAATTGGGGCTATTTGCAATCTGCCACAAGCAGGAAATGAAGTCCTACAACAGCCTAAAGTGCTGTCGTGGTCCTGAGAAATCCATTTGTGAATGTTGGCTGAGTTGAACATGAATTTGGGCTCCAAACCTAAGTTGTCACTATTAAACATCAAAAGCAGTGGGTAAAAATAGAGGAATTTATACAGTGCAGGTGATTCATTGTTGTTGAGGCTTGTGGGTTCCCCCCCACCCCCCAAAAAAAACAGCTAGCTTTTTTTCCTTACATGAAACTATTTAAACTTTTGTCCTCAGTGTTAGAGAAAAAAAAGATATTTTGAAGGTCCTGCATTCCTAGTATGCCACCTACTTTTCCTCCTCCCTCACACCTGGGAACAGTTCAAACTTGAAAGAGAAGTAAGGAAATGAACGGTGAGAGGGCAGCGAAAACCAATGGGTCGGAGGAGAAGCCACTGCGGGTAGGGGAAGGCAGTACAGAAATCTAAGCCAGCCTGATTCTGGAACTTTCAAAACCTAGAATAAGGAACGGACTTCACAGAACTTCTCAAGCTAGGGCACAGACGCATTTTATTCTGAAAGAAATTTCACAATTGTGTTTTTAATGAGCTCAAACCACCTTAGTAGGACACAGTTAAACAAAAGAGTAATGCGATCAAGCCCGGAAGTCATAACTCAAGTTCAGAAATGCAGGGGGGCAGGACTTGACCTGATACCTTCTCAGAGATGTAGGGCTCAGAGAGACCAAAATCTCCTGCTGGAATGTGCTGATGGATTGGGGAGGAAATGGGAATCATTTGACTTTAAAAAAAAAACAAAAAACAAAAAACAAAAAACCTTAGGATTAAACTCTTAGTTACTGAGATGTCAACTCATATCACTGTGAAAATACATGCAAAAGGGTCCTGTGTTTTTCCCTTTATTCATTCAACTACTTATTAAGCACCTACTGGGAGTCAGACACTTTTTCTAAGCACTAAGCTTACACCTGGGAACAAGACAGTGCCTCCATGAGATGCCTCCAAGAACTAAGACAAAACGAATAATTCAATAATATGACATTGGGCTTGATGAAAAAGACTGTAATGGAAAGGGCAGAGAAAGACACGCAGTGAGAAGAAAATGGCACCATTTTGAGTGGAGTGAAGAGGAAAGCCATTTGAGTAGAAACTCAAAGAGGTGAACCCACGCAGTCATGCAGAGTGTTGCATACAGGTGGAAGTGCACGGTATGAATGGACTTCGTGGGTTCTGGGAGGAGCAATACGATGAGTCTACGAGGGACGCTCTGCTGCACCATCAACTCTCTTTTCAGATTACAGGTCAAGGACAGCTTCTTGGGGAAAACTCTGACCTCTCAGGCTGGGTTGAGTCACCCATTGCTGATGCTCCAGGGAAGACCCAGGACTTCTCCTTAGAGCCTCCTTCAGCATTTCTGAAGATGCCTCTTTCTCTGATCCTGTTTCTGGGCTGATCTGGAGAGGGTCTGTCACCCCTGCGACATTACTGGAAGCCGCAGGTCACATCTCCCTGTCCACCACTGTGGCCCCGGTACCTAGACCGGGGCCTGACACCTGGTAGATACTCCGCAGAGGGTCTCACTGCCTGTCCTGCATTCTCTCATTTCATCCTCACAGCTCTACTGTGGGGTGCTGCCGTTATCCCCATTTTCTGAATGCAGAAACCAAGACTCAGAAGGGGAGGTGGCTTGCCAGAGCCACGCAGGTAGGCAAGGGGTGGGGAGAGTGGTGGGAATCAAAGCCCAAACAGCATGCTTCACCCTCTGGACAGGTGTTTAAACAGGCATGAGCATGCCACCCAGTCAGGGCCAGTGACACATCAGCAACGTTGCTTGGAGCTTCCAGGAGAGAAACGCCATCTGCCCTACTGGAGAGTCTCAGGTTGAAGGCGAAGCCATGGAAGACGGACCAGAGCCTGGAGGGTATCAGGCCTGCAGTGACATTGTCGGAGGCACTGCATCATGCCTCACCTGAACTAGACATGCATCCGGGCACCCCAATCCCTATGTTCTAAGTCCATTTCCATCTCTCTTTCACTTGGAACAACAATACTTTCTACTTGATACAACACATTAGTGTTGGTCACTGTCATCACCACTGGGGTGGTCTTTTTTTATGGAAGTTAATCATAAAGTAGGTTAAAATATAGATGTACTGTATATATGTTACCTGAGCTGGTTAGACATCCAGTGTTCTAGACAGGTTACCTTTGGTTTCCTCTTCTGCCCTAGTTCTCCAGTCTTCTCCATATGTAGCTTCGCTACCCTGCTAGACCAACTGTCTCCACTCCCTGCTGTGGCCATCAGCACCCAAGTCAGCCCAGAAGGAATGAGATGCCTAGTGAGGCTTATAATAGGAAAATTCTAAGCCCACATCTGCCTTTTCCTTAATACCATGAATAAGTGATTAATCCATACCAGACGCTAAAGTCAGGCATTTGATAGCAGTTAAGCCCACAAGAGATGAGCCCATGAATCAGGAGCAACTCAGAACAGAGTGCTTGGTGCCTGGGGACATGCAGAAGTATGACATACTCTTTGCACATTAAAAGCCTGTGGTTTGCCAGAGAGATAAAGGAAAAGGCAGGGAATTGTCAGAGAACAATGCAAGACAGATACAATCAGAGGCTAGATGGTGTCTCCCAGCCATGTCAGGACAGTGGCCACATGGTGGGTCCTCAGAAGAGGCAGGCGGGGCCTCTTTTCCACAGCCTCCCCCAGGCTGGGTCCTGCCGCTACCATCACCCTTTCCACCACCATGATGCCTGGCACACCTGGGTATTCCCCCCACCATTATTCACTTCATATTTTTCTTTTACTCGATAATATTTTTTTCATCAAGAGTTTTGCTTTAGAAAGAGACAACATCAGTTACTCAAACAGAAACCATGTGCTCTAAGTAGAAAGTATAATAATTATATAATTAAGTAAAGCCAGGCATGGTGGCTCATGCTTATAATCTTAGCCCTTTGGGAGGCTGAGGTGGGAGGATAGCTTGAGGTCAGGAGTTGGAGACCAACCTCAGCAACATGGCAAAACCCCATTTTTATAAAAACATTTAAAAAATTAGCCAGGTGTGGTGGGGCGCACCCACAGTCCCAGCTACATGGGAGGTTGAGGTGGGAGGATCACTTAAGCCCAGGAAATTGAGGCTGCAGTAAGCCGTGATTGTGCCACTCCAGCCTGAGCAACAGAGTGAGTCTCACAAAAATAAAAATACTTATAATGAAAGCACAGAACACCATCATTAACATTCTAACAAGATATGACTGTGGGCTGTGGAGTTCCTGGCTGGCCTTCTCTTTCTGTGTTGGGGAGGTGTTACAAATATGCTGTCATCAAAGGGAGGCTGTCCTGGGGCAATCAGGATTGGAACAGAAGGAGGCAACAGTCTTACCATTATGCGATTTAGTATCAGTGTCATGTCCATGCACATTATAACATTATCTCAGGCTTCACTCTTGAGCTTGCCTACAGGGTAGCTGGCGGCAAGGGCCTGTGCATCACAGCTTGGGTTCAGATGCCACTCTAAGTACTCGCTGTGAGCATATTGCTTAGTTTCCTCCTTGGAAAAATAATCACCATAATGATACTAGCTAGCTCGCTAAGATCCTGATTGGGAGGACCTTAAGTGAGATACATGTGTATGATGATATGCACATCCTAATAACTCCACAAATGTAAGCTGTTATTATTTTTGTTACAATGACAACGATGATAGAAATATTTGGAGACCTGCCTGACTGTTTGAGTGGCTGGTTCTGTTCCATGTTTATGCATCCAGCAAACACTTGAGTGCCTCCTTGGTATCAGGCTCAATGCTGACAGACCTTGCCCCTACCCTCTAGGAGTTTGTATTTTAGCAAGGAGGCAACATTTGTTTGGCCAAAGTAAAAAGATAAATGTGACAGTGGCTGGAAGGACAAGTCCAAGGTGTTAGAACAGGGCAATGCAACCTTGGTCCCTGAGGAAGTGCACCAACGTTGAGATGTGAAGAAGAGAACAGGTAAGAGGGAACATCCCGTTACACATGAGGGCAGGTCTGGGCAGCCAGTGGGAGAGCAGCTCCCAGCACCTGGCTGGCTGCTGGGGCTGCTTCTGAGGCAGGACCCAGCTTCAGGCCTGAGGATTTCCAGCCATTGTCCGTCCACTCTGGCAAAAGCCAGGCAGGTCTCACCAGGCCCTGGCTGATCACAGCTGAGGGTGTGACCCACGTTCCAAAGGGCTGCCTGAGTGCTGCCTGGCTGCTGCCCCAGTGAAGTGGTGACCTGCTGCCACCACCCCTCTGTTCCCTTCGCCCAACAAAGCTTCCTTCTCCCGGCAAGAGCTCCTTGCTCTCTACAGAGCAACAGAAGCTGTCAGGCACTACTAGAGGTTGACTCTAAAGCAACCCTGGTTTGCAAAAAATCACTCCTTTTGCAAAATAGAGGAATTATTTATAAAGTGAAAAACTTTGTATCATGTCTGCTGCAAGGAGACTGAGAGACAGTCTGGAGGCAGCTCTGGCAACAGTCCGTCTCTCAGCCGAGAATTCTACTTTGGCTCTTGAAGGACATCTTAGGAGCAGCTTTCCACTGCAGTGATTCCTGAGTGTGACGCAAACACAGGCAGGATGCAGTTTACCTTCCACATGGCCAGATAGAAAACACAGGAGGTGGGTTTCTGCAAATTTGTAGATGAACCATAACCCATTATTGTGTTTAAAAGCCACAATTTCTTGAGTCTCCACCATGTTCCAAGCACCACACTAAGCTCTTCCATATCTGATCTCATTTTATCTTCATGTCGACCATTGGCTAGGTACTCTTACAATCCCTCTTCACCGTCTGGGGAACTGAGGTCTGGACAAATTAAGTACCTGGACTTGGGTCATGAAGCTACTTAGATGGGGGTGTGAGGGCCAGAATTGAGGTCTATCTGATGCCAGTTCCAGGCATTTCATCGCTGTCTTGCACTCCCTCCCCTATGGTAGCATGTCCTTGCCCTGGCACATCCCCCTGATGACAGGGGAGCCCCTCGATTTCAAGGTACATGCCATCAACACGCTCATGTCCTCAGCATCTTGCAGTACCTGGCAGGTGTTGGTCCCCCACTGAAGCTCAGCGAATGAGTTTGCTGAACTGAGCAAATATCTGCAAACACGTGAACAAGGAGCGGTTGGTGTCAAGATGTGCTCTAATAGATGGGGTTTCTTTCCAACAGAAGTGAACCCAGCCCCTTCTCTAGAGGAGAAAGCAGGAATCCCCTGCCTTGGGGATCTGTGTGCCTGTCTCCACCTGAAGCCAACTTAACATGGCACCACTTTGGGAGCAGAGGCTGGGAGCAGGTGGGATCCAAGGACCCTATGATGATGCTTCCTCATGTTATGAGGCTTTCTCCAGCCACCCCTCCCCTCCATAGTCTCTGGGTCTTTGTTCAGAAGCAAGGCACACCACGTGTAGGGCAGCTACAAGCCTGTGGAGCTACTGGGGGCAGCTGAAATGCCTCTGGTTTCTGTAGAGCCCCGAGGGCTCCCCAACCTCCTGGCTAGACTGGGGATTCCCCAGGAGATTGAAGGTCAATCAGTCATAACTTCACATAACTTACAAGCATGCACACATGCTTTGTAAATAGCTGTGCTATTTGCAGGTTTGGGCCTGTTGACTCATTCACTCATTTACGTGTGGGTTCCACACCGGGGCCTGGCAATGGCCCACCCAACATGGAGTTACACAGACCTGGAGAGAATAGCCCTTGATACCATGACTTTGTGAAGCTGACAAAGATGATCTGGACCCTGAGGGAGCTTGCCCCTGGAGAGGAGGAAAGAAGGAAGAACAGGACTGAGGCCAGGATTGGGGGAGGGGCAAATAGCACCTGCAGGACCTCAGGAACCTACAGTCAAGAGTCCAGGGCAGTGGTGGGTGACAGGGGCACAGGAAAGCCAGGGACCAAGCAAGATGGGACCCTGGGTTCCTAGAAAAAAAAGTCCACAGCCAGAAAAGGAAAGAATAGAGCCCAGTGATGGAGCAGAGGCCCAACCAGCACCCAGGGGCCCCCAGGGTGGTGGCGGAGGGGACAGTGTGAGCTCTGTCCCAGTCTTGCTGATGGTTTTCAGCCCATTTCTTCCTCTGTACACAAAGTTAAAGGAAGATGCACTCTGCAAAGAAGGTCTTCCCTGCTTTCATTCCATCAGCAAATTTACTAAAGACCATCTGTGAGCCAGGTACTGTTTTTGGCACCAGGGAACAAGATCCCAGCCCTTGAGATGCTTATAGTTCAGTTGGGGAAGAGAAGCAATAACAGGTAAATAACATGGTAGAACAAAACTACAGACTCTGTAAGTTTCCATAAAGGGATTGGACAGGGTGAGGCCACATCGAGTAACTAAGGGAGGCCGTTTACAATGGGTGGTCTGCGAAGGCCTCAAAGGTGGTTGAGGTTTGAGCAGGTCCCAAGGATGGGAGGGAGCCAGGCATTTACATCCTTGAGGAAAAGGTATTCCAGGCAAAGGAGACGGCAAGTGCAAAGCCCCAGGCAGGGCTGGAATCAAGCTTGACATTTGACAACCCTTTCTAGGCTGACGGGGAGTGTGTTAGCATGGCTGCTATAACATACTGTCACAAAATTGCTGCATTCAAACAGAAATGTATTATCTCACAGTTCATATGAAATCAGGGTGTCGGCAGGGCTGCACTTGCTCTAGAGACTCCAGGGGAGAAGCCTTCCTGGCCTCTTTCAGGTTCTAGTGGTTCCAGGTTGAGGGCAGCATAACCCCGATCTCTGCCCCGATCCTCATGTGGCCGGCTCCTCCCCATCCTTTCTCTTTCTCTTTTCTTCTAAGAACATTTGTCATTGGATTTAGGTCCCACTCCTATCCAGAATGATCTCATTGCTTAGTTTAACTACATCCACAAAGATCCTTTCTTTCGAATAAGGTCACACTCACAGATTCCAGGTGGAACCTCTGAATATCTTGTGGGAGACAACACTTCAGTCCACTAGAGTCTGCTCTCTGGCTCCCCAAAATGCACGCTTGTCCCACATGCAAAACAGCCCATGCCCACCAGCTCAACCCATTACAGCATCAACTCTATGTCCAAATCTCATCTAAATATCATCAGGTCAAAAGTGCCAAATCTCTTCATCTAAATCAGCATGAGTGAGACATTGGGTACAATCCATCCTCAGACAAAATTCCTCTTCATCTGTGCCTCTGTGAACCTAGAAAACAAGCTTCCTGCTTCCAAAATATCTGGTAGGACAGGCAAAATACACTGATAGGATAGAGTAGACATTTCCAATCCAAAAGGGAGAAATTGTACCAAGTAAAGGCGTCTCTTACCCCAACCAAATTAGAGATGCAGCAGGACAAATTTCAAGAAGTTGCAAGGACTTGGAACAGCACTCTGTGGTTTTCCGCTCCCTTGTCTAGGTCAGGTTCTGCCTCTTTGGTTCTTAGCTCCATCCTCTAGACCCAGGCTCCACCCGCTGTGACTCTCAGCTCTGCCCTCTGGGCCCTCTAGCTGTATATAGAGAATGGGCTATATTGATCAAGGATAAAAGCCAGGAAACCACATGGGATGCTTGTGTAGGCCAATAGGAGATGGCTTAACCTGGGGTTACAGTGATAGGGAATAAAGCATTGTGGTCAGCTAAGATTCAGAAAATATTTTGGGGGCAGAATCAACTGGATTTTGCAACAAATTGAAGTTTGGAGGCAGGAGAAGAGTGATGAAAAGGAATCAAAATGCCTTCGAGGATTTTGGTGGGCAACTTGGTAAGAGGGAAAGATGTGGAAGTGCTTTGAAATGTAAGAAGTTCTGTGTGAGTGAAGGGAATTCTTCATACCCCGTAGTCCTTGCAGCTAGAGAGGAGACAGACCCTACATGCAAGATAAGGTCATATGTCAAAAGCCTTTCCTTTAGTGCTCAAATAGTTTCTCCCTTTTATTCCAACCTTCATCTCTACTTCAAACTCAAAGCACATTTCCCATAGAAGAGTTATGGGGATAAAAAGAGGAAAAGAGTTATTCTTGGAGGCCTTCCCGCATAACACAGCATGCTGAGAGGGCCTCCCTCCAGCTGCTGGGCCCTCTGCCCCACCCCACCTTCATTCTTTAGACACACTTTTCTTGACTGGGCCACCCCAACCCACTACCACCAGCCCAGCAAATGGACTCTGGGCATTGGTTACATAACCCACTCATTTTCACTGAGGTAGGAAATGGGACTCAACTGTGGAGGTGGGGCTTGGACACCAGACCAAATTGAGAACTAACTAAAACAGGGACAGGGTAGAAGCTGTTTTTCATAAGACATGCCCAGCAATGTGCCATGTCAGTTTACCATTGCCTTGGCAACACCTGAAAGTTATCGCCCTTTCAGTGACAGCAACCCAATGATCTAGAAGTTGCCACCCTTTCCTAGAAATTTCTACATAATCTACCCCTTAATTTGCATGTAATTAAAAGTGAGTATAATTACGACTACAGAACTCTGAGCTGCTGCTCTAAGCTCATGGCCTGTGGGGGAGCCCTGCTCTGCAAGGTGCGGTCCCTCTGTCGCTGCTGTGCATGGCCCCTTCAATCAAAGCTGCTGTTGAACACCACTGGCTCACCCTTAAAGTCCTTCCTGGACTAAGCCAAGAACCCTCCAGGGCTAAGCCCCAATTTGGGGGCTCTCTTGTCCTGCAGGATCACCAGGCCTACATCTCAATACCACAGTCATTTTCAGTTTGAAATCACCCCGGCCTCTGTTGATATTGCTGCTCTCAACTGGTTGAAGACAAAAGGAACTGACAAACAAAAACCCTTTGGGAGGGCTGGGCACAGTGGCTCATACCTGTAATCCTAGCACTTTGGGAGGTTGAGGCAGGTGGATCACCTGAGGTCAGGAGTTCAAGACCAGCCTGACCAACATGGAGAAACCCCATCTCTACTAAAAATACAAAAATTAGCCATGCGTGGTGGCACATGCCTGTAATCCCAGGTACTTGGGAGGCTGAGGCAGGAGAATCGCTTGAACCCGGGAGGCAGAGGCTGTGGTGAGCCAAGATCGTGCCATTGCACTCCAGCCTGGGCAACAAGAGTGAAACTCTACCTCAAAACAAAACAAAACACAACCCTTTGGGAAAACAGATTAACATGGAAAAGTACACACAGTATACACCCTCCACACTTTGAGGAGTCTAGGGTGGCTTTGAGCTGCCTGTCATGCATGCAGATTTCCACATTTTAACTCTTGTTTTAATTTTTTCCAAATGTTCTTTATTGTGGAATATCTGAAAATATAAGTAGTCTTTAGGGGCTTCCTACAGCTGACTCTTAATAAGATAAACTGAAATAATGCTGATCACTTCCTAGGTGCCCAGCATTGGCACACAGTATCTATAATACACAGCAGCAAGCAAGATCATAGCATCCCCCGTTTACAGATGAGGAAACTCTGGCTCAGAAGGGCTCAGTGGCTTCACTAGTTCTTACAAGGGAGAATGTGGGTCTAGAGATTTGGACTCAGCAGTTGTCAGCAAATGGATTGCATTTAAAGCTTCAGGATAAACTTAGCCTGGAAATCAATATGGATGGAGAAGAGATCTGAGGCTGAGACCTGAGCTGATCCAAAATTTAGATCCAGAAAGAGAAAGAAGATCCAGAAAAGGGGACTGAAAAGGAGAATCCACCTGTGATTCAACCCCTCTGGGCCATGCTCCCCCAATGAGTGTAGCAGACTCCAGTGGCTACTCCATCCATATTCTCAACAGCTATTTATCCACAGGCTTATCTGTTTGCTCAAAACACTTATTAAGAAGTGAGCAATGGGCCAGCCACTGCCAAGATGCTCACTGGCTAGAGAAGGAGGCTGGTAGAGCAAAATCATTAGAATACTCATAATCATCCTACAGCATGCTCAGGGTGGGTAAGCTTCAAACGGGGATCAATGCAAACCTGCTTGCCAGGTCATTTATGCCAATATAGCCTGCCTGACTACATTGATCAGATTAGCCCCAGTAAATAAATAAAGCCACTAGGCAATGGCAACACACAAACTAGTGAAAACAATCTAGACACCATTCTCAAGAAGTTTGTAATCTGGTGGAACAGTGAGATAGGCACAGAGAACATGGATAACAAAAAATATGGCAAATTCAAAGAAAGAAGGCATGAATACTGTAAAAGTTCCTGATGGCATGTCCAAGAATAAACCATCAAATATATGTGAAAATGATTTTCAACAAGGATGCCAACCCATTCAACAGAGGAAAAGACAATCTTTTCAACAAATGGTCCTGGAAAAACAGGATATCCACATGCAAAAGAGTAAAATTGGACCCTTAGCTAACACCACACACAAAAATTAGCTCAAAATTGATCAAAGACCTAAATGTAGGAGCTACAATTCTGAAACTCTTAGAAGACAACATATGGGGAAAGCTTTTTCCATGCTAAATCCATGACAAAGGATTTAGCAATGATTTATTGACACCAAAGGTACGGGCAAC
Source organism: Piliocolobus tephrosceles (assembly GCF_002776525.5). NCBI lineage: Eukaryota > Metazoa > Chordata > Mammalia > Primates > Cercopithecidae > Piliocolobus > Piliocolobus tephrosceles. Next base: position 32,037,297 of record NC_045453.1, on the reverse strand, counting down.
AAAAGGAAAAATAGGCAAATTGGACTTCATTAAAAATAAAAACTTGTGCATCAAAGGACCCATCAACAGAGTAATAAGGCAGCCCACAGAATGGAAGAAAGTATTTGCAAATTGCTTATCTCTTAAGGGATTAAAACAGATCAAAACCACAATGAGATACCACTTCACACCCATTAGGATGGCTATTATCAAAATAAAACAAAGTAAACCAGTTTTGGTGAGGGTATGGAGAAATCGGAACACTTGAGCACCACTGGTGAAAATGCAAATGGTACAGCTGCTGTGAAAAACAGTATGGCAGCTCCTCAGAAGACTAAAAGTAGAATAATGACAGCCGAGCATGGTGGCTCCTGCCTGTAATCCCAGCACTTTGGGAGGCCGAGACGGGTGGATCACAAGGTCAGGAGTTCGAGAACAGTCTGGCCAACATAGTGAAACCCCGTCTTTACTAAAAATATAAAAAATTAGCTGGGTGTGGTGGTGCATCCCTGTAATCCCAGCTACTCAGGAGGCTGGCTTCTCACCTGGCTTCCACAATTAAAAAAATACTTTTCTTTAAAAAAGCGTAGGGGGGAAGCTTCCTGTCTTCCCCAAGAAAAGTTACCAAGGGCAACATAGCCAAGCAAGTTGATTTTTCAGAGCCCTTTAGTTCAAAGCCAGAAAGGCATCCAGGGAAATCCTGAGCCTTTGAAAAAGTCATTAAGGCAAAGCATTTCTTCCTTCTCTTTGCTCCCCTACAGAGCATAACTGTCTCCAGTGACCCTGCTCAAAATCTTTCTGCCACCAGCTCTTGAAAGGGGAAGTGCGGCCAAGCGTGTGACCCTGGATAGGGCCTCCTGATATTCGATCTTTGCTCATTTTGCCACTTGATGCCCAGGACAGAGCGAGGCACTTGGAATGTGACCAGTAGATGCTGTGTGAGTCATATGCTGGGATCAGCTGCAGCTTTTCTGAAGGCAGTCTTAGGGAGAATGCAGGCAGGAGTTTTAAAGGTCATAAACGTTTCAAGCACAAGAGATGCTCCAAATCTCTTAGAAAAAATTGTCAGCAGAAAAGAAAGAAATAAAGGTCATGTGATTATGAAATGGGAGGGCACAAACCCCAATGTGGCATTCGTTTTGCATTTAAGTCCTGTATCAGATTGCCAGCATCCTCTCTGCGCAAATGGGAAGCCGAGGTGCTGCAGTGGGGCTATGACCCCAAGGATCAAACGACACCATTTTGTTACAGACTAAACTCTTTCTCTGGGAGGAACATTGCAAACTTGGGTTGTGTTGGTTCAATAGATGCACAGAGGCTGATGTCCTGGGTGGAATGGTCTCTGCACAAAAGTGAGAGGATACTACCATTCCATTTCACACCTGCAGCAGAAGAAAAAACATCTGTGCCAACTTCTGACTGGGAGTCCTCTAGCAGGTCCTCTCCTTTCCTTTGGGGTCACCTGAATTATAATGTTTAAACTTATCCTGTCTTTGGACAGAACCAATCTCTTTTTGACCAGTTCTTTTTCTCTTGAGGGAATCCTAACCTTAATTAACCAATAGGTATATGCGTGAGGGTTTCCATTCCAGCTTGGGTTGTGTTTGGAAGAAATATGTTATTTAATGACTTTTTGGAAAATATTTCAAGTTAAGGGATTCTTTCGATGTTCAGATACATTACATAGTAAACTGTTCCAGGGAGCTGTGAGCAACAGGAAACAAAATTATTGACTATTTACACAGTTTGGGTTTACCTTAAATATTTATTGTGCATCAGCCCCTTAGATTTCCTTGAAACATCTATTTTCTAATGTATGTTTCCATGGGTTCACCTAGGCAGGACCTCAGACCAACCACTGATTTGATCAAATCAGTCTAAAAACATGGCATATTGAGCAATTGATCTTGCTGGGGATTTTGTTGTTGTTGTTTTCCTGTATTGGCTAATTAATTTAAAATCAGTCTTTGTATGTGGCACGAGGGCTAGATGATCACCTCCTTTTGTTGCCTGGCATGTCCTCTTGACACAGCCCTCCTTCCCTATCCCCAAAGTGTATGTGTTCAGGGTAGGCAGGAGGGAGGAGAGATGATTGGAAACTTACCTCAACAGATTAAAAAAAGTCTGGACAAAGCAGGATTAATAAAATTTCAGGCAAAACAGAACGAGTGCAGTCAGTTATGCGATTTTTAGATTTGTTTTTTTTTTTTTTGCCATAGGTACATTTCCCGAATGGAGTCGAGAACACTGACGCTTCTGACAAACAGAAAAGCCTTGTGGGAAAGACTGGGTAAGGATAGAGTTACTTTTTACCTCTGGTGAGGTTATGTAGATTGGGTGCCTTTGTTCTGTCTCACAATAGAGTTATGAATAAGATTTCATGGTTAGCAGTAGCCTTAGACACTTGGGGAAGCAAGGCATGGGCCGCATGAGAAAATAATTACATAACCCAAAAAGGAGGCCAGAGGTTGTCTAAGTAAGCTTGGAGAAACAATAATTCCGAAATAAGCTGAGACCAATTCTGTGGCATAATGAACGTTCAAAGCTGTGTAAGAGGAGATGGTTGTGTCATTAAGAAACTATGCCCAATGTCAAAAGCCAATTAAAAAATGAAAGTGATGAAGGTCTTGTCCCCTCTAGCTAATGTGTCTGGAAGCTACAACCTTACAAGGCCATTTCTGAGATTTTCACACCTGCAAAGCAAAGGGAAAAAAGCATGCATTCTAGTGACAAAATCCAATTAATTACACGATCTGTTATAAACAGCCAGCTGCATAACTTTGGCAGAAAGCAAATTTGTCATCTCGAGAGGATTTTTCTGTTCTAAATAAATAAGTGCGATTAGGGTGATGAGCAAACTTCTACCTACTTCAACTTCTTTCATTATGAAGAGAGAGAAGGACAGAGACAGGGTGCAAATTTGAGCAAGATGGGAAGCATTCAAGAAGAAATGAAATAACTCCAAACACAAAAGCGGGTGAATGGTGACTGGTGGCTTTGGATGAATGAAACCAATTTATCTCCCAGAAGCCCCTGGAATGCACATGGCTGGGCTCCACTTCAGTATTTGAGGATGGCAAATCTCTTCTAAATCATAAGTAGCTTGGGGAGCAAAATCTTGACTTTCATTTCATTTCATCTTATTTTATGTTTTGGTGTTCTCATCCAATCCAATCTTTTTTTTATAGAAGGTGGTCAATAAATTCTTCAAAATTAGATATTGTAGATTTATGTACATCAGTGGTACTCTGCTGGGGGTGATTTGACCCCCAGGAAACACTTACCAATGTCTGCATACATTTTTGATGGTCACAACCAATATGGCGGGAGTGTTGCTGGCTGCTGCAATCTAAACGGTAGAGCCCAGGGATGCTGCTCACCATCCCAACACACAGGACAGCCCCTATAAAGAAGTATCTGGCCCTGATGTCAATGTGCCAAGGTTGGAAAACGCGTGTCCAGTGGACTGTGCATTTTAGAGCATTCAGCAGGTCAGACAACAAACCCTCCCGAGCAACCCTTTGTACGCTAAGCACTGTGTATAATACTCAGAGGAGACTGTGGCTTACAAAGGGCAAAACACAACTCATAAGCTCAGACAGAATAGGTAATCCACTGGCCCTAGTAACTAATACGCACGGCAGGAACCTTTCATGAGTTAAGTATAGCCGGTTCCACACACAGATTCTGTTCAGATGCACCAACATATCTACAAATGAAAGCTCTGGTTTGCACTTTTTCCTGTGTGTTATCCTGTTGAGGCCATCTGCCTTCTCCAAGCAGAACTTATGTTTCTCATCAATGAAGGAGGAGGAAAAAAGAGAGTAGAGCCCTCTGATTTTCTATTGTCTTGTAGATTTGCTCTAGGACTGGTTAATATTCCTCTGGGGTTTGAACTTTTCTATGGAAAATAGTGGCTGACATAAATGTAATTTATAAATAGCATAGATTTAAAACTTCTGAAGCTTGAGCACATGCACTGTGCAATATGTTGCCACTTGGAGATGCTGCATACAGCCCTGCTGGGCACCACAGTGCTGAGAGGCTATTTGGTAAGCTTCGGAGCATCTGTAAGTCCTAAGAGATCAGGCCAAGCATAGTACTAAGGTACCATCTTCCTCTTTTCCTCAAAAGTAAAAAAAACCAAAAAACAAAAAACAAAATTGGTTTTCCCTAGTCTCCATGGTTCACCTATAGCCCTAAATGTGCTGTGGGCTCTTTACTGATCAGAAGGGTTTGACTAAATATGTTCCAATAATTAAAAAGAGCAAAGGGCAATGTGCACACACACATCACTGCTTCTTCCTCAGCCGCAAAAACCATTTGAGTTCAACCAGACATTCATTGGAGCAAAAGAACCCAAGAAAACAAGTATCAGGAACTTTTTAGATGCCTTCTTTGAAACCATCTTATTTCTTTGAAATTTATTTTCAAATGAAAATAAATTTATTTTTTCAATGAAAATAAATAAATTTATTTTTTTCAAATGAAAATAAATTCAAATGAAATTTATTTCATTTATTTCTTTGAAATAAAGTTTGCAGTATTGAAGCAAATTGCTGAGCTGTTTCCTAAGAGATTTCAGTGGAAAATCATGAGGACGTGATGCATTGGAGTTGTGAGGAGTCACGCTGACCATGCGTTTGGCTTGGTTGGAGGCTTGTCCTTTAAAAAGCGCCTATTTCTTGTAAAAGATGAAGGAAGAAGTTTCACCTTGTTCTGCTCAGCCAGCCACTCAGTGGCCGAGGGACTTCCATGGCCATGCACTGGGCCTTTGGAGCCTTACAACATTCTGAGACTGTGAGCTTCTTGAGGGTTGGGGCTTTGGCTTTGCACCTATATGTACCCAAAGTTCTTGGACATCAACTTAGATAGAGTAGAACTTTCTGAGAAAAGCCAGTCAAATGTCACTACCTTGATTGTCCATACAAGAAAACCAAAAATTGGCATTTGGAGGGATCGTGCCACATTACATAGGAAGGTCATAAAAGATCCACAGTGGATGTCTGGGCCACATTGTTCTCCTGAGAATCTACTCCCTTCTTGTGGTTCACTTTCCCCACCACAAGCTGAGCCATCACTCTGGAAGACTCTGTCCCTTTGTTTACTGGGCTTTTCATCTCCAGCCAGAAATTGCCACGGTTCTTCGCTTTCTGCTTTTCTACACACCCCAGTTGCCAACAGCTATAGCCGTAACTCCAAGCAGGAAGTGACTGCTAGAAAGCAGCTGAACAAAGCAAAGTGGATCAAGGTCACTGGATGGGAGATGAAGGATACATCGACACCTCAGGCCGAAGGGTTCTTGAGGACAGGAATCAGGTCTGATTCTTCTTTGTCTGAAACCGACACATTACCTGACAAAGTCGAAATCCTCAATAGCCACTTACTCAATTAACCCATTTGTCTAACCATGGGTTTCCTATGTGCCCTAAGCACCTTACATGGGTGATGTCACTGAATTCTCAATATAGTCCTATATGATCAAGGCCAACGTTACCATTGACAGCCTGGACCTCTGATAGGCTAATGAGAAGCACGCTTCCCCTCTGACATCTTCCTCTCCAAAATCAATAAGCTCAGTCTAAAATGAGGAAAGCATCTGGCAAAAACCCAAATCGAGGGACATTCCACAAAACACCTGACTATACCTTTTAAAACTGTCAATGTCAGCCGGTCACAGTGGCTCACACCTGTAATCCCAGCACTTTGGGAGGCCGAGGCAGGTAGATCATTTGAGGTTAGGAGTTCGAGACCAGCCTGGCCAACATGGAGAAACCCTGTCTCTACTGAAAATACAAAAATTAGCCAGGTGTGGTGGCAGGTGTCTGTAATCCCAGTTACTCGGGTGGCTGAGCCAGGAGAATAGCTTGAGCTCGGGAGGCGGAAGTTGCAGTGAGCCGAGATTACACCACTGCACTCCAGCCCAGGCAACAGAGCAACACTCCACCTCAAAAAACAAACAAACAAACAAACAACAACAAAAAACTGTCAATGTCATCAAGACCAAGACAAGTCTGAGAAAATTGTCACTGATCAAAGAGGACTAAGGAGACAACTAAATGTAAGGTGGTGTCCTGGATGGGACCCTGGACCAGAGAAGGACATTAGGAAAAAGCGAGTGCAGCCATGGAGTTCAGTTAATAGCAATGTGCCGTTGTTCGCTCTGCGGCTGTGGCAGACGCACTACAGAAATGTAAGATGACATACATACAGCAAGAGAGGAACCTGTGTGAGAGGCTTACAGGAACTCCCTGTACTTCCTTGCAACTTTTCTGTAACTCTAAAGTGACTTTAAAATTAAAAATTTATTTAAGTAAAAACATTTGCTAAAAAAAGAAAAAATAACCTTCTAAGGCAGCTACCATTGTTTTTCCCAATTGATGGGTAAGGAAACTGTCCAGGTGAGTTCAGAATCATTGTCTCCTAAGCTGATGATCATTCTAGTAACTTCTGGGACCCTGCTCTGAGGCTCCTGTTTACACCAGCGCTCCTGAGAATTAGATCATGAAAGATCTCCAAGAGATAGTTTCTCTGCTCAGAATCATGAGTGACCCAAATTGCTGGGAGGGGAGAGAGGGAAGAAGCTTGTGAGGTCTGGCTATGAAAGTCTCACACCGTAATTGAATCATTCGAACACTCCCAGGGAAAAAATGTCTGGAGATTGATTTAGAGGGGCATTTGGAGACCTCCTTAGAACCCCTGTAAGTCTTGGATGTCTGAGTGGGATGAAAAATGGTTCCAATTCAGTGGGGCCCAGGAGGCAGGAAATCGTCGGGCATAACCTCTCACACCATAAAGACACGAAACTTTCTGTCCCTCTTAAAAGTCAAAGGCCCACAGCTGCTTCCAATCAAGGAAAGCAAACTCTCGGGGCACCGCATTCTCACACATTCCCACTGCTGGCCCTTCGCACACCCAGTGCAGGGAAAAAACACATCCTTTCAAGACCCCTGGCCCATCTTCCTCCCTTTCTTCTCCTCACTTCCATAACGTTGTTGCATTTCTCATGGTGGGCAGAGGGAGGGTTCCCCAAGTCCTCGATGCCTCTGGCATCGCACACAGGGACTTCACGAAAGGTCCCCTTCGTCCCAGTGCTCACCTCTGCTAGCTAGATTTCCCCATAACATTCAGCCTTCTAAACTCCCATGCTATCCAGATACGCAGTGGACTGCAAGGCAGATGTCTCTGTGTTTGACCTTCCCAGCATCTGTTCTCCCTGCCTCCCAGAGCAACTAGGTCAACGCTACATCCCCCGTGAGCTGGCTCTCATCTCTGAGGTTCTCATAGCAAAGGTCCCACCTCCCTTGTCCAGTCCCAGCTTATTCACAGTCCCAGTGAATGCTGGATTCAGGGAGAGGGAATATGAACCAAGCATATTTGACTTGGATTTGCCGCTAACAAACAAGAGTCCTGAGTGCTCCACAACCAAAGGGTGAGACCCCTATGACGTCTCCCAGATTATCTGTGTGGCTGCAGGTCAGTACCCGTTGCACAGCTTTAGCAAAGTGCCTGCCTGTTTCGTTCCCCGAAGTGCCCCATGTGGACCAATTACAGGACCATGTTACTTAGGATACCATCTTCCTCCCATAAACTCACCACCAGCTGTTTGATAAACATTCTTCTCACTATGTTCTTCTACACTCAGCTTAAACACATTATTGTTTCTCCCTTATTTCTACAAAATTGCAAATATCTGGGCTGGGCACAGTAGTTCACACCTGTAATCCCAACCATTTGGGAGGCTGAGGTGGAAGGATCACTTGAGCCCAGGAGTTTGAGATCAGCCTGGGCAGCATAGCAAGACTCCATCCCTACAAAAAAAAAATTTTTAATTAGCTGGGCATGGTGGTGCACACCTGTGGTCCCAGCCACTCAAGGGGCTGAGGTGGGAGGATCACTTGAGTCTAGGAGGTCGAGGCTGTGGTGAGCTGTGATGGCGTCACTGCACTCCAGCCTCTGAGCAATAGAGCAAGACTTTGTCCCCCCCCCCCCAAAAAAAATGCAGACATCTTATTAACACTTGTATACACTTTTCTTTTTGGACCCAGTCACCCTTCCATGCCATACTTATGGGTTTACTTGTTCTTTTGAACGCTGCAGAGTATCCCATTGAATGAACACACCATGGCTTATCTAACATTGACGTTTGGATGGACATTTAGATTGTTCCCACTCAGTCACTGTTATAAACAGTGCTGCATCTTCCTACAAAAGTCTGCACACACTTGTTTCTGTAGGACAAGTGTCTAGAAGTGGATGGGCATATTACCTGAAAGGGAAAATGTGCAGTACCTCCCTGGTGACAGACCTCAAGTGGCTCCAGCATCACTCACCTTGACCCAGGGTCTCCGTGGTCACTCCCCACTGGGACTTTGTAGCTTACCCTGTGAACACAGAGCTCACATTCAGTGGGCACCTCAGTGTGTCAGGCTCTCTGGTGCCTCTTTGCTTCTAGAACTTCGTGTGTGTTTAACTCTGTGAAGGACGTGCAATTATAACCCCATTTTACAGATGTGGAACTGAAGGTCTGTGAAGGTAGGTAATTTTCCCAAAATCACATAGATGATACATGGAAAAATACAGACTCGGCTCCCTTCCTGCCTAACTCTGGAGCCTGGGCCCATCACCCCACTGTCCCCTCTGTCAGCTGTGTGCCTTGGAGCTGGTTCCACTGTCACAGTCCCCTCCACCTCTATGAACTCTGTTAATGCCACCTCCACAAAACTTGATTAGAAATCAGAGGAATTGGCCAGGTGCGGTGGCTCGCACCTGTAATCCCAGCACTTTGGGAGGCTGACATGGGTGGATCACTTGAGGTCAGGAGCTAGAGACCAGCCTGGCCAATATGGCAAAACCCTGTCTCTACTAAATATACAAAAATTAGCTGGGTGTGGTGGCGGGTGCCTGTAATCCCAGCTACTTGGGAGGCGGAGGCAGGAGAATTCTTGAACTCGGGAGGCGGAGGTTGCAGTGAGCTGAGATGGCACCACTGCACTCCAGCCTAGGAGACAGAGCAAGGCTCTGTCTCAAGAAAACAAAAAAAGAAAGAAAGAAAGAAAGAGAGAGAGAGAGAGAGAGAGAGAGAGAGG
>NC_045453.1:32014286-32028129 GCF_002776525.5 Piliocolobus tephrosceles | reverse complement strand
TTATTCATTTATTTTCTTTTTGTATCGGCTTCAGTCATGAAATCCTCCTCAGTACAACCTTCCTGATCTTCCTAAAATTGCACAGGATGAGAAGGATTTGCTGTTTCCTAAGCAAGTCGGCTCCATGGGGGTGGGTCAGACACTTCCACGGTCTTTGTCTTTTGGTCTATCTTGTCTGCAAACTTTTGGCTCCACAGAGAAAACACATTTCTGCAACACTCCCATAGGCTCTTTCACAAACTGGATGCCTCTGAAGCCAAATAAAAACAAGTTGTGCCCTCCCGGGCTGTGAGAAACATGTTTGCAGCCACTGATTCTGACAATGACACATAATGAGAAAACAAAAGACTTCAAGGCAAACTTGGCTTTACTCTCCCTCACTTTTGTTTCCTCCCTGTGGCTTTCTTTAAAGACTTTTCTTGGGATTTCTAAGCTGCTGAGTGTCAGGAAGGATGAGCAGGCCCTCACAGGAAGGACCGGTGAACACACTTGACCTTCTTGTAGCTCGCTAGTGTCATCCTGCAGCACGCCTAAGAGGAAGCGGGAGATGCTATGCATCAGATTGAAGGGTGGGAGGAGCATTCTACATCCAGAAAGTAGCCACACCACCTTTGCCTGGGAGGTACTGAAGATTCAGCAAAAACATCAAGGACATAACACAAAACAGGCTCACCCATTAATCTCCCTCCCCCACATCCCCCAGGTTTAAAACTTGACCTTCTGGAGTGTCGGCAAACTGAGAAATCCAGCAGACTCCCATGCATGAGGACTCCAGAGATGACCACAATGCCATGACCAGCAGTGGACGCAGCTTGGAGGATGGACGAGGCTAAGCAGGTAAACCCTGCCTGCTGAATAGCACACATGAGTTAGAAGTCAGGAGTTGCCTAAGGTGAAAACCTAGCAACACATTGGGTTTTAACAACATAGGGCTTGAAAAATATGAAGAAACAGGCAAGATATATAACCAGACCATGTATGTAAATAAAAAATACATGCCAAAAATGTATCTGTGGTGACAGACGTCAGAAAGTGGTTACTTCTGGATGGGGGAGATAGTAATGGACTGATTGGGCATGAGAGACATTTCCGGGTGCTGGATGTCTTCTGTGCCCGGATCTGGTTGGTGGCTGTAAGTATAGATATATGTGAGGTCCATCAAGAGATACACTTAATATTTGTATATCTATGTGTATATGCATACAAAGCAATGATTCACATTTTCCAAAAATGAAAACAAATGATTAATGCATCTGTATGGTAGTCAGTGGGGTAGAGGGGAAAGGGAGTGGAGTAGGATATTAATAGGGACAGATAGATGGATGACTGGATGGATGGATAGATGGGTGGATGGATAAATTGATAGATAAAGTTAGTTGGTGGAGATGGATAATGTTACCATTCTTGACCCAGCATAGCTGGCAGGGTTCTAAGTTGTAGCCATCAGAACTGACTCTGGCTAGCTTAAACATTGAAGGAATGGACCGGCAGGACATCAATGAGCTCACAGAACTGACAAAAATGTTGGTTCATTGGACTCAGAAAGCAAGCCAGTTCCAAGGAAGCTGAGTTGCCACAGAGACCATGAACCTGGACACGGCAGCTGGCTCTTCTGCTGCACACTCAGAACTCCACTGCCATGTCACGAGCAGGCTCCAGTGGTCCTGAAGTCTTTACCTGTCACTCCCAAGATTCCAAGTCCTCACTGAGAGTATAAGATTGGCTAAGCAAAGACAGGTGGTTGAGCCATTGCCACAGGGAGGCAGAGAAGGAACAAGAGCCTCTACCGCCCCTTGGCTCTGGTAGCGACTGACACACTAAGGGGATATCCCCCAAAGAGGATAAGTGTGCCCCACTGCTCTGACAAAGCTGGGAAAGGAAGACTGGAGGGGCGCAGGTCTTGGGTTAGGCTGTAAGGCCAGCAAAACCAAATACACTTGTCAAACGTGAAGCACCAAGCAACTCTGCCAGGAGAAAAACCAGGGAGATGAAGAAAAGTGTGGTGTAGACTCGGAGTATGTGATGCTTTCAGGCATTTGTTGCACATAGGCTGACCACTCATCCTGGTTTGTCTGGGACTCGGAAGTGGCAGACACTGGACTTTCCGTGCTAAAAGTGGGAAGTCCTAAGCAAACCAGGATAGATGGCTGGTCCCCTCACTGTAGTGAATAGCTCCATCCAATTAAGGAAAAGAATGAAGCTCACAGAAGACCCTGCTTGGATCACTCCCCAAAGCTAGGCCTGCACCGCTTGATTCTTCAAGGTGAATTCTCAAAAAGTTTGACATAGTTTGGGAATGCAATTTTAAAAATCATTGAATTTTAATGACTTCTCTTCCCAGGCACTTCTGATTAAATCTGGAGTCTTTAAAGACTTTTCTTAGGATTTCTAAGCTGCTGAGTGTCAGGAAGGATGAGCAGGCCCTCACAGGAAGGACCAGTGAACACACTTGACCTTCTTGTGGCTCGCTAGTGTCATCCTGCAGCACGCCTAAGAGGAAGCAGGAGATGCTATGCATCAAATTGAAGGGTGGGAGGAGCATTCTACATCCAGAAAGTAGCCACACCACCTCTGCCTGGGAGGTACTGAAGATTCAGCAAAGGTTCTCCATGATTGGGATGTGATGGTGAGGAAGTAAAATCTCTGTGCTGTCCTGCTGGCTCCAGCCAGAGCAAAAACTCCATTCCACACAGTTAACAGAGTTAAATCCATGGGGTATAGAACAGGGCCTTGTAAATTGCAAAGCATTGTGCAAATATAAGTAAGTTATCATCGTCCTGGCTTGTGAGGGTCTCTTGTGGTATTGATGATCTTTTATACGACAAAGAGCTATGCTTTTTTGCGCTGAATTAATAATTCACTGATGCTAATAAAACAAAGAAATCCAGCTGCCCGTGTCTTAAAAACAATCTCATTTCTTCCCATGAATTCTAATGTGGTTTTCTTCCTTTTTGTTTTCCTTTTTAACGGGCACATGGGAAGAGGTAAGTTGCAAAGTCTGTGGAGTATTTTGAGCTGAAAAGAGTAAATGGTATACGGATTTTTTTTTTAAGAGTGGGAAACACTCCTGTTTCTGCTTAACTTCCTGGTGTAGTCCCAGATGCAAGCCATTTCAATCAACTCCCCACCTTTTTGGTCACATGAGATAAAGCAGGAGAGGTCTACGCTGAAGTCACATTTTCCACATTCTCCCTTCAATGTACCTGCTTTCTTTGTTGTCTGCAAATGTGCATGACAGTTTGGCGTCACCACAAGGTGAGGAGAGCTGCCCTGATAGCCAGGGGATTCTAATGGTTTCTAGGTGATCAGACAGACAGACATAGTCTTCCTCTGTGAGTGGCTGTAGCTGCTTTAGAATGAAACTCAGGCAATCAAAGAAATGTTCAGATTATGAGTGGCTCTTTCCAAAGCCCTGTACATGGATTTCAAAGAGTTATGCCAGTACCTTTGGTAGGAAGTGAACTGACCGTCACAGAATGGGGTGATATCACCTTCATCACAGAAGGATGTCCAGCCGCTCACATCTGCCCAGAGCCTCTCGGCGTGAACTGTGGTGTGGTGGTGGGGACACAGACCCTGAGGATAGCCAGCTGGGTCTTAATGCCAGCTCTGCTACCCTTAATTGCATAGCCTTGGGCAAGCTCCTTAGACGTTTGTGCCTATATTTCCTCATCTATAAAATGGGAATGAAAATAGTGCTTACCCTTGAGGGTTGTGGTGAGGAGCAAGTGACTTAATACAGGCGTGCTCAAGGTGTGACCTGAGGTCCCCTAGACCCTGTCAGGGAGTTTGGCTCACGATCGGCACAATAATGCTAAGATGTAATTGGCCTTTTATGCTCAGATTCTCTTAGGAGCGCAGAGCGGAGTTTTTGAGAGACTACATGAAATGTGATTTATAACAGACATGAAAGAAGATATGCAAAACGTGGAAAACAATGCCCCTGTTTTCACTAAATCCTTGTTCTGAAAAATGTTTTCTATTTTAAAACATGTAATAGGTTTATTATTGTTATATTTTAATGAATTAACAAGTGGTTTCAAATGTTTTCTGTTTTAATTTATAATACAATAAATATGGGTAGCTATTTTGTAATAGAGACTGTGTAACAGGAACTCTTTGGGGTTCTCAATCACTTTTAAGGTATCAAAGAGCAGAACTGCCCCCCAAATCATGAATAAACACTCTAGGTTCAATCAGAAGCAGCTGGGGAAAGAAGTCATTAATATTTAACAGTAGATGCAAAGCACTCAGAACAGTGCTAAACAGTAGGCCTTAGTATTTCATTTAATGCAATAAACCTGAGAGATGATTATTCCTGTCCCCCTCGTATAGAAGGAGAAACTGACGCATGGAGACATTGCAAAGCTAGACAGAATCAGAGCAGAGCCAGACTCAAGTCCAGGTCTGTCTGCATACAAAGCCTGCGTGTTTAGTCAGAGATAGAATTGATTCTAATTCAATCCTTTTTTGTAATCTGGTGGCTAGTTGACTATTAGTCTGCATATATGAGGCCTCTGAAAGGCTTGCTGAATGAATCAGTGAATGTGCGAGAGTTCCAGCTTAGGCAATAGAATTCAGCAGACCTTATTTTTTGCCGACACTGGGACTGAAATACACTTTGGGGACATGTCTTTATTGACCTTTAGGACTCCGATGTCCAGCACAGGCTGGACTCACAGTAGCTACTCAATATGTAAATAAGCAAGACAAAGTTTTTTTTTTTTTTTTTTTTTAATTTTGGGGGATGGGGGGGTCTCTTCTCCATGAAAGTAAAAGTATTTCTTGTTAAAGAAAAATCTCAATAATTCTTATATCAACCCCAACACAAAAATCTTGTCTTTTGTTTGAACACTAGAGGAAAAAACTCTGGAAGCCTAACAAAGGAGGATCTTGCAACACTCTATGCTAAAGAATTCCCATGAATTAGGAGAATTCCTTGCTTATGCTACCCCAATCTTATCTTGACATTTAATGAACTCCTGAAATATCATTTAAGGCCCCACACAATCCACCTTTTGTCCCTCTGACTTTCAGGGTAGAAAATGGTTGAATGCATCCAGAGGTATTTCATATTCAAGGCAGATCTGAAATCCATTCAGGCCAGGGCTATTGCAAGCGCTTTGCAGGAAGAAAAAGAACATGTACTTCAAAGAGAGCAGACAAGGTGGAGCCCTCACAGATTAGGGCTTTACCTCCTGCCCATGGCACTCACACCCTGTTCTCTAATTGCATTTTTTACAGGGTGGTGTGGTTCTGCTCAAGTACATACACACATGGGGTACAGCTCCTGGTCTGCATGCTTTCTCCTCTCTAGTACACCAGGTAGTCATTTGAAATTCATATATATGTAATTGAAAGCTACATTTCCTCTCACTGCACATGTAACCACCAGGCGTGACCACAGTGGTGATTAATAATACAGCTTCCCCTACCCCCCAGCTCCTAGGTTTAGGATAGAAGTCAATTAAATTTCCAACTTTATGTTCTCTGCTGCTCCAAAGCATATTATTTTATTTAATCTATCAGTAATTTCCAACAATCTGGTTAAAGAATCAGAGCACAATCTGTAGGGGTTTTTTTTCCTGCTCCATCCTCCTTGTAGGCTCTTTCTCCCCCAGACGAAATAGTAATGAAATCTGCACGATGACATTCTGATTCTTCAGCGTTCCTTGCATGTCCCCAGGTCTAGGGGTCTCTCTTGACAGAGGACTGCTTCTTCTCCAGCTTTGTCATTATGGCAGATGTGTTCCATGGGAGGGGACAGCGGCTTGACTTTCTTTGCCACTTGTGAAAATTGAGTTGTCACAGCCCAGGGAGTCCAAGATCACTTATAATCTCCCCTGCTGGGAAGCGTTTAGCTGTAGGTCAGCTATACAGGCCAATGCAGGTACCAGGACAGCTGGGACAACAAATGCATCTTTGTTACCCGCGGGCTTCATGCTGCCTTTGAACCACTGGGGGTTTAAGATGTTAAATGCCCTTCATTGGCACCAGTTTCCTTAATTAAAGACCAGTAGGCACCTTCTGTTCCCAGCCTCCAAGCCTGAAGTGTTACCTTCTGAAGACACTTTCAGGACAGGACATTTTGAGGTGCTTTCCCTGATGTGCTCCTTCTTGGATATGGACCTTTTTCATAAGAACCAAATAAAAGACATCTCGTAGACACCAACCCAGAAATTGGGTTTTTAATGGGATGATCTCTGTCGGGGAGAGCTCAGCTACTAATCGAAAAGGTCAAGCTTTTCAAACTTCATGTTAAATAAGGGCTGCAATTGATGAACAAAACAAAGCAGCCCCAGCAGGGGAGGAGTTCTGAGTGGAGCCCAAGCAAGACTGCAAAATTGTTACAGCCTGTTCTTCCTCAAGACAGAAGAGGTGTGTTTTTCAAATGCTCCTCCACCATTCTCTTGGTATGAAGAGTGAGTGAGAGACAACAAGATGGGGGTAGAGAGCGGCGGGGAGAAACACCAGATAAGAATCAAAGTTTCTAAAATTTTATCAGATCCCAAGTCCTTTAAATTCTCTTCCTCAAACAGTTTGGAAATTTCTCAAAGAACTTAAAGCAAAACTACCACTTGACCCAGCAATCCCATTACTGGGTGGATACCCAAAGGAACATAAATCATCCCACCATAAAGACACATGCATGCTTATGTTCATCACAGCATGATTCACTGTAGCAAAGACATGGAATCAACCTAGATGCCCATCGACAGTAGACTGGATAAAAAGTATGTGGTACATATACACCATGGAATACTACACAGCCATAGAAAAGAATGAAATCATGTCCTTTGCAGCAGTACAGATGGACGTGGAGGCTATTATCCTAAGCAAATTAACACAGGAACAGAAAACCAAATACCACATGCTCTCACTTGTAAGTGGGAGCTAAACACTGAGTCCACATGGACACAAAAAAGGAACAATAGACACCAGGGTTTTTTGAGAGTGGAGAGTGGAAGGAGGGTGAGGATCGAAAAACTACCTATCAAGTACTCTGCTCATTACCTGGGTGACAAAATAATCTGTACACCAAACCCCCATGACACACAATTTACCCATGTAACAAACCTGCACATGTATCCCCTGAATCTGAAGTAAAAGTTGGAAACAAAAATTTAAAAAGAAAAAAATAGAAAATGAGAAGGGAATTAAAACATTTCACTGCAAAAAAACCAACACAGGTTGGGTGCAGTGGCTCAAGCCTGTAATCCCAGCACTTTGGAAGGCCAAGGCAAGAGGAGTTCGAGACCAGCCTGGGCAACACAGGGAGACACTTTCAGTACAAAAAAAAAATTAAATAAAAAAATAGGTGGGTGTGGTGGTACATGCCTGTGGTACCAGCTACTCAGGAGGCTGAGGTGAGAAGATAGCTTAAGCCCAGGAGCAGGAGACTGAGACTGTAATGAGTTATGATCGCACCACTGCATTCTAGCCTGGGCGACGGAGGGAGACCCTCTCTTAAAAAAATAAATAAATAAATAAATAATATATATATATATATATATATATATATATATATCTCAACACAAGAGAGATAGTAATGCAGGAAATCAGGGACAAAAAAAGCTATAAGGCATGTAGAAAACAAATCACAAAATGGTAGATTTTATTGGTAATTACTTTAAATGTAAATTAATAAACACTCCAATCAAAGAGATTGACAAAGTGCATTAAAAACATGATCTATCTATATGTTGTCTACAAGAGACTCACTTTAGATCCAAAGACACAAATAGATTGAAAGCGAAAGGATATTTGTACATCCATGTTCACAGCTTTACTCACAATCATGAAAATGAAGATCAACTCAATTGCCCATCAACAGATGAATGGTAAAATGCAGTATATACAAACAATGGTATATTATTGAATTTTGAAAAGAAAGGAAGTTCTGACATATGCTAAAACATGGATGAACCTTGAGAACATTATGCTAAGTGAAATAATCTAGTCACAAAAAGACAAATTCTATATGACACCATTTATATGAGGGACCTAGAGTTGTCAAATTCTTAGTGACAGAAAGTAGAATGGGGATTTCCAGGGAAATAATTTAAACAACTCCCCAACCCCTCCTTCCTGAAAGGAGAGGGAGGTCAACCCTTCCTGAAAGGAGGGATTGGGGAGTTTTATTAAACGATTATAAAGCTTCAGTTTTGCAAGATGAAAAGAGTTCTGGAGATGAATCGTTTTGCAATGATATGAATATACTTAATATCACTGAACTATATGCTTAAAAGCAGATAAAATGGTAAACTGTATATAATATACATATATGTTCATATATATTCACATATATTCATATAACATAAAATTTACCATCTTATCTGTTTGGAAAAAAAATACGAAAAAATTAAAATTATGTTTCTAAATAAGTCAGAAGAGAAACTTCTTTCTCTGTAAATTCCATAGACACAACAGTTTTCAGCAGATATTTGGACTCGTCTGGATGTGGTCTTGAGACTTTTTTATCTTCTCACCTACATGAAGGCAAAAATTACAAGATGATTCAAGTCATCTACTCCTTTATCCAAGGGTTTATGGACTGCAGTTCTCAAATCTTGTGGTTGACTGGCCCTTTAAGTGTTTCATTTCACAGTTTGGATTATTCCAAGGAGATGAGGTTTGAAAATTACAAAGCTCAGGAAAATGGGATGCTGAGACAAAAACCCACTAAGTCTGTGTGGAATACTGTACAGCTCACACTGAATGAAGCTATTTTAATCTTAGTTAGCTCCCATTTTCAAGAACAATACAAACCTTGTAGGTAGGAGTGTACATTTAAATTTTAAACTAACTTTCTAGCTTTCTGGTCCCAGAAGAACCTCATTCCTAGATCTCCAGACACAGTGTGGATTTTTTGGTCCCAGGGTTTAGGATGAAACTCCTGAGCTCTTGCAATCCCCAGATCTTGTCTCATCTCTTCCTTCTCTCCCCTCCCCACTATCCCTGGGCCGCCCCCATTGTCAAGCCAATTCCTCCAACTCAAAGCTCCCTCCACCTGGAAAACCCATTTCTCTTTCATCCTAATTCATTCCTCAGAGTTCAGCTTAAACATTCCCTGATTCTATTGGTTCCTGGTTCCCCCAATTATCTTCTCTCATCTCACTTGGTGTGGTCCCTTTCTAGTGTGTATCAAGTTGTAAATAAATAATGTATAATATTTTGTTTAATGATATCTTCTCCATCAGGTTGTGCCTGGCAGATGGCAGACACAAAATAAATATATGTTGGATGCATGGATGGGACAAAAGAAAGAAGGAAGGAAGGAAGAAAGAAGGAGGGAAGGGAGGGAGGGAGGGAGGGAGGAAGGAAGGAAGGAAGGAAGGAAGGAAGGAATAAAGGAAGAAAAGGAGGGAGGGAGAATGGAAGGAAGGTAGGAAGGAAGGAAAGAAGGAGGGAAAGAATGAAGGGAGGAAGGAAGAAAGAAAGGAAGAATTGAGGAAAGAAAGGAAGAAGGAAGGAAAAGAGGGAGGGAGGAAGAAAGGAAGGAGGGAAGGAAGGAAGGAAGGAAGGAAGGAAGGAAGGAAGGAAGGAAGGAAGGAAGGAAGGAAGGTTGGTTTAGTCCTCAATGGAGCCTCACAGTAGTGAATGCTGTGATATGCCACCCAGAGCCCCTTTAGTGAAAGATTGTCAGCAAGCAGCCTTCAGCAATCTGTCCCTTCAGAGATTGCTTCAGTTGCAGAGAGCTGCCTCCCCCAAGGTCACAACTTTCTCAGGTAGCCCCAGGCAGCCCACATCCAGTGACTGAAGAATGCAGGGGTCTAAACTCCTGGTCTAGCCAACTTTAAAGGCCAATTCTAGCTGCAGAGCATCCATGGGTTGGCCAAGGGCACTGTTGCCTGTATCCACTTCCTCTTCTACACAGATATGGATGCCCGTGGTAACTCCCCAATAAACCCCTGGCACACCGAGCTCCATTTCAGAGCCTACTTCCTAGAGAACTCAACCTGAAATACTCATAATCCTTAGTAGTCTAAGGCCCTCTCCTTGCAAATGGGTGGCCCCCAAAGCTTAGGATAAACCAATCACAGAGAACTCGGGCTCCCAGGGGGATAAACACCAAGTGATATTCCCAGCTGCACTTCTAAGTTGAGTCAAAACAGTTTTTGCAAAAACCTCAGGAAAAAAAAAATGGCCTTTCTAGAGCTACTGTTGGAATCAGTAATGAGACATCTAGAAGTTTCTTTCGCATGACTGAAAGTAATTTTAAGAGTAGAAAAAGTCACAGAAAGTGTAGCCTGGTGCCTGGCAACATACTAAATATTCAATAAATGTTCGTTGCAACAATGAAAGCTTCTTTTTTCTTATTCTCGGTTTCTCCCCTAAGAATTTAAAACTAGAAGAAGATTATAAGACTAACACATTCAGCCCCATGCAGTTATTTTCTCCAAATCACTTGTTTTTAGCACAAAAGGGATAACTATCTGTGATGTATTTTTCCATTATTTTCTTTGTGCAGGAGGTTTTTAAATTAATTTATTCTCTTTCTGCATCAGGTTGTCTTACAATTGAAGATGTGAAGTGTTTGTCTTCCAAAGGCTTTCTGGTGATGTCTTTTTTTTTTTTTTTTTTTGCTGTTAACATCTTCTTTGTCTATGCCTGTGATCCCTGCCAAATTGCCCACAGAACAGTAACTCAAGTGCATAAATTATGAGACCACATAGGCACCGGGCACATCTATTCGAGGCTAAATGTCTTAGGAGAGAAGTTTTCTTTTTGGAAAACAAACACAATCAAACCTTGATTAACTGGAACATTTGGGGGATGAGCAGTCTAGATAATTTGATTTTCTGGGTAATTTTCAGTTAACCAAAAAGTCATCAAAGTTTCCAAACCCTGATGCAGAAAATCTGGATAAAAATGTTCTTCTTTCCACTTCTGGCAAAGACGGTAGAGCATAATGAAAAATTTGGAAGCAGAAGGCGGTGGTGTCATGGCAAAAATGTTGGACTTTAGGAGTGAAGTCCTGGTGTCAGTCACCACTTTGCCTCTGACTCAAGCTTGGGCAAAACCCTCTGGTCCTTGGTTTCCCCTAAAAGGAAGAAGGTGCAAACCAATGCTCTGGATTTTCTCACCTTGGTGCCAGCATTGATGTTCATTCTTTTTCGTTCCAGTTGGCTACAGAAGTTTGTAGCGCATTTGGGTTGCATCTACTTTCACAGTAAAATCCTATCCTTCCCTATGTAAATATTTCCTTAGTGTCTACTCAGTGTTCAAGTGTGCTTAGGCATGGTAAAACAATAAACAGCATCTATTCCCATAGACATGTCATCCTTTCTCCTGGCTCTTTCTCCTTGAGGTGGAAGGGAGCAGGGCAGGGGGATGATTTTGGGGTTTGATTAAATTATCACCAATTAATGTCCTGCTGTGTGTAGGCTCTAGAAACATGTCCTAACGGAGCTGGGAAGAAATACTGGACTGTGGGCCCTGGACTCTGCCTCTGGTCCTGCCAGGGTACGTCTTTCTCTCCACTCCAGTCTCATCATCAGCATGAGGGCTGAGCTGTTTCTGGGGCTGGTACTGCACTGTCACCCTAACGCCCAAGACCAGAGCTTCTCAACCTCAGCACCACTGCACTACAGACTGGATACATCTTTGTTACGGCAACTGCCTTGTGTTATGCACTGCAGGATGCTGAGCAGAATCCCTGCCCTCTGCATACAGACGCCTGGGAAATAAAATTGCCCCCTCTGAGAACCACTGCCTTAAAGCATGATATCTTAATCTTTCTTGGGAAAAAGAATTTGGGGATAACAACATCACGCATCAAATATTTGATGGTTTCTCCCAAGGAAGTTAGGCCTAAAATAGTGTCCACCTGGGTTTCTTTGCTATGTGGGATTGAAGACTCATTCATTTCCTTTATGCTGAGGTGCCTGGAAATTACCTTTTAGCAAAAGTAGTCCCAAGTGACCATGTTCAGGTGGAGAAGACACTGACATGGATTGAAGCTACCAGGAGGATAATAAAAACTATAAGCACAAGACTAGTGGGAAGCATCTTTCAAGCTTCTGTGCTCCACGTAAGGAGAAATGAGGCTGCTGGCATGAAACAGAGGAGGAGATGCATCTTAATGCATAGGATGATTTCTTCTTCTCTACTGAGGACAATTTTTAAACATTTTGTTTGCATTAAGTGTTTTGAATTAGGGTAAAGATACACTTTCTAACATTCCCTTCACATTCTTCACCCTTAGCACCATCTGATATTATGTAGTTTACATATGTGTCTGCCTGACTCCTGAAATGATACTTCCTCTCCCGCCCCCAAATAAAAGCTCCATGGATTCTGTGTCTTTTTCACTCCTATATCCTCATGTGCCTGCTACAGACTTATGCACCCAAAAAATATTGGCTGAACTAACAAGATGGAGTAAGTAATGGGAAACAGTTGCTAAATTCTGAAGTGGATGAATAATGCCATTGTTCATCTCTGATAATGAGATGGATCTTTATAAGGAAAGGGGTTGGGCCAGGTGTGGTGGCTCACGCCTGTAATCCCAGCACCTTGGGAGGCTAAGGCAGATGGATCACTTCAGGTCAGGAGTTTGAGACCAGCCTGACCAAAATATTAAGTGATTATTCATTTGAGACCAAAATCCTTTGATTTGAAATGTCAATTATTTAACTGTACAGTTTGACCAAAGAAACTTATCCAAGAAACCCACAATTCTACTTGTGGTCATCAGTTCTATCATCTTGGAGAAAAAATGGAGACAGAGCTCTGCTTAAAAAGGAGCTAGAACAACTAGAGAACCTAACTGCAAATACACCGTTTAGGTTAGCTCGATGTTTCCCCAAGTGTACTGGGTAATATGAAGATGATATTTAACTGGCACATGAACAATTTTTAATAGTTTTACTACATTTTCATGCATATTCAAAAATATACTTAACTAGAAAATTCAACGAGTTTTCATAGACATTATTGCTTAGGGCAATAATTGCTTCTTTAACACAGGGATAATTTAAATAAAAGTATTAAGTAAATAACATACCCATATGTGGCATCTTGATATATATGACAAAAAATGTTAAGATGGTTCTCAAATGCCTGAAGTTTGGAACAAATAGATTAATTATAATAATGGTGATTACAGTTTGATGAGTTCGGAAAAAAGCTATTAAGAGCCATCAGTTAGTACATCTGTTCCTTCCATATTCTCAATCCCACTTTTCCCTCCAATGAATTGCGCCCCATTGACTTCAAGTGTCTTCAAGAAGTATGTAAATAGACTAATAATATTGTGTTGGGCTGTAAAAGTAAGTCTATTTATTCTTGCAAGGAGTACATAAATCACCTATATAAGAAGCTATGATTTTGGTTTAAGGACATGGTGAAACCCCATCTCTACTGAAAATACAAAAATTAGCCAGATGTGGTGATGGCGCCTGTAATCCCAGCTACTTGGGAGGTTGAGGCAGGAGAATTGCTTGAACCAGGGAAGTGGAGGTTGCAGTGAGCCAAGATTGCACCACTGTACTCCAGCCTGGGCGACAGAGTGAGACTCCATCTATAAAAAGAAAAAAAAAAGAAGGAGTTGGGCTATATTATTTATCTTAGACTCTTTTTTTCTTCCCTGTTTACTCTCGGTGAGCCATTTTCATTTGTTTACTCAGTAAAAGTGCACTAATGCCTGTTATGAGCCAGGCACTCTTCCAGCAGCTATGAAAACAAGGATAAAGACACCATGGGCTCTGCCTCCAAGGAGCTCCCTTTTGGGCCATATACGTAGTCATCTCATTTCCTAACTCATCGGCCCTAGTCCACCCAGTTATTTTAACAAGGGGAGGACTTTTGAGGAAGTTTTCAATGTGTTCTCTCTCTCTCT
>NC_045453.1:31943868-32014276 GCF_002776525.5 Piliocolobus tephrosceles | reverse complement strand
GTGTGTGTAAGGTTCTCTTTCTCTGTGTGTGTGTGTGTGTGTGTGTGAAGGATTCCTTCAGGCAAATATGTCCAACTAGAGTATTCGTATTCGTGGTTTACACATCATGTAGAAAAAGCAAGGCTAGATATCTGACCTTTCATGTATGACGGAGCCAACAGGCCTCAATCCCACTGCGTTATACCCCATTGCACACAATATATGCACAGAAGGCAACCAGATCTCTGCGGCCACAGACAGAACTGGGCCACTCTTTCCCAGGTGCTGCAGGTACAAAACCTCTCATTCCCAATAGGAATGAGATATCCATTCACTCACACCTTACACGGAAAAATAAGTCACCTATTTCTGGGCTGAAATAGCCATGGACTAATCCCAAGATGCTCAATGGTAGAGGATGTTGAATTTGCCTCTGGCAGAAACTGAAGGAAAGCGAAGGCAGACTGAGTCTGTCACCGCTGGAAACAAAGGTCCCAGACGCCACTGAGCAATTCTGCATACACAGCCCAAAGATCAACAAGCTGACACTAAAGAGACTTGAAAGGTGCTCTCTGTGGTTCTTAGTACAGCCAAATCCATTTCCCTCACAGTTAGAAGTATGGAAGCAGTTATTTCAGCAGAACTTACGGCAGTGCTTGTAGCTGGGCATGAATTCCTAACTATGCATTCCTATGTATCATTCTGTACTCACCGACTAATCAGCCAACACTCAAAACACCAAAACAAACAAACAAAAATGTTTATGCAACAAAACATTGTGATTATTCCTTTGAGACCAAAATCCTTTGATTTGAAATGTCAATTATTTAATTATACAGTTTGACCAAAGAAACTTATCCAATAATCCCACCATTCTGTGTGTGGTCACCAGTTTTATTGTATTGGAGAAAAAATGGAGACAGAGCTCTGCTTAACAGGAGCTAGAATAACTAGAGAACCTAACAGTAAACATACTGTTTAGGTTATCTCGATGTTTCCCCAAGTGCACTGGGTACACCACTGGTAATATGAAGATGATATTTAACCGACACATGAACAGTTTTTAATAGTTTTACTATATTTTAATGCATATTTGAAAATATACTTAACTAGAAAATTCAACAAGTTTTCATAGACATTATTGCTTAGGGCAATAATTGCTTCTTTAACACAGAGATAATTTAAATAAAAGTATTAAGTAAAAAATATACCCATACGTGGCATCTTGATACATACAGCAAAAAGCATTAAGATGGTTCTCAAATGACTGAAGTTTGGAACAAATAGATTAATTATAATAATGGCGATTACAGTTTGATGAGTTTGGAAAAAAGCCATTAAGAGCCATCAGTTAGTATATCTGTTCCTTCCATATCCTCAATCCCACTTTTCCCTCCAATGAATTGCACCTCATTGACTTCCAAGTGTCTTCAAGAAATATGTAAATAGACTAATAATATTGTGTTGGGCTGTAAAAGTAAGTCTACTTATTCTTGCAAGGAGTACATAAATCACCCTCATAACAAGCTATGATTTTGATTTAAGTTTTCTCTGTTAATGAGCAATGCTAAATGTCCAGAAAACATCAATTCCAAGGGAAAAAGTTTCTGGATTATTGCACTGTGGGATCGTGCCCTCCTGTGGCTTCAAAGTTTCGCTACATTTAAGAATTTAAAATCAGATTCCTCAATTACGGACTATAAAATATGGCAGATAATGTGTGAAAAGGAAGCATCACAAGAAAATGAGCTCATTGGACATGACCTAATCCCTTTGTTGAGTGGAATGGGATACCAATATGGCCGACGAGGCATTGGGTCAATGATTAGGAATAATCAGATGTCCCATTCATAAAGAATATGGTTTGCAATGGTTTTAGTTAAAATGTTAACAAATCACATGAGACATTTGCATTTTAAGTTTTATTTTTTATCAAAACAAAATAATTTAATCATGTAAAGAAAGAAATTTCAACAACCAACCCAGAAGCCAATCAATTCCCTGATTGTGAACAAGCAATTGAGTAGTAAATCCTGAACAGTCGACCGCATATACAAGACATTCCGTCATCCTCTAGTGCTCCAAGTGGCAGAGGCTGATGTTTTTCCCTGGTTACTGTTCTTCCAATGGTGAAGTAATGTGCTCGACTGTTCCTATACTTCTTCAGACCAAATTATGTATATTCCCACGTAAGTGCAAAGCATGGATGAAAAGACTCATACAGGGTAGAAATTTTCTAGGTCCTGACCCTTATATTTAATGTGTTCTGAAAAATAAGGACAAGAAATTGTGCTTAAGTATTGAGAAATGTCGTGTTTCAAAAGCCAAAGTGCCTCCCTACATGAACTATGGGGATAACAACTGAAGTGAGGAAAAATACACAAGTCCAGTTTGCTGCAGTAGTAGAAATATGATCACCCATAGAGCCAGGCAGGCCATTTTCTCCTCACCATATTAAATTATGTCTGGGGAGTTGAGCAGCAGCACATTCCGATAATGATGACAGTTTCCATAACTATAAAAATCTGCTGCACCAGGCAAATTTTGTGCAAAATGCAAATTTCTGTGCTGGGGAAAAAAAATGAATAATGTGATCATTCTAAGTAATGAATGTAAATGCAAGGAAATACTTTTTGGCATGAGACTGCAAATTGTTTATCTTTCATGCCAAGAACTGTGGTCACAGTGTGCTTCTACAAGGTTCCTCTTCCGGTCTCAGCTTTAGAAGAGTGATTTCAGGAAGAAAAAGTCTGACTTACCCTAGGTTACCACCATGCTATTGGCAGTGTTTTCATTAAAATTCAGAGACACTCTCCTCCATCTTTTTTTTTAATCACTTGGCAAATGAACCATAGGTTCTCCTGGTTACTGTGAGATGTGAACCAAAGGGGTTATTAGCTTTGTCTCACATCTCAAGGGTTAAGCCTAGCAGGAGAGATGAGCTGTTTTTCAATGTGTTTTACAAGAAGGAGGATTCCAGTTGTCCACTAAAAATCATATAACTTTGAGTCACTTAACAATGTAGGTTGCCAAGGAGGGGAGG
Organism: Piliocolobus tephrosceles; assembly: GCF_002776525.5. Taxonomy (NCBI): domain Eukaryota; kingdom Metazoa; phylum Chordata; class Mammalia; order Primates; family Cercopithecidae; genus Piliocolobus; species Piliocolobus tephrosceles. The sequence goes on along the minus strand of NC_045453.1, from coordinate 32,011,254 downwards.
ATTGAAACCTCTTCCCTCCATACATCTTTAACAGCAAGATTTAGCTGGGTGTAGGTACAGGTAGAGAGAGAAACTTGGTGAGTCTTGAACATCATGGGGAAATGTCACTTTTGAGATTGGCAAAAAAAATTCAGTGCCCTTTCCTTAGTTCATGACAGCGTCCCTGTAACTACTCTCTGTGGAAGAAACTGAGGCATCAGTTGGTTAAGACCCTTACCTAAAGATACAATAAAATTAACACTGGAAAATTAGCACTGGGGAAAGAAGGAAATCCCTGATCTTTAAACTCTCGTTGCTTTGTTCTAAAATAAATTTGTTTTTCCTTAACCATCATGCAGTACACACTTGCAGAGTATACAACTGCAGTAGTTATCAATTGATAATACTGACATTTTATTTTCAGTAACCAAACTGGGTTCTAGGTTGTTGATGTTACCCTTAAAATGTATTCTTATAATTGTATTTCACTTTAAGAAACCCATAGGAAAATTAAGATTTATAAAATCAGAGATTGTTCATTGCTTTATAAAAAGATTCTTCATTAAAAAAAAAAAAAAATCTTTACCGTAGGATGCTTTTCAAGAGCCAGTTCCCTTAGGGTCATTCAAAATACATTTTTAATTTTAAAAAATCCATTGAAATACAGCTTTTTCACAAATTCATGTTGATATAAAGTAAGGTACACTTGTAAACACTGCCAGCCACTAGCCAAAGACCAGCGAAGCAAGGTGGTTTGGCTAGCTGTTCTACCTTTGTAAGAGATACAGGGAGTTAGAGATGAAATCAATATTCTGCCATATTTGACCCAGGTTGGGATGTGACAGCCAGCAACGGTGGCTCCTAGAAGGACACAGCTTCCCCCATTATCCTGAAGTTGGTGCTATTTGGAGCTATGACTTACTGATTTACAGCCAGTGATCCCATTCATGCCACAGTAGCCACCCAGAAAGGAGGGGCCTCGAAGACAGATTTTTTCCCCTGACCAGTGCCTCCTAAGACAAAGGAGCCAGTTCAGCCTGCAGATAGGCTTTCTCCATTTCTACTGGAGAGTTCTGGTTTTGCTTTTAATTTTTTGAACTATGAGTCACATGTATAGGCCGGATGATTGCACCCTAAAATCTGGAACTCTGGGGAAAAAATTAGACGGAGCTTCTTCAGGCTCAGGTTCTTCACAGCAATAATTGGTGGAAGGTGTCTGCATTTCAGTTCCTCACTGTCTCCACCCAAACTTCTTGCATGCAAGGCCCCCGTGGCAACGGTGCCCTATGGGGAATATCTTCAAGCCATTGAGTCCACGCATTTTAAGGACAGAGCAGCTTCTCTACCAACCATTCTCAGAAAAATTGGAACCTGGAGATGTATTCATCTTGTCCAACTCTCTTATTCTCACTTAGGGAAATTGAGGTACAGAGAGACTCTTAACCAAGATTTCCCAGCTAAAGTCAGGACTTCAATCTCCAAGACTCAGACCTTTTGCCTACACTGCCTCTCTCATTATAGTGGCATGAATCATTCAAAAAGGGAGATAATCACCACATCGCTTTTGCTGGGTTTAAAAAGTACACTAAGTGAATGTCCAACATCCTTTTTACCTCCCTTCTTATGTTTTTCTTGGCTGGGCCTGAAATCCTTGGATATTTATGAGTGTATATGAAATGGTCACAAATATATACTAAGTAACCAGAGAAGCTGGTCTGGCATTGAAGTTTTCTATGAATAACACCAGAATTGGAAAACTCACATGAAGATACTTGAAATTTGACCATAGTTAGTCACAGGCACAGACTGACTAAAGTGTATTCGCATGTGTGAGATGCTCTGCATTGCCGTGTCTTTGAAGTACAAGATGTCATATGAACATCATTACATCAAAGTTAAACCAAAAGAGCTCAGCTATAAATTTGAAATTGTACAAAATCATACCAAAAGCAAGTATAAAATTTTATTGAAATACAGCAATGTAAACCTCTTTAAGTTTCTCCTCTCCCATGGAAGGATGGGGAGAGGAAGGCAGTGGGTCTGAGGCTTTGCTCACTGGGCTGTTTGATGTAGATCTGCTGTTTTCTTCTGCACAGGGGTGCACTGGCTTGGAATACTGGGGAATTTTATCTGTGCAGTTCTGACGTGCACAATACAGAGGCTGATTTAATTTGACAGCAAAGTAACACTAAGCCCCGAAAATAAAATTACTGAGATGTAAAACAGCGTCAAAACTCCAATTAGTTTTGTATCCTTGAAGCTTCTGAAGGAAATCTAAAAGGCTCCCATCACGATGAGCAGGCATCAGTTTAAGCTGTACAGATTACTAAAATGTAACCCTCTCATTGAAATTTCTCAGAGCACAATATGACAAAAAGAATCAGAGGAAAATAAGTGAATTTTTCCCTCTTAAAAAATGACTCATTACAGAGAGACAGTTCTATTAACTTTTAACACAAGGTTCCTTTGTAAGAACTAGAAAAACCAACGGTCTCAGAGATCTCCACAGCAAAGGCACCAGGCACAAGAGCATGTACTTGCGTCATCTGACCATAAATAAGCATTGACCATTTGTGCAACATTTAAAAGTAATCAGCATTTCACCGGATCATAGGCATTTTGAAGTATATTTACAACTCCACTAAGGACGTGAATACTCTGAACAAGCTTCAGTTTTTTAATGCATCCGAATTTTGTCTCCAAAATGAACAGAAGTATCTTTGTGCCCAGTTCACACCCCTGTCTGTCAAGCTACTCCAATTATCCCAAGTATGCTCTCTACCTTGGAAGCAAACCCTCAGTTTACTAACGGAGAAAGCCAGTTGCCTCGACTGTGTGGGATCCACTTGTGAAGAAACGTGTTGATTGTGGCTTTCTTGGTTAGTGCCATTTGATTGCAGAGAGGCAGTGGGGGCAGGTGCAGAAGAGGAGGCTGGGAGTCAAGGCCCAGTCACTGTGCACGTTGACCATTTCCGGAGTTTGCTTCCTTGCCATGTCTGCACTGCCTGGCACCATGTGAACATAAGCAGAACACTCCCAAGGGGAGCTGGGGAACATTGCGGCTGAGTTGGGGGTCAGGAGTTGGTTGGAGTTGGCTTGTAAATAACTCAAAATGGCTTTCCTAATGTGTAGGTGTTTCACAGATAGAGTTTAGTTCTTCCGCCAGCCTGACAACATTTACTTGTGAAGCATCGACAGTCTTTGACCAAAGATACCATCTTTCTCTGGAAGCTTCATATTTCTATAACCAATCGGTCTTCATCGTCACTGCTGGTATCACTGAACTCCACTCGAGTTTGCTTTCTCATTCCTTCCAGACTCCTCTTCTTGAGGGATTTAGAAGGGGCTTCAGAAATTTCTATGGGCGGCTCTGGCTTAGAAGGAACCACAGAATCCTTCCGAGTGATTAATTCAGGTACCTGACATTTCCTACCGTCACTTTCTAAAGAGGGGCAGGGGACGGTCATTTCTCCACACCCATACTGGCCTCTGGAAGGAAAAAACGTTTTGTATCTCCCTTCCTTTTGGTGTGAACTAGCTGAACTTGGTCTTGAAGCTGGTATTTCAAGATGAGTTTTTTCAGTTGACCCCAATGGAACTGAATCTGAAATTCTTTGTCCAGATGAAGGTCTCCCTGGCAAGAGGGTCTGTGCTCTGCCCTCTCCTGTGGCTTTGCTGTCCGGGGAGCTCGGTGTCAGAGTCCTCCCTGCAGTCTGGCTGTGGTCCTGTGGTTCAGCACTGTGAATTTCCTGGGCTATGTGATCTGTTCTCGCTGGCAGAGATATACAAATGGCAGCCACAGAGGTAGCAATGTCGTGGCGGGGAAAAGTTCCTTTGGACCCAAAGAAAGAAGGCCCTTGAGCATCTGAGAAAATGCATGGTTTGGGATCTGTTGAGACTGGATCCTGGGAGGCCAGCAGCTGAGTCTCCAGCAACCCAAGGTCAAGACCTTTGCCAGCGGGTAGAGGCGCGTCATTAAACACTGCCAGGTAGGTGTCAGATTGCAGAGATAATCCTGATGTGGCAGCAGTGCTGTGAGCAGTACAGTCACTGTGCTCACCGGCAGATGGAGAAATATCCTGCAACGAAGTGCAAAGGGAAAAAATGGGGGGAAAAAAGGTTAATTGGTACAAAGAAAAATGTGGTCAGAAACGTGGTCCTCAATGAAAACAGGTCTTGAGGTCTTAATGATTCTTTACCAAGCGTGAACTTCAATATGACGCCCTCAATAAGTTTCCATTAATAACTAATTGGTGCATTAACTCGAATAAAGCTTCCAATTGATATAAAATAGGTTGCTGAGATCCTCTGCTTTTATCTGGCTTTGTGGAAAACAGAACTGCTCAATTATCTAACCAGTTCTCAGCTTCCTTTTTTAAGTCACTACTGCTCATGAAGCAGATGTGCTATTTTATAGGACTATGTATTGAAGGTTTTTGCTTGTTTGTTTGTTTGTTTTTGTTTTTTTCCAGATGAGTGTTTTTCCAAGTGTGGTCTGGATACGTATTTTAGTGGTTTTCAACACGCAGCCCCACAATCTGTCTGGGGGGCTTCATGTTGCAGTGGCACCTGTCAGCCATCTCTCTATTCAGGTGTGCAGTAATAGCATACTTGGGTTTTTTTAAAGAAACCATCAGAAATCATCCCAATGTTTGCACTACCAAAGCTGCTCAGTCATTTGATACAGAATGTTTTGACTTATTTGTTTGTCTTAATGGGCTTTCTGTGAGGCGAATCTTCATAAGGTGATCCGAGCAAGTTCTGCCACACTGAACAAGAGCAACAAGAACAAGCAGAGCTATAAATCTAGACCAGCAATAGGTAGGCACAGTTCAAAATCATCATGCCCACCTTCACAGTTCGTTTCTCCACTTCCCTGACAGTCCTTGAACTTGTACCAAGAGAGAGGGTTCCTGAGGTTTGTCTGCAGTCACCTTCCTTCTTCTCTTCCTTCCCACAACAAGGAGGTGATTCTGTGGTGGCATGAGATGGCTCCCCTTGCAGATTCAGACCTGAAAGGGGAGAGGCACATTTACGTACATCTGGAATTATAAAATTAGCAAAGAGTAATTTCCTGGGAGGTGGTCCATGACTTCATGATCGCCTCTGAGCTCATTAACCCTCATCTCACAGGGTGTGTGCAAGAACTCAATTTATCTCCAACCAATTCACGCTTGGTCAAACAAAATGTATCCACTCTATGAAAAAAGGAAATGGCCAAACCAGTTCTCAAAGGAGAAAAATCCCTGAATGATACATATCATAAAATATATCTATATTTCATGTTGCTTTTTCTCATCAGAGTTGTATTCCTGGTCATGTCTGTTTGGGTAAATTTTAGATCAGCTTGAATTCTCTGGCCATATTACAAAGTAGTCAGAATAGACGTTTCAATCGCTGTATAGTGGGAACCTAGAAATAAACCATGTCTTAATTCCCACTAGAGTGCTGGGCAGCAAGGGATGAGGCTGGCTTTTGTGATGCTGTTGTTTTGTTGTGGTGGTTATTGTTGTGATTGTGGAAAGAAAGAAAGGCCCTGACAATATCTGCAAAACAGCATTTCTCGTACCTGTCTTTCCCTCATCCTTCCCCCACACTAATGACCTGGCAGACCAGTCAAAAGGATCACAAAATTTCAGAGAGGGCAGATTCCATCATGATATGAGATCAGGGAAATATCTTAAAACGACTGTGTCACTAGAGAAGAAGCACTAGACTCACTTTTAAATTTGCTTTTATTTTGATGAAAGGTACACACGTGCAGTCTGAAAAGTCAAGCCTAACTATGTATTAAGAAAAACAGCAACCCCTGCCAACCCATCCATCTTTTCCCATTTGGGAGTCTTTTGACTTTTATCTCCTTCATGTCTAATACCATTGTTCTAGAACTATATCTTGTGGAAGTAGTAGCTGTGACTTCTCATGGGGAGAGACGAGGGTTTCCAATTTCTTCCAGCTTCCCCCCTCTTCAACCTACATGACCCCACACACAAGCACATATTCCACCTATCTTCTCAACGGTTCTCTAACACTGATGGCCTGTTTTCATTTAGGTGAATATTCCGTGTTTATTGTGTGTGTGTGTGTATATATATATAATCTATTATTATATATTACCTGTCAGCACTGCATCATGTAGTACACTATGATTATGTTGCCTTTCTTGCCAAAATTGCTTTCCCTGGAATTAATTATTTTACTTTTTAAAAATTTCCCTGAGTTTTCTATGGACTTATTTCTAAAATCATTTTCCAACTGCCTCTCCAATTGTCTGGGGTTTCATTTCATTCCCTGAGAAATGTTTCCTTGAAACTTTCTGATTTGCTCCAAGTGGACCGTGTTTCTCTACAGCATGGCTGTGCCCTCAGGGTCTCCTTTCATCTCCGCTGTGCTGATTCTCTTCACCTCTTTCCTGGTTCCTGAACCTCTACAACTTCTTTCTTCTTGGTTTACTCTCCTGCTTTCCTAACACAAAACTTCTAGTAGTTTCATGAGAAAGGGTACATGAAGTACACCTTTACTCTTTAGATGTAATTGGCAGCTTGGCTGGGTATGACATTTTGAATCAGAAATCATTTCCCTTTGGGGTTGTGACATGGTTCTACCGTGTTCTAGTTGTTGAGAAGTCTGGAGACAATATGATTTATGATTCATGATCCTTTGGATGAAATCTTTTTGTTTGTCGCTCTCTGGAATCCCCGAGGCTCTTTATTTCTGGTGTTACCATAGTCTGGGTCTATCTTCATTCATTATCTGGGCACTCAATCATTTCTTTCAACCTGAATCATGTCCTCAGGTTTTTGAAAAATGTGGTTCTGTTTTTATTTATTTCCTTTTTCTTTCTCATGTACAATGCATTGTTTTGAAATATATACACATTGTAGCTTGACTAAATTAGCTTATTATTAATAACATACGTATTAGCCCATATGCTTATCTTTTTTTTTTTTTTTTTGGCAAGAACACTTAAAATATACTCTTAGCAACTTTTAAGAATACAAAACATTGTTATTAACTATAGTTACCACGTTGTACAATATAACTCTTAAATGTACCTGTTATTTCTGATTTTTTTCCCTTCTGTTTTGTCTTTTCTCTCTTTCTAGAACTGCTCTTATTGGGTTATTGGATCTCCTAGTATAATCTTCTATTTTTCTTATCTTTTCTCTCTGATGTTCTATTTCTTGGTCTTTTTGTTTCACTTTCAGGGGAATTTCCTCAACTTTACATTCCAATGAGTTTCTATTTCTGCTATATGCTTTTAATTTCTAAGAGTTCTTTCCCATGTTCTTTTTTTATAGCATCTGTTCTTATTTCATGGCTCTAACATCCTCTCTTTTACCCCCAGCAATGTTAATAATGGTTTGTTGTTGTTGTTGTTATTGTTGTTGTTGAAGTTTGCCTCCCCCTACATAGTCCATCTTCCAAATTCCTTTGTTTCCATTAGTTTGTTTTTATTGCTCTCTAGGTTAGTGGCTTTCCTGAGAAACACAGCAATCTTAGCTGCTTATGTTTAGGAAATGGGCACGAAAAGGCTGACTTGGTGTTCTTTACAAGTGCAATCGGTCAACCATGGGCCCTCCTGTTAGGTTGTGTGGTTGCTCTGTTTCAGTGGGAACCCTGAAGTAGTTATCTGCAGGTCTCCATGAGTACTGGTCAGCTTCTACAGGAAGAGTCCTTGGGTCTCCTGACTGGAAAATAGAAGCCAGGCTGCCAGCATTCTGGAGTCAAAATTAGAGAAGAGATTCTGGGGGCTCATATGCAGTATTCACATTTGCTGAAATCCCATTTTCAATCTAGTCCCCTCACTCCCCTGCTGAACTAATTACACCAAGTGTCCCCCAGCATTTTGTATGCTGTCCAGAGACTAAGCCCCTAGACTTCTGCAAGGGTGAAGGAAGTTACCAAGCTAGAAACGGGGTGGGATTTGAAGTCTGATTGCTTCTTAGTCTTTCAATCAATCTTGTTTTCAGCCCCACCTGGTACCATGAATGTCTGAGTTGTGGGGAGTCTTCCCACTGTTAAATCAGGATTCCATTCCTTGGGGTCAGCTACATCAGTTCCCATTCAGACTCTGCACTTCAGCTTTCACACTGGTGGCATCATTTCTTCTCCAAGTCGTTTCTCCTTGTGAGCTTGTACATTACAAACACCTTTAATTACTAGCCTCTTGTGAGTTGTTAGAGAAAAGTAGAGGTAAATAAATGTGTTCCATCCTCCGTCTTAAACCAAAAGAACAGTTCCACTTCTTATATCTAAAGGGGTAAGTTACTAGATTACCAAGTGTGCTAATCCTGAGCAAATCAACTTTGAAAATCCGTAGAGAAGTGCACAGTTTGGAAAAGAAAGCAATGCTTTTTTCTTCCACACAATCTTTCTTGACCCTCCCGTGTACTCTGGTAGTCTAATGGCACACAACGAGGCTTTTGTTATTCCATTCACCTGTTCAACAACCACATCCTGGGCCCCTTCAATGACCCAGGCACCATGCTCCAACTTGAAGAGTCTGAGAAGAAGAAAACAAAGATGGCGCTGGCCCTCAAGAGCTTCTACTGTAATGGGGAAAGAGAAGCAAAGACAAGGAAGCAGACACATATTGTGATGGGGTCACAAAGGAAACAAATCGAGGACGGGAATATTACCGAGAGTGAAAATGAGAGTATTACAGGCAGTAACGATTAACAGGAGGCTATTCCAGAGACTAATGAGAAATGGAGGGGAGCATACTACAGAGTCACCATAAGCAGGGGGTAGTAAAGAGAGTAATGAGGGGGCTTATTCCAAAGAGTAACTGGGGACGACTTTTATATAGTCAAGGAAGACTTCTCAGAAAGGCGACATCAGAAATGAGACCTTCAGAGTGAGAAAGAACAAGTCCACGAAAGATGTTCTAGACAAAAGAAGGAACAATACAGAGACCTTAAAGGGGAAAGCAGCTTGGGGGAGCAAGGGACTCATGGAGGGCCAATGTGGAAGGAGAGTCATGAATGAAGAGGCAGGGGCAAGATGATGTGGGAGAAGTCAACAGGGACTCAGATCTTGCAGAGTACAAGTGACTGTGGTAAGAAGTTTAAATTTTGAAGCCAAACTTGGGAGAGAGGTGAATAGAGGTGGGAAAAACAGGTACAAGCTTACTAGGATAATCTAGGGGCCAGATGAGATGGCTTGACTAGAGCACCAGAAGTAGAAAGGGAAAAAAGAGGTGGATTCTAGGTACATTTTCATTCTCACCCATGAAAAATTACCAAAAATTAATGGTGATGATATGCATTTCCTTAGCCTCATCGTTCACCAAGCACAAGTGCTCACTCTAAGTGAATTAAGCTCTGTCCCCACAGTGACAATACAACCAGGCAATTCATTCAATTCAATGAAGAAGTAAAACCAATCAGTGTAGAGAAAATAATCAGATTGGCCAAATGTCTTCCCAACAGGTTGTTTTGGTTTTTAAGCTTAAGCAGAAAGGTCATGTGCACATTTGACCAATAACTTCTGACTCATCTATGAAAGCAAAGGAAGAAAATCCACTGATCTGATTTGTTTTTGACCCTACAGTCTACAGAGAAAAGTGAATTATCTTTAATAATTGTGAAAAATGCCCAAATAATGTCACTGACGTGTGTTAAACTGATTTGGATTATTGAGGAAGGACACTAACTTGCTTTTAAATGAATGGCCCTTTTCAAAAAGTAAGTAGTTCCCTGGCCAAATTTTAAATCACAGAATGTGATTCCGTTTAGGCTTCAGCATCATACTATATGAATCACTTCCTACACCTTCAGAAATTACAAACTCCACTGTCTTAATGCAATCTTCGGAAATTCAATTGCTCTTACACAATTATGTGACTTTTATTAGAGAGACCATCTCTCATCACAGCTCTCTGTGCCGTGCTGTTCTTTCCCTGATTAAAGGCTGCGTTTTTAATAATTTCCCTCAGAAATAATTGCCAGACTGCATTTAGAGGAAGAGGCCGCTTAAAGTGTTATAGCAATTTTAAATGTGGCCATCTTGAAAAGGCTATAGGAAACTGTAAAATACTTAGAAAGAAAATGAAATAAATAAACAACATGATGAAACTTACAACATGACTGTAGACATCTTTAATGCCAAACCTTCTTCCAGCTGCCTAATGTCTAAGCCATACTAAAATGCTATAAATACACTGCTCAAATATAATTAACTAAAAATGTAAGTAATTTGATATATTTCTTTTGGTTTGGCCCAATACACCAAAACTCCATGAATTTGGATTCCAAAGACTGAATTATTTTTAAAAAGGGCTAAAAATGAGTCTACAAAATCAACCTTCTAAGCAAACTGCAAATATAAACAAGAACATAGGAGTAATTTCCTAGACTATTAATTGATCTGTGATTAAATTATTTAGAAGCATCCCTGGAATTAAAAGATCCACAATGTGCTAGCAATTACTTAAAGAAAGCTGGGCAGATCTCTAAAAGTAATCACTTTGTGGACAGTTAATTATTCAAATATTTTTAAGCCTGTTTTCGAGCCTACGTTATTGAGCCTAAATATTTACTGGGCACCGAGCACAGCCAACAACCGTGCCAAGGACTATGCTAAACACAGGGCATTTGTTCCCTGGAAAATGAGGCAGACACACCCACATGATAATTCTAGTTCAGTGGGGGAGAAATTTAGTAAGCAAATAATTATATAAAAAAATTCACCAAGCAAATGTGGTAAACAGCATGAAAGAAAAAGCATGAAGGTACTAGGTGGCCATGATATAGGACCCCAACCCAACATCTGTCTATGGAAAAGAGTCAAACCATGTGCACAATCATCTGACATCGTCCCTGTCCTGGACGGCTTTCTAAGTCTGAATCATCTATTCATGTATTATTCAACCAATTTTCTTTAAGTCTCTGTTGCATACCTGACGTTATGCTGAAGTTTAACAGTAAATTCATTTGTTTCTGCAATCCTATTACATTTTTTGCTTATGAAGCCTCTTTAGGGGGAGAAAATGGCTAAAAATGATGGAAGAAAGTGGTTTTATTCCTCTCAGGCAGAGAGAACGGGAGACGTCGGATGTCAATGCCAATCAAAAAATAATCAGAAGTTAGTGGGCGGTAAGCAGTGAAAAGCAGCCCCGACTTCAGCTGCACAGGCAGGAAGGGTTGTGGGAGAGGACCAGAAAGATGGATTTATCAAGTACAGCCTCGGGTATTTCTGCACTATCCTAATACAATCTTTTGAAAGTTTGCCTCTAAGTAATCATAAACAAATCTTTTATTTCAGCAACCATTTTTCTTAGTAATTCTCATCTCTTTTCTATTTCTTTGATGAAAGGCAATCAAGATAACCACCCTCCCCTCGCAGAAATCCTGAATTCAGTGCAAAGCGGTGTTTAAAATTTTGCTTTAAGTTAAAAATTCTGTCATGTCCAGACATCAAGAGTGTGCCCTTAAAATACAGAGTGAAAATAGGATTATGAAATTGGAGAAGGAAAAAAGACGATAAAAAAGCAAATGCCATTTGCGAGATTGAACGCCAAAACAGAAACTGGCTGATATACTTTGTGTATCATTCTTTTAAATTTCTTGTTGCTAAATGAAAATTGTCTATGCAGGTCTCTTCCCTGGGACATAATCAATATACCTGAAACAGCTTCTCATCTCTCCTCAAGATTTACACCCTAGAATGAAGGAGAAATTATTCTGTTTCAGCAATTTCAGAGTACTATGACTTAATAGCTTTGGGGAAAGAATTAATACTTCTTCATTAATTCTCATGAGAAAAGATGTCGGAAGTCCTGTCAGAGAAGGAGAGTGAAGGCACAGAGAGAGAAGGCGGCTCTGGAGAGACACCCCCTGACCCATCCCCGGCCTCCTGCTGGCTCCAAATACCTTAGAAATCCCTTCAGAGGAGGATTATGTGAGCCCAAGGAGAGAGACTGCAGAGGGAGAGGTGAGCTTGCCCAGGCCTGTGATGAACGAACAAAAGAAACCACTGAAGAAAACCAAAGTGTACAAAGCCAGTGTCTACCTTTGTGCCAGAGATGTATTTAACCCTCTTCATACAGTATTTAGAAATTATATCTTTTATGTGTGTGCAATTAGGTAAAGCTTTTACTTCAGAAACCACCTGTAATCGCCGCCATCTCTCCATTTCTGTTGCTGAGATGCAAGGAACGTGTTTTGATCACTTTTTCTTCTCAAATACTTTCTCCAAACTCAGTAAATGGGGCTGGTTTGAAACATTTCGGTGACTTTAAAGCTTGGTCGTGTACAGAATTCAACACTGTTCCTTCATCAAGTGCAATAGTGAAAACTGCCCAGGAACAGTCTTTGAAAAGTTTATCTCAAAATTGACTGAGGAAAATGCGTTTTGTGGGTTTGTTAAAAACCAGTGGTTCCAAAGCAATGGTGATGTCTAGAGATATTTTGGGTGGTCCTGACTTGGAGTGGAGGGGATGCTCCTGGCATGTTGTGGGTGGAGACTAGTGACCCTGCTACACATCCCACATTGCAACAAAGAATGGTGTGTCACCAAATGTCAGCAGTGCCCAGATTGAGAAACCCTAGTTTAAACCAAAGATCACAAACTCAAATGCTACAGGAGCCAGACAAATCACTAATTCGGGCACCTGCCTGGGAATGGCCAAACAGCAAGCCCAGGCCCCAGGGGTAGCTGACCCCCAGCTCCAGCCAACTGAGACAATGAAGGTTGGAGGGTCCAGCTCACCAGATCTGTTTGTTTTTCAGGAGAAAAGTCGAAATCTGTATTTCACATGCTTTCAAACATTCATAACTAATTAGTTTTCAAAACAACAGTAGCACTGTGCTACCCAACACATCTGTGGCCTGAATTTGCTAATGAGAGGCCGATTGGTGGTGACCTCTTGTTATTTAAGAAACTCACATGCGCCGCCCACTCTGAGAGCAAAGCTTCACCCTGGCTTTGTGTGCTCTCTTGCTGAAGCAAAGTTGCTTTTTAAAAATACGGTTAAAAATATTGATGGGAGGTAAACCTGTTTTTGAAAAGTAATTTGGTGGTATCTTATAAGGTGAAATAAATAAGTTTAAAACCATTGATCCATCAATCGCTCTTTAGGAAATTAGGCAAGAACGTGTACTGCAGCAATAGCTGTGGTAGGAAAAATAATAGGCATCAACATAAACATCCATCAATAAAGTAAGGGTTGAATAGATAAACAGTAGTACATCCAAACTAGGGGATTGTATGCCACTATTAAAACAATCTATATACATATCGGCCTGAAGTTATGTATAAAACATATTAAGAAGAAAAGAATTGCCGATTACTACATCTGATATGAGCCTTTGTATAAAAAACAACAACAAAATGTGTCTGTCTGTATTTGTATGTGAGTGGAGAAAGATGTGGAAGGATGTGTGCCAACCTAACTCTCGTGGCCTCAGGGGCAGTGAGGCCGGAAGTTGTCAGGCTTTTCTTGGATAAGTCAATGCTGCTTTCTTTTTTGCAACAAACATGATTTTGCGTTATCAGTTGGAAAGAAAAATAAGAGACACATAATCATATTGGTTCTAAAGTTCAGACTCAAAATAATGAGAAAACCCCCAAAGTATATTATACCTGAATATGCTCAGGCAAAACTAAAAGTCAAGTCAGTCCTCTTACCAGAAGATCAGAACAGGTTGCTGAAAGACAGAGATAAATCCTCATACATCAGTAACTAAAATTTAGTTTTTCAGGCACAGAAAAACTGAGAGATTCATGAAAGGAAGAGAAAAATATGTTTTTTCCATCTCTAGCCAAATCTAGAGTATTTCTGTACTATCCTATTTTTTTTTTTTTTTGAAACTTTGCCTCTCTGAGTAATAATTTAAAATCTCTCTCTTTTTTTTCCCCTCAGAAACCACTTTTCTCTATGGTTCTCATTTGTCTTATCTTTCTTTGATGAAAGGCAATCAGTTGAAGAACACTTCACTTACCATTTTCTTCAAAAAAACCTTCATTTTTAGTGGGGAAAGTATGCTTAAAATCTTTTGGTAAGTCAAAACTTTAATCGTGCCCAGACAAGAAGAGAATGCTCTAAAATAAAGGGAGGATAAATTATAATGAAGAAGGAAAACTAAATGAAGGGAACAAATTGCTAATATTATTTGCATTCTTCAGTGCCAAAATTGAATCAGGAGAATCTACTTTATGGATCATTAATTTCAAACTTTCTTAACTCTAAATGAAAATTGTGGAGAGAAAAGTTCAGGCTTTGGAACATAATTGATGTGTTTAAGCAATTGCCTCATCATTTCTTAAGATTTACACCCTGGGGAAGGCGATGTTACCCTGTTTCAGCAATTCTGTAAGCAATATTACTTAACTAATGGCTTTAGGAAAAGAATATATGAATTCTGACAGGAAAAATAATGGTACAGAACCATTAGTTCTAGTCAGAGAAACAAGAAGGGAGACAGTGGATGAGGGAGTCCTAGAGTTCAGGCTGCCATTTTGTTTCTCCTTGGGAAAACATTTTGAGGTGATTTGTGACAGAGAGATCGGGCACAAGAAACACCAGGGGCGCTTCCTCCCACCTCCCTCCGTCGACTCATGGCAGAGTAACACAAGTGCAAAGGGTAAAAAGAAGAAATAACTCTCATCTACTTGATTTCAGAGAATTACGTCACCATCCTCACATAACACTTAGCCATTCGACCTCTTTAACGTGATTAGGTAAACCTTTTACCTCGAAAAGTATCTGTCTGAGCAGTTTTCTTTGCTTTTCTATTTTTTCAATGAAAGGCAGCTGCGTTGATAACTTCAGCCTCAGAGGAATTTTCCTAAACTATGTTAGTGGGGGAAAAAAATCCAGTTAAAATATTTTAGTCACTTAAAACCTTAGTTATGTACTGAATTCAAAAGAAGAGATTCCAGTGAGAGGGAAAGTAAGGAAGACAAGGAGAAAGAATAGAGGTCTCCCTCATCCCCTGCCCTGCGTTGCCCTGGAGTTAAATACAGGTTTATTGCTAGTAATTAAGAAGCTCTAATTCTATGTACTTGTAGTATACCCGTAGCTGAAGATTAAAAAAAAAGAACACAGGACACAATTACACAATGATTGGTATTGTGGTAAATGCCACAGAGGAGATGGGTTATGAATCACCCCATCTCCACACCACAAGGACGCTTCATCTGCTTTGAGTCAGAGGTGGCCAGCCTGAGGAATCGCCACTTCACAAAACTGTCTAATGAGGGTCGACCTGGTGATGAAGCCTCAGCCCTGGTTCCTCAGAGAGATGTGGCTGAAGGATGCATCGAAAGAACAGAAAAATACATTTATCAAAATCTAGCAACCCATACCAGGGTATTTCTCTTTCCTAGTGCAATTTTTTGAAAGTTTGTCTCTTCTAAAGTAATCATACATTTTATTTCAGAAATTATTTTTCTTAGTGGTACTTATTTCTTTTATTTCTTTGATAAAAGGCAATCAATTTAAGATTTCCCATTTAGAGGTTGTCTTTAATTTTTCTAAACAATATTTCGTGGAAAGTCATATTTAAAATCAATCCTTAAGTTAAAATTTGTGCCCAGACCACAAGTGTGTATCGAAAATTTAGAGAGCAAAAGGATATATAAGATGAGGAGAAACAAAATATGATCAGTGAAAATACTTCCTGAAATATATAATGCCAAAATTGAAATCAAGAGTATCTACTGTTGGAATGATTATTTTCAATGTTTCTCAACACCGGATGAGTTCATAAACAACAGCCCATTTCTTGAAATATAATTAAGGTATTGGAGAGAGCTCATTTTTCCTCAAGATTTGCATCCTTAAAAAGGAGAAATTGATCCATTTCAATGATAATAGCTGGGAAGAAAGATCTCCCCTTCTCTCCTTCATTAATCCTGAGAGGGGGAAAAAATGGGCTCTTGTCAAACTAGAAACAGAAACAAGAAAGAAAATATTAGAGTTGGCAACATCAATTTTGGGTTTCTAATCACCTTAGGAAAGAAAACTTTCTAAGTCCAGCCTTTGTGAAGCAACAAATATTGAAGGAGTATTTAGGGCTTCGCTCAAACCAAGACTTCAGACGAGTAAAACTTAATTCGACAAGAAAACCAGCAAAAGATGATGGGGGAATACTGTTCTGTTTTC
Source organism: Piliocolobus tephrosceles (assembly GCF_002776525.5). NCBI lineage: Eukaryota > Metazoa > Chordata > Mammalia > Primates > Cercopithecidae > Piliocolobus > Piliocolobus tephrosceles. Next base: position 31,995,164 of record NC_045453.1, on the reverse strand, counting down.
ATAACGTGTTTAGATATTCTCTCGTGGAGTACTTAGGCGATTGTACTTTTCTTGCTTCTCTTTCAGTTCTCTTATTTTTTGTGTCGTAGAGGAAAGTGAAGCATTTGGAAAGCAGAAAACTTCCTTTCACCCAGATATTTCTTCTAAACAATACTAGTGGAACAGTCAATTTGAATATTTCAGTAATATAAAATCCTATTCAGGTACCAAATTCAACAGCATTTCTTAAATGCTGTTTAAGACAAGAGGACTGAGATAAAGAGGAAAGAAATAAATATCGCCCAAAATACTCTCTAAAAACTTTCACACACAGAAATTTCCTCAAGAATCTATGCTTTCTGGCTTATTTCACAAGTGTCGTTTTCTTAATAATAAAACAAACCCAACTGGGTGGACTGTGGGGTCACTGAAATACTTTCAACTTGGCTTCTTTTCTCAAGATTTCCACCTTAAAAGAAAAGAGTACCCCGGGAACTGCAATCCTTAGCAATGCAGCTCAAGTGGGGTTTTTTTTTTCAGCAAAAGCCTCTTGATAGTTTCTATGGGTTCTGATAAAAAAATAAATAAATAAAGTGGGCCAGTTATGAGTTCTTTTAGACCAAAGCAAGGAATAAAACATCAAGAGTTAGATCTGCCCTGCTATGAAGAGATCATGGAGACTTGAACCTCAAGGTCGCGTATAACTTGGAAGCTGAGATGTGGGGTAACAAAGAGGAATGGAGGAATAATAGGAAGAGAGGGGCCAAATTCTTACTGAATTCTAAGAAGTCGCTCATTTGTCCTCACACCAGTTGTAGAAATTATTTTAAAATATGAAACTTAAATTATAGGACTTTTTTTTCTTTTTTACCTCAGAAACTATCTCCTAGACGCACAGTAGCATCTCTATCTTCCTGTAAATTTCATCAGTCTGGTTAAAATGCATTAAAAATTTACAAGCTCAATCACACACAAACCCAAAAGCTTACCTGAAAATACAGGTAGGATGACAAAAGCAACATTTAGGAAAGAGAGGAAATAAAAAAGGAAGAGTACTTCCCTAGAAATAATTTTTTTTTTTTTTTTTTTTTTTTTTGAGAGTGAATCTGGCTCTGTCACCCAGGCTGGAGTGCAGTGGCGCAATCTCAGTTCACTGCCTCATCCTCCTGAGTAGCTGGGATTACAGGCACCCACCACCAAGCCGGGCTAATTTTTTTGTATTTTTAGTAGAGACGGGGTTTCACCATGTTAGCCAAGATTGTCTCCATCTCCTGACCTTGTGATCCACCCGCCTCAGCCTCCCAAAGTGCTGGGATTACAGGCATAAGCCACCGTGCCCGGCCCCTAAAAATAATTTTCAAACCAATCTATCCAATCAGTAAATCTCATTTCTAGATGTTTTTAAAAGAGTAGCAATTGATGTATTACTAGAACTGCCTAGAAAGTCCAATTTTTGAGGTGTAGAAAAAGCCTTTACGTCTTTCCTGAAGAATTCTACTCTACCACTCACAAAAGGAGTCTCTTTGGCAATTCTAAAGCAATATAGGAAAGGACATCTATGATCTGACAGAAAATGAGAGGTAGTCATTAACTCTTGTCCGGAGAAGAGTGGAAACAATGTCAGGCATCCAGGAAATTCCAACTGGAGAAGGGGCAGAGAATGCTGCAGGAATGGACAGGCACACAATTCCGCACAGAGGATAGACAGCAGCTGGGGGGCTGGGTGGGGGCGTGGCGTGGGGGTGGCGGTGAGAAGAACAGAATAAAAAATACGCAAATCTTCCCCAAGGGGAGAGAAGGTAATCTTTAGAGTCTTCCAGCTTGCACTTCCCCGAATCCTCCCCTGGGGGTGGTCTTGGGCAGGGGTGGGGTCTGGAGGAACAGGTTCACCATAGCACAGGGTGTCTACCTGGGTATTTTCTTGAGTGAGACAAAACTGGAGAAGTAAGACTGTGCTGCCCCCAGAATCTTCTCTCAATAGAAGTCACAAGGTCTGCTTAAAATGCTTACAGATGGCCGGGCGCAGTGGCTCACACCTATAATCCCAGCACTCTGGGAGGCCAAGGCGGGCTGATCACCTGAGGTCAGGAGTTCAAGACCAGCCGGGCCAACATGGTGAAACGCTGTCTCTACTAAAAATACAAAAACTAGCCAGGTGTGGTGGTGCATGCCCGTAATCCCAGCTACTCGGGAGGCTGAGGCAGGATAATTGCTTGAATCCAGGAGGAAGAGGCTGCAGTGAGCCAAGGTCATGCCACTATACTCCAGCCTGGGTGACAGAGCGAGACTCCATCTCAAAAAAAAAAAAAAAAAAAAAAAAAAACTTACAGAAAGAAATAATAACTAAATCAAGGATGTAAAATAAAAGTTAAAGTCAAATAAAAAGAGATAAAAGGGGGGAAACTTGAACCTTAAGCAGTTATCTTCAAAAATGTATTTGATAAATCTTCTTGGCTTATCTTTTAAAATATGTTATGACTAAATTCAAATCACAAAAATAATACACAGTTTAAATGATCATGGAGTAAACTAACATAATGGTTTTGAAATAAAGTAGTTTACACTGTTTCTATGAACACTGACAGAAAAATAATGAGAAAATTGCATGAACGTCCAACAAAACCTGAAGGCTGGAAGCGCTGGGAGTGGATTCTGTTTGCTTTTCTCACTCAGGCCATCATAAAAATTTATTTAAAAAAAAAAAAAAGTCAATGTGGAGAAAGGGGAAGAAAATGGGAAGTGGGCCTGCACCCCAAGGATGCTGTGTGGGGAGTAAAAGAAAAATAATTGTCATATCCACATGCTTTCTATCACTTTATGGAGCTTCAACTTCTCTACGCAAAAGCAACCTTCAAAACTTCTATTTGGGGAAATTTATTCGTCCATTTTACCTCCAATATTCCAATATTTCTCTCAGAGAGAGGAAAACAAAGCTACCATTTTCCTTGCTGAACCTCTTCTGGCCCTGCGTCTGCTGTGTGTGACTGCCAAGTATACTTCATGATTATGAAAGTTATCTCAGGGAAAGAAATCCATACCCAGGCTCTAATAAATACAAAGGGGAGAGGACGAGAGAAGATGAAATAGCATGAGGTGGATAATAAAATTTAAAATAGGTTTTAGCGTAGAAATGTACCCTGTATATAAGATCTCATCTCAGTACTCATTATAGCTTCTGGGTGTATTTTCCAAGTCAGAAGGGTGCAGTTTTGATGCTGTCTCCCTCATGAATTTCAAAGAAAAAAGAAAGTTAACAGTTTTTCTTCCATGTATTTGCTTTGAAAACAAAGAAAGCAAATGTGGCCTTTCCTTTGTGGCCAAGTCAAGGGTGGACAATCTAGGAGAGTGGCTGCTCCTCTCCTCTGGTCAGGGTGTTTGGCTAAAATGCCCCAGGTCTTGAAAAGGCCAGGCCTTACCTAAGCCAGGCAGCCCCAGACAGAGGAGCGGGCAGAGACCACCTGAGAAATAGAGAGGAAGAGAGAGAGAAATCGAGATGGACTGATTCCAGGGGAAACTGGGAGGTCAGGACACTTGGTAGATGGGAACCAGCTTCCCAGTTCTTCAGAGGTAACCAGTTTAGTATTTGAAAAACAGAAGGCCCAGAAATCAACCCAGCTGTGAGAAGGGCCCCAGGCCGACTGAGCAGGGACGAACAGGAATGCCCAAACTGATCAGGATTAAAAAGAAAAAATCAGAATTGGGTAATTTTCAAGCAGATGAAGTCCCCCAGAGAGGAATACGCCAGAAAGGACAAGGGTCTGAGGTCTCCACTGCTTTGCCGTAGGGAAGGGTTGGCAGATAAAATATGGATGCCTGGTTCCATATGAATTTCAGGTGAACATCAAATCATTTTTAGCATAAGTATGTCTTACGCAATGTTCAAGGCATACTTATGCTAAAAGAAATTATGTATTCTGGGAGTTCTCTTTTTTTATTTGCAAAATCTGGCCATCCAACTTTAGGGAGGTGGAAGAGGAAGCAGGTCAGGGACTGGCTGAGCTTAGACAAGTCAGTCTGAAGACGTCAGGCCTGGCAGTCGCCACCTCCTCCCAGCTCCGGGCACTAGAGCACTACAAGCTGTACATCCAAGGATGACTGCGGGCTGTGGTTTGGGATGAGTAATTATCATCAATAAAGACATCTCCATGGGGGGAGCACCTCACAAATATCCCAAGCATGGAGATGGCCCTGACAGCCCTCAGAGAATAACTTCCATGAGCTCCCAAAACTCAGCAGACAAAGTTTACAGCGGCTCACGCCCATAATCCCAACACTTTGGGAGGCCAAGGCAGGTGCATCACCTGAGGTCAGGAGCTCGAGACCAATCTGGCCAACATGGTAAAACCCCATCTCTACTAAAACTAGAAAAATTAGCCAGGCCTGGTAGCAGGCGCCTGTAATTCCAGCTACTCGGGAGACTAAGGCAGGAGAACTGCTTGAATCTGGGAGGCAGAGGTTGTAGTGAGCCGAGATCACAACACTGCACTCCAGCCTGGGTGACAGAGCGAGACCTTGTCTCAAAATAAAAAGCTCACAAGCAAGAGGTAAGACAGGGACAGGTCTGTGGAGAGAACCAGCATCCCACAGCCCTGCTATCCTCTTAGGAAGATTTTAGGACCACCATGAAAAATAACCTTCTAAAAATCTACTTTGAAAAATCATGAGTCTACGGTCATCTCAAAACTACTTCTCCCACTCTATCCATTTTCTTCCCTGAATGGTCCCCTAACTAGGAAAGGCTTTTAGGTATAGTTCATTATTGGGAAGGTTCTTTCTGGGTGAGAAACCTTAGCTAGCCTCTAATAAATGAGAGTGGAAAAGGATGAGGGGAACAGAAATGGCATGATGTAGATAATAACCTTTAAAAGGGACATTATGTGGAAATGCGTCCTGGTGTTCCGGATGAGGCGGCCACACTCCAGTAATTGCAGGTTCGGGAACATTTTCTACATGAGAGTTTTGTTATGCTCATAACTTCTCCCTCAATTTTAAAAGGAAGAAGAAAAAGAGGGAAAAAAATCTTTTTATTCTTGTCTTAAGCTGGGATGGGGGATAAAAAGAGCACAAACTTTGGCTTTTATAATTAAAGTTGTCAACAGCATGGCCTTCAGAGAAGGGCAGGAGTTGACTTTTTCCCACCAAAAACATCTTTGTCATCCACTTGAGGGCAAAGGGCTCATAAGAAAATGGCCCTAAGCCAGACATGGCAGGTGGTTCCTGCCTGCAATCCCAGCACTTTCGGAAGGGGGATCACTTGAGCCCAAGAGTGAGAGACCAGACTGGACAACATGGTACAACCCCATCTCTGAAAAAAAAAAAAAAAAAAAAAAAAGGGCAAAAAACTAGCCAAGCGTGGTGGTGCGTGCCTGTAGATTGCACCATTGCACTCCAGAGTGGGCAACACAGGGAGACTCTGTCTCAAAAAAACAAAAAACAACAGAAGAAGAAAAAAGGAGAAAAGAAAATGGCCCCTCCTGCAGGGGAAAGGAATAGGCCTAAAGGCGAAAGCTCTTCAAAGGGAGAAATCAAGCAAGCCAGGAAGACCCTTCTATATTCATTTGTCCTCTGTACCTGGGAGAGGAGAGAGATGAAATATAAGAGGACAAAAGGGCATGTTGTTTGGCCCAAGAGACTCGTTGGCTGGGCAGGGATGGACAGACACCCTGCGCTTTTTGTTCCTCACCTGGCTGCACAGAGGCAGAGAAAGGTGCAGCCACATCACCGGTGCCTCCTGACTCTGGAGGGATCTCGAACAGACCAGGAAGGAAGAATGAATTTACAAGGATATCAGACAGATTTGGGAGGCCACAGTACATCGACAGAAGGCAAGGGACTGACAGAGGGCCAGGGTGAAAAACTGGTATCCTCTATCCTTCTTGTCTGTTTGAGACATTTTTAACCTCACTGTGCAAAAGCAAACTTCAAAAATTCTATCTTAAAAATTATTAGTCTATTTACCTGAGGACTATTTCTCCCCTACATGTGAGGACCCAAGGCTATCTGTCTTTCAGCACTGAGCATCAGCTGGTCTTCTGCTCACTGGAAGAGAATCGGCCGTGCGCTCCACTCTTTTCGAAGGTTCTCTGAGGGGGAGAAAGCTATGCCCACCTGCTAATAAATACCAGGAGAAGAGATGAAAGTTGATGAAACAGTACAGGGCAAATAATAAAATATGAAATAGGTGTCAGTACAAAAGTCTACCCTATGGTTCTTTTTTTTTTTTTTTTTTTTTTTTTTTTTATAGGTAGCAACTCTCCTGTGATTATAGGTCCAGGGTATATTTTCTCAGTGAGGATTCTAACGTAGCTCATCTCAAATATTTTCAATGAAAATAAAAGTAATTTACATATCCAATAAAGTTCTGGTTTGGGTAAAGACTATAATGAACTTGGTCTCACACAGCAGCTCTGATAAGGGCCTGGGTTAACTCTGCCCTGGAAACACTAATTGCAGCCTGCATCACAGGAAATATAAGTGGGGTGAGTGGGGAAGCTCCTGGGGGCAGGGGGCAGAGGTTACAATGAAAGGAAACACGTGCAGCAGCAGAGAGATGAGGCAGGCACCAAATACTTTCAGCAGAGAAAAGCAGAACCCCTGTGGGTCAAAAGTCTCACAAGAGAAGCAGAAAATGATCGTGGTCGGGTGCTCCAGGTCAGCATCACAACGGGAAAACGTCATGTTGGCAGACGGGACCTTGGCTGTGGCACGATGACAATGGCACTTCATCCCTGTGGTCTTCCTCCTCAACACCCACAGCTCCAGACTCACCATGAGGAAAATGTCAGACCTACCTCAGCAGAGGGACATCCTACAAGGCACCTGACCAGTCCTCCAAAGTGCCATAAAAATAAGGACAGTGACTGAGAGCCAGGGCTGAGAGGAGCCTTAGGAGCCATGATGACTAAATGTCATGTGGGACCCTGAATGGCAAGAAGAGGGCATTAGGGAAAAACCAGGGGAATCTGAACAAATGGTGAGTTTAGGTAACGATAATGGGCCAACAGTTAACGGTCATTCACTGTAAAAAATGTGTCATACGAATGTAAGATGTTAATAATAGGGAAAGGAGGCGCAGAGTTTATGGGACTTCCCTGTAGTATCTTTACAACTTTTCTGTACATTTAAAACTGTTATAAAATTTAAAGTTTATTAAAAACAACAACTGCCCAATTCCTTAGGTGGTCTTCAAAAGGTCATGAAAACTCCTTTCTCTCGGGGGAGGGATTTGTGTTTGCAGGGGGCATCTTTCACTTCTGTTGTTTTGAGTGTCTCAAAACCTAGACTGTCTCTAAAGCCTTCTGGAAGCCTCCACTTTCTCCCTTATTCTCTGGGACTTGGACAATACAGCTCTTCTTCTAGGATGTTGCTCAGGGTATCATTCCTTCCCTGATAGGCCGTGAAATAAACACATTATTTTTTCAGTTCTCTCATTTCAAGCCACTTTCTTTAACAGTATTTGGGGTATTGTACTGTCCAGACAAACGATCTAATTGGCAGAGCCCAATGCAGATGAAAATGGAGGGCCTTTACTCAACATTATTGAGAATTTCAAGCCCACAACAGGGGAGCATCAAACTGAGCATGGGACCTTGGTCACACGTGCATCAAGATGGCCTTGGATATTGTTCTCAACTCTAGTTTGGAAGATGTTTATTTCTTATTATGAAGCAGTTCTTAATACCAACCATGACAACCCATCCAACAACTCCGCAAAGACAGGAAGAACCAAGGAATGAAACTCTCGTGAAAGTGCTTGCAGCAAGGTGAGGCTGCTCCTTAAAGACGAGCCCCGCCTGCCAACAGCACTGCACCCCTCTGTGTTCTGTGGCTACCCCAAGGTGGCCCACCATGACCCCTGGCTGACTTCTCTTCTTAGAAAGGAACTCAAAAGCCCATAGTAGAAAAAGCTGCTCATCATCAGAAGTAGAGGAAGCAGACAGGAGAGGATGGCCTATCGGGGTTGTTTTCTCTTCTGTTCCTATCGAGTAGGTGGGGATGAGGGCCGCCAGAGGCGTGTGTGCGCATGCATGCGTGACCCACCCTAGGATCAACTCCTCAACAGCGGGCATGCAATTGTCAGATCAGAGTTCTCAGCTCTGATCCCCAGGAAAATTAGGGAGGGCTTGAGAAAATTCTTTAAGGTTCTTGTCCTGATTCCTGTCATGAGTTTGGGATAAAGCAGAGGAGTGACGTAGGTCTGAGAAATAAAACTTTCAAATGGCCACAGTCCCCTAAAGGGGACATGATACTTCCATATTTATTGAAGACAAGGTATTTCGGATGGAGAAGAGGCTGGATGGCCACTTGTTTACTCTCCTTCCACTGAAGCAATCATCGATGGAGGCTTTGGCTTTCATAGAATCTCAATTCTTTGCTGTTTCCCGATGAGACTGAGGTTTTTTTTCGTGTGTGTTTGTTGGTCTGTCATTTGCTTTGCATTTTGGCTCTACTACTGTCCAGTGGGGAAACAGACCTATTGAGTTCCCCTTCATTCTCAGGCCAGCTGTGTTCTTGCTACTCAGACTTTTTTCCCCCACTGCACCAGGAGGGACTCAAAGGCAAATGTTGGGAGAAGAACCTTAGCCATCATTTGGGTAAGCTCGCTGCGCCAGCCACTGTCCTGTGCCCAGTACTGAATGGGAAGGGAAGGGACAACAGCTCCTGTGTCTCTAGGTTGTAAAGACAATGGTGACTCTCACCTTTATGTAGAGGCAGGTAACAATGCAGCCACTAAGAACTTGGACCTCAGAGCCAGTTGCCGGGTTTAAATCTTGCCTCTGCCACCACCAAGCCATGTAACCTGGGGCAAGTCTGTCTGTCGGCCTCTGTCTCTGTGTGTGTGTGTGTGTGTGTGTGTGTGCGCGCGCGCACGCGCACACGCGCGTGCACGCCTCAGGGTCCTCACCTATAAATGAGAGGAATCCTAGAACTTCCTGCAATGAAGGTGGGGAAAGTTAAATGAATTGATACTACAAGCACCAAGTTTAGGATCTGAAACATAGTGCTCCAAAAACGTGGGGCTGTTACTCCTGTTAGTACTGTCTTTATGATATCATTGTATGTTGTTGTCTGATTCATTCACTTGTGGTCGGTGGCTCATCTCCCACAAGCTGGGACATCAGCTCCTTGAGTAATCCGCCATGATCATCAGTTTTTCCAACACCCAAAACACTGTGTGGGACACATAATAGATGCTCATGAGATAGCTACTAAAATTAATGAATGAAAACTAGTCTGTCTGACTCCAAAACTTTTACCATTGACTACTTTTCCAGTTCATTTATCAAGATCTCAAATATAATCCCTGCACAGAGATGTTTTCTCCTTTAACATGATGTAGATCCTCTTGGAAAGTTCATCAAAGGGTTAACTCAGTGCCCAGTGTCGTGGGGGTCCCAGGGCTGAACTGGACTCTGGGGAGAATTCACAGACGGACAGGCTTTACAGAAACTCTCCTTTTCTGATTAATTCCCAGCAGTTCTTTCCTCCCACCCCCATGAGCGAGATCAATCATGATTTGACTCTGCTCCACTATTCTGATTACAACCATATTTTAAAACCCTGATCATTTTTTAAACTCCATTTAATGTCAATTTGCACTTATCAAGTGGTTTTTTCTTATTTAAAAAGGTAGTTCCCTTTAAAAGCTAAATATGAATTTTGAAGGTATTTCCAAGAAGAAACGGATTAAAGGTGCCCATAAATGTCAACCCTGTTTCAGCAGGGACTGTTGCTGTAACGGAAAGTGAGAGCCAACCCAGGTTTGTGTATTCCTCGTGCCAGAGTTTCTCTTCTCTTGTTACATACAGTATTAACTTTCTGGAAGGGTGTATAGGTCTATCCATAAGCTCTCCCTCAATGATCAGTGGGGTCCACTGGGAAGGAACAGCAAAATATATACAAATAATGGGACCCTTTCATGCAGTGGTGACGGTCTCTCACGCCTTGTTCTGTGTAAATCACAGCATGGTGTTTTTACTTCTCTTATTACTGTAGCTCACCATATAATTTGAGAATTCTTCAGTGGGCAATAGTGGAAAAGCTGCAGCAACTGACTGGAAGTGACAAGGAAGAAAACTAACCTCCCCAGATGCAGCACCCATAGCTGGGAGACCTTGTTCCTTCTTTTGCAAATGGCAAGGGGCAGGTGGTGGGGAGAATGTGCAGAGAGGTTTCAAACAGAAGTGTTTGAAAGCAGAAGAAATTGAGAGCAATGTGCATCTCCAGGCTCATAAACATGAACATGGAACACGGGTGCTTAGGCATAAGACTCTTGAAACAGGATCACTTGCTTTCTTCAAACAAGCAAAAACATGTTTTTCTCTAACTAGAATTTAAAATTTTGTCATTTTTTTTAAACTTGACTTTTTACACTGTGCTGGGGAGCGCAATAATGAGTAAGATTTTACTACTGCCTCGAGAGACTAATGGTCGAAGCATAAGGGAAATCTTAGCCTGAAAACAGCACCTGGAATATGGCATTCTGGCATCAAGACTAACTGAAATTATTCTTTATAAGGAAAAAAAATGTGGATTTTCACCTTATCTAGATCTCTAGCTCATGTGGCAGAGCATGCAAGTTGCCTATTTCTGATCCTTTTCCTCAGTAATAAGAACCTACTTTCCAGCTAGAGTACATTGTTGTTCTGCTAAAAACTACATTTCCCAGGTTTCCTTACAGCTAAGTATGACCGGGTAACTCATTTCTGGCTACAGAGATATGAGAGGCAGTGATACATGCAATATCCACCACATGTCCTTACAGGGAAGTGAGTACTCTCTCCTTCCTCTTTTCTTCTTTCTTTCAGCTGGAATGCCGAACTAATGGCAGGAGCTGAAGCAGCCATTCCTGACCACAAAAAAATAAGAGGAAAACCTACTGTGAAGAGAGCAGAGGAACAGGACAGAAGAAACCTAGCCCCCAGCACACCATGGAGCCTCCTTAACAGACCCAGACTGCTCTCGGCCGGTGGTTATTTGTGAGAGGAACAAACTTTATGTATCTTTTTAAACTCATTGGCATTTTCAGTCTTCATGAGACTGCCAAAACTGTATTGTACTTAAGACCATGGTCATGTGACAGGTTACAGTGTGAGCTCTAAATTTGAGCCTAGTTCCTAGTTCCTAGTGCTGCTGCGATCATGCTACCCAAAAAATTAAATGAAAAGAGTAGGGGTGGGTAGGGCGGGAATAGAGAAGGATCCTAGGTCAATGGTGATATCCTGGACCAGGCATAGTAACCAGACCACCTATACCCAGATGCCTTGTTATATGGAAAAATAAATCCCTTGTTTATTAAAAGTTTCTAGCAAATGTGCTCTAAATTGCTACACACGTCTAAAGTAGAAGGTATGATTGACTGATTGGGGAAAAAGAGCTTCCATTTTTCACCACTCCCTGTATTCATGCCCTTTGCAATGTGATTTTCAGGGTCTCCCATCAGGACCATCAGTAGGTGGGGCTGATTTTCCCACGCCTCAGATCTCAACTGGTCTTGTGACTCTCCCTGACCAGCAGAATGCAACAGAGGTGATGCCATGCCAGTTCCCAATCTAGGTCTCAAGAGCCTTGCACTGCTAGGTGTTTAGCCAAAAGAAGGGAAACCGTTATACCAAAAAGATAGTTGCACTCCCGTGTTTACTGCCACACTATTCACAACAGCCAAGGTGTGGAATCAACCTAACAGCCCATACCTGAATGAACAGATAAGGAAAATGTGGTACGTATACACAATGGAATATTATTCAGCCAGAAAAAGGAATACAATTCTACCATTTGCAGCCACATGGATAGAACTACAGGTCATTACGTTAAGTGAAATAAGTCAGGCACAGAAAGAAAAACGTCACATGTTCTCACTCACATGAGACTAAAGAAGTAGATCTCACATAGGTAGTGTAGAACGGTGGTTAACAGAGGCTGGGAAGGGAAGGAGGTGGCAGATAAAGAAAAACTGGTGAAGGCATACAAAAATATAGTTAGAAAGAATAAAATCTAGTATTTGATAGTACAGTAACAAAATTCAAATTACACAATTTATTGTATGTTTCCAAATAGCTAGAAGATTTATAATGTTCCCAACACAAAGAAAAGATAAACATCTGAGGTGATGGAAATCCCAATTTCCCTGACTTGGTCATTACGCATTGTATGCAGGTATCAAAATATCACATGGACTGCAAAAAATGTACAACTAATATATATCAATTATTAAAGAGGTCTTTGTGCTCCTGTGCTCACTCGCTTGCCCTCTCTCTCCTCTCTCTGTCACCATGCCCAGCCTTCATGGGAGGATGGAAGACATAAGGTTCTTTCACCCCCACTGCCTGGTCTAGGATGGCCTCACTAGGCCTAGGATGTTCCCATTGGCTGGTCTTCTACCCCTACTGGTTGGTCTAGAATGGCCTCACTCACAAGCATGGAAGTTGGTTGGCTGCATGGAACTTGGCTGGCTATCAGCAGCCAACTAACTTCCATGCCTGTGAGTGAGGCCATCCTAGACCAGCCAGTTCCCCATCAACCTACCAGCATTTCCCTCAGCTGGCTCCACAGATGAATGAGCAAACTGAGCAAGATCTGCTGAGCCTGGCTCAAACCAACGCAATACCTAGCTGACTCAGATCCATGAGCAGTAATAAACACATGTTGTCATGAGACACTGAGTTTTGGGGTGGTTTGCTATACAACATCTAACTTACATAACAGGTAAACATACATTTGATAGAAAGTAGATACTGCTGTATTACAAATATACCTGTGGTACCTTTGATATGTAACATGCAGATGTTATATATTTATGGTGATTAATACGCATATTTTTATTAAATTTTTTTCTGAATATTTATTTGCAATCATCACTATAACCTATGTGGTTGAAATGGAAAGCCCAGTGTTTCATAACAAGGGTCTGGAGTCAGACTTCCTAGATTCATAGCTCTTGCTTTTTCTGTAACCTCCAGTAAAGTCACTTAACTTCTCTAAGCATGTTTTCTCATCTTTAAAATGACTATCATTATGGCACTTATATTTTTCTCAAAAAGAGAAAGAAAAAGGGCCCGTAAATAGTGACTGATCCATCATAAACACCCCACTGAGGTGTTTATGATGGTGTTAGCTAAGATTATTCCTACTACTATTCTTATTACATAATATAAGACGATGGAAACCAATTATAATATGGATGAGAAATCAATATAACTGAAGTTTGAGGGTATTTAAAACAATGAAGGTCAAAATAAATTATTATTTAAAATAATGCAGGAGAAAATAGAGTTGCTCCCAAATATCCCTGTATGACTGGATCCTTCGAGTAGATACTAGGTCTTTTTCTATTTCTGTTTGTATTAAAATAAATAAGGCATTTCTCCATGTCCAGCCAAATGTTATTTTACTTTCCAAATGTTACATCTGAGTCAAGCAAGTGGAGTTGGTCCCATTTCAACCCCTCTAATGAGATCTCAGAGCATCTATTATACTAAGGAGCAGATATGCCTCAGTGTAAGAGATTTTTCCTCCAAAATTTATCTCAGGAAATAGTTACCTTAAAAATCGAATTCATACAAAGGCTCCCATTTTACAGAGAACTCTCTCAGTTACTTCGTTTTGAATTACAATATACTGTTTGGGAAGATACATTAGCCTGAAATGACGCATTCAGTGCTGGTCTGGGTCACTTATAGACATCATCTGAGAAAATTGGTTTAGAAAAAGGTGATGGAAGGGGAACCTTTAACACAAATTTTGTCATTATTCTTGAGCATTTGGGATACAATTATAAGTAAGCATTGGATGCTATTGTAAACAAATCTCTTAAAAACTGATTTAAAAAGCAAAAGAGAACATGTTTATTTGCTGGAAATTGCAAATAGGCACCTACAGGAGAAATGAAAGCGACTGTCCTAATGTCAGGTGAATGGGTGCTTCTGGCTGTGGATAGATTTCTATTATGGCATTGTACTTGGATTCTGAAAGGACTAAATCTCAAAGAGCTGGGATGAAAGTGAAATGCTATGCTCTGAAAACTCTATTAGATGACTCAAACAAGTGGCTCTGGTAATGACAAAGACATTATCAAAGATGCCTGCTACAAGTTCAGCTAGAATTGCTTTGCAAAATGTGAGCAGAGAACATAATGTCCCCAAACTAAGATTTTATGTAACGCATGATTTAAAGGGACACAGGCAACTAGATTAATAAACTAAATATTATAAGTAGAAATTTGCCTTTTTCTTCTACATCTTTATATATTTCGGGTTGGCCGCCAAATTTTCAGTCTTCGTGTTGAGAAAATAGGGGATGGCCTTATACCTGGCATGAATGAGAAAGAGCTGCATTTCATGATTTACATATAACTTGGGTTCTTGTGAAAGTGATTTATTAAGGGGGTACTCCCAAGAAAAATGTGGAGGGAATAAGAGAAGCAGGAAGGGGTGAGACAAAGATGGGAATGGGTGGAGGCCTGGCCTGGTGGAGAGGGGTTCTAGGCAGGACACCAACAGCATCTACTACCAACATCACCTGTAGCACAAAACATGCAGAAGGCAGCTTGGTGGCTGAGCAAATCACTGAGCACCTCTACCCATTAGAAAGCAGATCAGGCTGTGATCGACACTGTGCCGTGCGTTCAGCAGCCACGCCCCACCTCAATTCTCCTTCAGGGAATATCCCTGAAGGAGACTTAGGACCACTCTTTTCATCTCTTGGAGTGAGCATATTTCACCCGCCCGGCCAAGTAGAAGGTTCGGGGCCAGGCATAAGACCCACACTGATGCTGGGATTTTGAACAGAAAGTAAATAGGAGATAAGCCAGGGCCATGGGGCCACCATGTGCCTAGGGATGAAGGCAACCCAGAGGAAAGTCTACTCTGATTTGAAGAGGGATCAACAGAGTCCTGGTGACAATGTTTACATCCCTGGATCCAGCTGGAGCTACCCCGGGCTCTTTCATCACATGAGCGAACAAACTCCCTTTTGTGTTTAAGTCTTTCTGAGCTGGGTTTTAGTCTCCTTCTACCAAGAATGATAACCCATACCAAAATATTCTCCTAACTCTCATAGACATTGCAAGATTTCCCTGATGCCCCAGAGAACGAGATGGGTGAACGCCATGGAGGCCTGCTGACCCCCACCACCCTCCTAACCATATTAAAGGTGGACTAAAGTTTACCTCATGTCATCTAATGACAGACTTAAAATTCAGAGTTTGATTGTCTGCTCCTGCCCCCTGGAAAACCATTTAATATGTCTGCATATGAGCCACAAATCATGACTCTGATAAAAGAAGCCAGTCTTTTCTATAAAGAGGCATTTCCAACAGACATTGATTAATCTAGTTTCTCATCCTTCTAAGCAAAATAATAGAGAAATCATCATTTTCTGCCTTATCAAACTACACAGGTGACTGCTTGGTGACTCCACAAATTTATTGAGTGGTGAAACGGGAAGCAAAGAAGAAATATGCCCTGCGTCCTCAGAAGCACTGAAAGACTCGAGCTGTCAGGACCAAAGCAAGTCTTGCTAAACCAGCTGTGGAAAATCCAAGGCAAGATTGGGAAAGGTAAACACAAAACCTAACAAAATAAAAAAGAACAACGTCTTCAGGGAGACTTCCAGAGTAAACCACGTTAAGTGGGTTTTCTTAGCTTTAATGCAGAGTTCCTTAAAACTGACCAAAAAATGTTCCCCATTTCTTAAGTTAAAAGATATATATATATGCATTGAATCTATAATGAAATATTACTTAAATGAATCCAGATTAATTGAAATTAAACACAATGGAACACAACAGATATAGACTAATGAAAAGACTAATAAAGAGCTTTTCCCCCACGACTTAGAAGCATGCAGTATTCTACTCTACAGAATGAAAAAGGAAAAAAAAAAAAATTACAAAATTTAAAAACCCTACGAATCCAGGAAGCAATTTTTAAAAATCTTATTTTCATATTAAAACATACACAACCAACTACTTTTCAACAATTAGTGTATGAACTTTTAAAAATCAACAACAGATTTACTTCGTTTGGACAAAGATAAATGAGAATACATGTCTCTCTGGGCTGCCCTTTTGGAATCACTGTAGCAAGTAATTCCTGTTGTTGTTTTTCTATTAGATTGAGCAACTCTTAAATCTTCTCTGTTAAACTGCAAAGCCTCAACATTTTAAGAAACAATGGGAAGTCAGAGAAATGTGCTTGATTTGCCCCTCAAGAAACAATGTCTAATGCCCAGTAGTTGCCTAGCCAACAGCTGCCGAATGCATGGATGCTTGAATGAATGAAGCTACCAGAGCTGGATGATGTGCAAAGAACAGTCAGATTTGTCAAGACAATTGGGCAATTAGAGTAGATTAGATGATCAGGGTAAAGCCATCAGGAGGGGACGAAGGAAGGCTGGGATGGGATGAGGCAGAAGAGGCACCCCCCACCCAGTGCTCTCCTGCCCTAGGGTGCAGGAGAGTGTTGGCCTCCTGGAACACATGAGAAGTCAGCCTGGAAGAGGATGCTACCAAACCACGGATGAGAAGCCCACAGCACCTGGAAGCAACCAGGTGACGAGGTAACTCGACTGGTGAGAAGCCGGGCACGCACGGCACATACGTGATAAGAGGGAAGCAGGGTCTCCAGGAATAAGAGGAAGTCCCCCACCCGCCACGCACCATCACATTTCCAAGGCAGCTTCTGAAGGCCTCCTGGTGTGAGGGCACTTAAAGTGGGTGCCCTCCTATACTCTCCCAGGGGGAGTGGAAAAGGAGGACATGGTTCCCCATAATCCATCCACCCCCAAAAGAGCGCTGGCCACACTGGTTTCAGGGTTTGGCTCAAGTGACCTGGATGCGGGGGTGGCGGATGACAGGGATAGGTGACTCCTTCCTTCCTCCCTCCTGTCCCGTGGCCTCCTGGCAGCCTTTGAAGTAAAGGTCTCAGACTAGCTGACTGTATTTGGGCCCAGATGGGGTATGCGTGCAAGTGCCCGTCCATGCGCGTGTGTATGTGTGTTTAAATTAGCACCCTGTAAAAACAGAGATTTTACTTAAGGTAAAATTCTAGGTTCTGTCTTCCCTGTAGAGCTAGATGAATACCAGCCAGCTGGCCTTCTCACCACACAACAGCCAAGGCTGTTATGATTCAAAGCACTCTTTCAAATTCCAGATGTATTTTGTGTAGTGTTACTATCACCCCCATTTTAAAGATGGGGAAACCGAGGCATAGAAGAGCTGAGACACATCCCTAGGACCACATGACTACAGGTGGTGAGACTCTGCTGTGAGCCTGAGAGCTTTCCTCCGAGGCCCGTTCCCGTAGCTGCTGGAGCACCGCTGCCTCTGCTGGGAGGCTGCTGCCGGCTCGCTCCCGCATCTCTCTGTTAAAACGTTTGCTTGTTAACATTTTTCCACGTGTTTTTAAAAAACATGGCTAGTTCTGAAAGAGAACCGATGTGTCTGCAACCTGGACAGGAAGGAGCCATCGCACGCCCTTGGCGAGCGAAGGGTCCCAGAGTCCCGGCCACTGTGCAGCGATTGGGAGCCTGCATTTCGCGGCAGAATCCTGGATTCTGCTTTACATCCCTGCGGACAGGCAGCACCCAATAGAGCCTTCGGCACCCCGTTTTGTCCTTTGTCTTCTTTCACCCCCATCTCTCACCCTTTGGTCCTGGGAAACTGAAATAATACCCCCCTCTCCGACCTCCTCCAAAGCCCCCTTCCTGCTTCCTCGTGTTCTCAGCTGGGGCTCCTGCCTCCCTTCTTCGTGAACATTCTTACTCTTGCATTTCTGGGCGGTGTTCATGTGCGGGCAGTGAAACGTAATCCACGGGCTGGGGTCGTCTGGTGCGGAGGCCGTGACGACAGTCGCTTGTTCAGCGGGGGTCCCAGCCAATTTCCAGAAGCCAAGGAACTGGGATCAAAACCCTACTCTCCCTTCCTTCGACTTCAGCCTGCCCCCTTGGTTCTACCACGGAAACCCCTACAAACATAAAATAAATTGGTACCGCCAGGTCCCTGGTGTTCAGAGTAGGTGCCCCCATTGCACGGGTCTGGGTCTGGGGTCCACCCGCCTCCCTCCCAGGCCGACCCCAGGCCCTGCGGCGCCGCGGAGCGAGGAGCGAGCAGGGCGCCGGCGGTACCCGCGGCGGGCGCTAGGGGGCCCCCACGGAGCTTGGAAGGCGGCTTTGCTGTAAACCCCAGCCCGCTGCGCTTTTTTCCGGGTAATAAATTCACAAGGCTTGTTTTTTAACCCCCACCAGAGGTTAAAATAGTTTCATAAAAAGTTTTGGTAAATTCATGGGTAACTTTTGAGGTTATGTGAGGTTGTTGTCAAAAAAAAAAAAAAAAAAAAAGGAGAGAGAAAAACAGAGCCTTTTTCTCTGCTCCTGCAAGACTGAGGCTCGGCGCCGGCGGGGGCGGAGGGGGCCCGGGCTTTGTGTTCTTCCAGAAGCGTCCACGTGGATAGGCGGCTCTCCAGGCCCCCAGGCGCCCACCCACCAGGGTGGGGAGGTCTCGGGAGCGCCCAGGCAGGGGTCCGCACCCGCCCCGCCGCCCGCCCGGGCGCCCTGCAGCCTTCTCGAGGCTTCGCTGAGCTCGACCCCCAGCCCCAGCCCCAGCCCCAGCCCCAGCCCCAGCCCAGCCCGTGGGGCGAGTGGGGTTTGGGGCTCTGCGTTGATCGCTTGCTGCCATGCCATGGGAATAAAGCAAAAGTTACAGCCCCTGAGTAGGGGTTAAAAAGAACTTTATCAGATTGATAAGCCAGGAGACAGGAGGAGGCAGAAAGAAAACAGCGCAGTTAAGGGAGGGGGCGTCTCACATTAACTATGATTCAGACTCCAATGCACTGAGTTCATTTTTCAATCTGCCTTTAGCTAGGGAAAAAAAAAAATACGGAAATTATGGAAAATTGAGAAATAAACATCTCTGAGAGTGCTTTGCACCCGGGGGTGCTTAATGAACACTTAATAATTTCAAACGCTAGTACTTAGAAAAATGGCTTTTGTCCGTTCCCGGCACGCCAGGTGCCTCCTAGCAAAACCGGAAAACTGAAAATGACTGAAAATGATCGCTAATGTCTATATGGAGGGTGGTACAAAAATCACTTTTCATGTCCTTTGGAAGTTAAGGAAATAAGCAAGCCAAAAATTTAAGAGTTTTAGCAAGGGAAAAACCTTGGAACTGAGCTTGCATTTCTTTTCCTCAACGTATGAACTTGGGCAAGACTCCTAATTAGGACAGGGCTGGCCACACATCACCTCCTGACCCCATGGGGCCATACTGAAAATTAGATGAGGAAAAACATTTGGAGGAAACTCTCAAAATGCTACTGCAGGAAGCAGCGGTTGTTTTTGGAGCAGATTCCCCATGCTCCTTGCCAGCAGCCAGCAGTGGGGTGAGGGCCACTGTGAACTATTTACCTAGAGGACGATGGGGCACATCGTCCAGAGCACAGTATTGCCAGGGAGGCCTCTGGAACGAGTTGGAGCTTGGAGGATTATTCCAGTTTCGTTATTTTCTCAACCTTGAGGGCAGGTCTCACCCCCGCAGGAAGAGCACAATAGGCGTGCATGTAGCACAAACTCAAGGTCCCCGGATGTACTCCCGAATCCCCAAGAGCTCCCTGCGCGGGGAAGTATGGACCTGCACCGTGTACTGACTCCTTCCTTTAGCTTGAAGACGTCTTGTCCAGACCTGGGGTGAAAATTCAGCACATGCTCACCCCTGCCAGCTCCCAGCCATGATAACCACACACTGTAAAGCCCTTTGTAGTTCACACAGCACTTTCACAGTCACTGTCTCATGTAACTTGAGCCTCTCCTCAGTCTTAAGGGCAAATGAGTCAGGTATTCCTAGACAGGCTTCATGGGGTTCTTGGCATCAGATTAAATGAATTATGGACTCAGAAACTCCAGGCCCATTCTACAGATGAGGACCTGAGACAAGGAGAAGGAACAATCTTGCCCAAAGAACTAGTAAAAGTCAAAACTCAAACCAATTCCTCTAAATCCAGAAAGCAAAATTATTTATCCTGTACCCGCCTTGGCCTCAAAGGAGGCTGAGAGAGAGAAAGGGAAACATTTGGCTTTCCAAGGTTAATGGAGTAAGATGGTTGAGGAGACTTTGGAGTGTCTGGCATCAGAAGGAGCAGATTCTTCTGTAAAAATAACAATAAAAGCAGAATTGTGTTCTCAAACTCTAGCTAGATGTTGAGACCTAACCTCTTTCTCTCTGATTAAAAGGAAAGTTAGGAAGGGGTTTAGGCAAGTGTTAAAGATGGAATGGAAACAAGACTTTCTCCATGGCATGATCAAGAGGCTTGAGAGGGAGCTGAGAAGAGAATCGCCTTCCCATTATGAGTGAGTGTCACTGAAGGTTTCTCTCTGTAGACCCTAAAGTTACTTCTCCCCTAGGCTCCACTCACCCCTTAGTTAGCATTAATCCTACAGGCTCATCTGCCTCCAAAACCAAAAGGGCCTGGCCCCTTGTGAAGCCCAGGCAGCAGGTGGGTGTCGGGAAAACAGACCCCGCAAGGTGTGCCTGGTGCCTCCGTGATTTTGTTGAGGATGAGTCATGCCCTTTGTGTCCCATTTGTAGCCTGTTGAGTTCCATGCCTGAGATCCTCATTTTTCTTCCTGCCTCATCCTCTGATTCTATTTGGCTACTGGTTCCAGCACGTTGCATAGGAAAATTCCAGAACAAAACTCAGGATTCATTTGTGGCCCTCTGCTGAGAAGGGGGTCTTCCAACTCAAATGTGAGAATGGTTTTCAGAAAGTCTTTCCAAAGCAGAACCGTCCCCATTTCAGGTATGGGATTGAAGAGGATTAGGAGAATTTCTCTCCCTCCCTCTCCTCTTTTCTCTCTCTCTCTCTCTCAACTTTTAACATAAACACATATTTATCTTTAAAATGCCCATATTTCAACCTTCTCCTTCAATGACTGTATCGTCCTGCCCACCCACCTCCCCAATGAACCCGTCATTAGTGCACTACCTATTGTTGCCTTCCCAGCTCCTGTGGGCACAGAAATCAGAATTCTAATCATGGCACTCTGTTTCTACAGGAATCTATTAGTGATTGCTAAGGGAAACACTTAGCATTTTAGATAAATAAGTACATAGTAGTTAAGTGCTCCATTCCCAGCAGTTTAGAGTATATGGCAAAAATTCTTTATGATCGAGGGACGAAAGAAGGCATGATAAAGAGTGACAGCCTTCAGTTCTCCACATGCCCTGTTGACACTCCTTTCTGCAGTGGGGGGCCGGATGGAGAGGCTTTTGGGGTGAGCGTCAGAAGCGTGCCCCTCCCCATGCTCCTGTTTATGCTAGCACACTCTCCCTTCTCCACTCCAGCCGGCCTTGTCAGGATCCCTCATTTGGAAGCTTAATCATATCAGCAAGCTCACCGCACTGCATTTGTAATGACTTGTTTACCAGTCTCTGCCGGCTCCCCTTGCCACACTGGGCTCTCCCTAAGGACAAGGGCCATGTCATGTTCTTGTCTGCCTGTCTTCCTGCTCCCACACATTGCCTGGCACAGAACAGGCCCCAGTGATTGCCTGGGACCCTCAGGCCGCATGACTCTCATCTGTCTCACAAAGGTGTTTTGCCCCACCAACTGGTTCCTAAGCTCCTTGAGGTGAGGGCTCAAGCCATCTTCTGTTCCTCCCCTCTCATGGAGCTTCAAAAGACAGTGGCTCACAAATGCATACCTAATTGCATTAAGCCATGAGTAAGATGGTTTCCCCAGGTCTGCATGAAGGAAGAGGGGACATCTGCTGTGATTACCTGCCTGACCCCCCTTCTTTAGGGGGAACCATCTATCATTTATTCTTTGTATTTTGTATTTTTTATTTTGAGACAGAATCTCACTCTGTCACCTAGGCTGGACTGCAGTAGCGCGATCTCGGCTCACTGCAATCCCCGCCTCCTGGGTTCAAGCAATTTTCCTCCCTGAGCCTCGCAAGTAGCTCTGGGACTACAGGTGCACGCCGCCGAGCTAAGTTTTGTATTTTTAGTAGAGAGGGGATTTCACCATGTTGCCCAGGCTGGTCTCAAACTCATGACCTCAGGTGCTCTCCCCTCCTCAGCCCCCTCTTAATGGCTGTAGCAGAGATGGCCCCAACTCAACCCTCAGTACAAAGACAGGTGCAGGACCCATACCTGGACACTCAACATCCCCAGTGATGGGGTCAAGGACAGCCACATGACTAAACCAGGCCAGTCAGATTGAGTTTGGGGACTCAGTTATTAAAAAAAAAAAAAAAAAAAAAAAAAAAAATGGTCACGCTAACGCAAGCATGGAACAGCTGGGCAGGACCAGAGCTGCCCAGAGATGGAGAGAGACGAACACGCACCTACAGAGCCTCTGGACCCAGCTGAGCTTGAAGCAGTTCTCATTGTTCCGTGAGATAATGAATTGGGTTCTGTTTGTTTGTCTAAGCCAATTTGAATCGAGCCTCTTTTCCTCACACCCCAAAGAGCCCCTCCTAACACAGGCATGCAGAGTTTAAAGTTCTGCCTCCAGTAGCAACATTTCAAAATAAGATAACCAGGGAATCTGTTTGGAAATAATAAAAGCTTGAAAAAAGAAACACTGCTCTCATATTGGCAGCCCCAGCTTTGTGAGCCTTCTCATTTTATCCCAGGAGTCTGGACTGTGGCCCCAAATCCCACCCTAACCCAGGAAGGGCTGAGAAATTCATCTCTCCGGCTTCTGTTTATGATGAGGAATCATGACTCTGCTCAGCCTCTGCCTAAAGCCTCACATATTAGTGTTTGCTCTCTCAGGCTCCCGGGAGGCCGGGGCTTCTCTGAGCTTTCTGGGAGACAGCTGAGTAACACTGGGCCTCAGCAGCCTGCAGATCAACTCATCTCTTTTGCAAATTGCTAACCGGGTCTAATGAATTGGCTGGGCACAGAGGAAGGCCTTGGTGTCCTTTGCAGTGACAGAGTCCCCCCAGAGCAGGCTGATCCATCGTGCCTCTGCCGAGGAACAAATCTATTAATATTTGGTGAGAACATCAAATTGTGCCCAGTGGACATAACGTCTTGTCAAAAGAAACACACCTCTCTGTTATTTAAAAAAAAAAAATCTTATCGTCCCTCCATGTTCTTTTTTCTACTAGAGAATGCCAGCCTTCCACGGACGAAATGGATAAGAGACCCCTAGTGAGAAGCAAGGAGGGCTGGAAAGGCCCTCCCGTCCACAGGCATAGAAGGTAGCATTACTCATCCAAGGGGAAAAGAAGAAAAAGCTTTAGAAGCTGGAGGAAAGGAGTGGTATTTAATATGCTACTGGTAGGGGTATAAACTGGGAAGCAATTTGAAAATGGCTATTAAAAATGTGCAACACAACACTTAAAGACCCGGCAATTTCTCTTCTTGGTTATTCCCCAGAGCAAACCCTGCTGGGCTAAGGAGATATGAACAGTGTGTCCAAGGAGCATCATGCGTGAAACATTGGTGATGACCAAACTCTTCATTAATAGGAGAATGACTTCATAAATAAGAGTATTCCCACCCAGAGGGACTCTGTCCCTGCTCAGGAAGTTGAGATAAATCTACATGTATTCATAATGTGGAACCACAAAACAGTTTTGAGTAAAAAGAGCAAGTTGTGCAATGAGATATGCAATGTGATGCTGCTGTGTTACACACACACACACACACACAGAGAGAGAGAGAGAGAGAGAGAGAGAGAGAGAGATGATCTGTCAGATGCACTCCAGACTCCAAACTGTCATTTTACCTGAGGATGGTATTGGAATGGGGTAGTGGTGAAACTGAACATCAGCCTTATGTATTGCATTTTAATGTGTTAAGATAAGTATTATTCATGATTACATGTGTAATTAAAAACTAATAATTAACTTTTTTGCTCCCCTATGTGGAGCATCACTTTTTCCATGTTTTTTTTTTAAGAACAAAGGTGCTCCGCCTATCAGTGGTCTTCTAATCAGTCACCTCATACCCACTCTGTGTACCCCAATTCTTGCTCCACTGCGTGTCTACAGTGAACTTTAGAAAACCTAAATGGGATTATCTGCACCTTGCCCTTCACCCTTCAGTGGCTCCCTGTTGTTCTCAGGAAAAAATTTCAGGCCCCGACTGAGGCCTGAGAAGCCCTGCAGGTGATGCCCGGTCCTGTGAGTCTCCACTGTGCCTGCGCCCATCCCCCATGCGCCCTGGCACACTGGCTATCTCTCTATCACGTGTGTACCACCTCCTCCTGCCACAGGCAGCATGCCCACCATGGGCTCCCAATCAGTGTCCCAGAATCTTAGAAATGCAGAGTTTCTGGGAGCCAGAGGTTACAGTGAGCCGAGATCACGCCACTGCACTCCAGCCTGGGCGACAGAGTGAAACTCCATCTCAATCCATCGGTCAATCAATAAGAAATGCAGGGATTCGGGCTGCCTCCGAAACTCTTGGCGAGTGTCTCTCACGCTAGCCCAGTGAAGCAGAGAAGGGAAGGGTCTTCCAGGAGGGTCTTTGCAGAATGTTGCCCATGGCCTCTGCAGCCAATTCTGCTGAATTGGTTCAGTGGTTTAAATTCATACAGGTCAAGGCCTTACAAAAGTTGAGGAAATTCTAGATGAAACAATGTAAGTCAATGAGGATCCTACTGACAGAAAAAAGGGGGATATGGCCCTCCAAGAGTGGGGCCCAGGGAAGGGTGCGGGGGTTGGTGGTTATTTTAGGTGATTCATAAGCAAAAAGTTAAATAAAACTGAATTGCACAGTGACGAAGCTGTTCTCTCTTCTATTCTCTGTTAATCTTCTGATTAAGGAGAGAAGAAAGTCTTGACTAGGTGCTAATGCATCTTGAATGCTTCCCTAACACTTCCAAATCTCTTTTTAGCAGGAGTATTCCTAGGGCTCACGGACTTCAGCTCACAGCAGATTCTGCCTGGAACTTATATACCAAAAGCATTGTAGTGTTTATATTTTTGCAATGTTCCCTTAATGGTACATAATATTAACTTTTCATTTTCAGTCTCGATAAACAGCTTCTCTTTGAAATAAATGGACCTAAGTTTTTTTTGTAAGTGCACCTAGGGGTAAAAATAAGAATCACATAGGTGACATGCAGATGCAACAAAAGTTCTGAAGGTGGCACCTAGATGATTTCAGTGCTGATCCCCAGATCAATCCTCTGGGTGCCTCTGGGCAAGTCACTGACAACTCTCTAAGCCTCAGTTTCTCCATCTGCCAAAAGAGGGATAAAAGTCACTCATCACAGGTTTGCCCAAGGGAATAAATGTGTCTGACCTTCCTAAATTGAAAGCGCCTCCTGATTTTAGTTATTGAGAGAGTTTTCTAAAATCTCCATTGGAAATATCGCCCTGAACCTCGCCGTGTTTACTGTTATAAACCATGCCAGCTGCAGGAAATTGCAAAACCATAAACTCAATGTAGTCTTATCGTTCAATAAAACATCTCCCTCAATCAATATGACTTCAGATGTGTCATCTGGGCACAGGGCCACACTCAGCTCCTCTTCACTGTTCCAATTTTAGTCTGTGTACCAGGAGAAGCGGCACGACATCCAATGTGCCCAGCAAAAGCCCAAATAATTAACCTCAACCACATCAATGTTCTCCATTCAGTTCCGCACAATGTGTTTCTAAGGAACTATATAAGAGCACTCTTTATACCACGGAATGTTTTAATGTACCCAAGCATTCAAGTAAATAGAACAGGTCTCAGTTAATGGAACTTTTAGCACAGAGGTTTTCAATAATAATAATTTTTTACAAAGCTGATATGTCATCAGCTAGAAAGAGATGTGCACATAAATATAAAAAAACAGGGCAAATCTATTTATGAGACTACTTTTTGCAGCCCAAGGGTCAATAACTATCATATTAGGAGAATGATAATAAGGCTGTATGTTGATGGGCATTAGGATCACAGAGAACAGGACGTCCCAGATGAAATACAAACAAAATCAATGATGTTGCCTTCGTCCCCCCACCTCCCCACATTCTGAAAAATAATCATTTCAGAGCAGTGACCTCATCAGAAATTGTGCAACCACAACTACAGAGAATCTTCGGCAGCTTTTGCTTAGGTAGCGTCGCCCTTCGTATGGATGTGTAATTTTCAATTGCTTTTTCTAATGGAAAAATGACACAGCAGCACGTGAGCACGTGCAGACACACACACACATACATGCGAAGCTTGTCTTTCTAAGCGAGACTCTAACTGGGAAAATAGTGGAAAGAACATTTTTCAGACATGATTTGCTGTGAATTTCTCCTTAGGCTAGAAGGCATGGCTTTTGACTGAGTGGCACCAGCTGACCCAAGATGACATGGAGTAGCTTTCCGGGGAAAACTGCCCCCAGCTCCTATGCTAGAATAAGAAAGGTGTTCCAGTTGAGAAATGAATCGGCAACTCAGTCCCATCACACATGCATTTAACCTACACCCTGACTGCTGAAGCTCACCCTTCCCTGACCCAAGAAGACACAACTCCACTCTCTTGCTTAATCCTCACCACAACAACTCAATCCATTAAGATGTCACAGCAGTTTTGGAGGTTTAATGCTAAAACAAAATGGCACACACCACGCAATGAAGCAGGGATACTTGGGAATTTCTCATCCCCCTCTCCAGTGAGAGGATTTGCTGTTTATCTTCAAAGCTGCCTGCATGGATGGATGGCCTTTTTTCTTTCCTTCTTTCATCTCAGCAGTCCTCAAACATATTGTGCGTGAGAATTTCTGTTCAGAGTTGTATACACAAATCGTACCCTTATGATAGATTTGCAGGATTCTCAAAGATAATTTTGACAATAGGGATTGTGCCTTGGGGGCCAGCTTTGGAAATGAACCTCACCACCCTTTACAACATGACCCCACTTGAGTGTGGGAGAGGACGTCAGGTTAAAAGGCATGGAAACGACATTAGCTGTTCCATCACTACTTTTACCTCCCCAGAACTTCCATCCATAAAACAGAGGTGACATAAAATGACTCCTAAGGTTGGAATGGTGATTCCATAGAGTTAAATTTTACGGTTCCTCCACTGCCATCCCACTGGATACCCACTGGGTTTTTCCATTATTGACACAACGCACACTCAGAAACCAAGACTCCGGGTGGCATGCTCGCTCTTGTTCATGCTCAAAGAAGATTTGGGGGCTGGTCTTTGCTTGTGCTTTCATCTGAGACTAAGCTTCAGGAACCTCAAGGTAAAGAAACTTATGTTTGTTAAATTGTTCATTCAACAAACATTTATTGAGGACCTGCTACAATGCTAGGCCCCTGGATGCACACATGGAGGAGATAGCCTAGCAGCTTGGTAAATAAGGTCTTCTTTAGTTGAGATCATTGCTACAGGGGAAAGGCCACCTAAAATTAATTCATTCACAATTCATTCACAATACCACAATTTCACAGTGAATAGTATTAAGGACTTTGAGAATTTGTCTGGAAAAACGACCAAACCAAAAGTTGTGAAAATAAGCTAATATGCCTACAAATATAAAAATAAAACCTCCATTTTGGAGGTTATAATGGCAAACTATGAGCTAATTGTTAAAAATCAACAAAACTTAGTCAAGTATTGATGAGGACATACATTTTTACATAAAATTGTAGGGTAGACCAATGGACTATTTATTTACCTTGCATTTACTTTAATTGCTAGGTCATCAAGAAGGATACCCCCCCCAAAAAATTATAGCGCTTTATCAATTTTTCCAAAGACTTCTCTTAAGCCTCTGATATTCAAGTCACTCTTCTGCAGTTATCATCTTTGTCACTCTTCTCTTGTTCATTTGTCACCTAGTCTGATTCTGCCAGTGGGTGTGAATCAGCAGGCTGCCAATGGTCTTTTCTATCAATTTCACAAAATGCAACATCTTGAGCACAATTTGCAATTTCACTTAGCGATCAATTTACATGATATTGCAAAAATTAATCTGAAGGGCATGGATGGATGTGAGCGTAGGCAGGGAGACAGAGAATTGAATGGGGTCTAAATTTACCAGCAGTCAGTCTATTAGGGAATGTTATCATGTTCCTACCTAACCAGCCAATCTTATGACTGGAGTGTTCCATAAAGAACGTCTGGGTTATAAGGTAGATGCCTGTTTTCCCTGGCACATCAATGACTTGATAGCTAAGAACTTTTTTACCAATCCCTTCAATGAGACAGCCCTAGTCTATGAGATTAAATGCACCCCTCAGCCCTTATCCTAAAGCGAATGTGATGAGGAAGGATGTTCCTTTTTAAAATAGCAAAACTTTAAAATAGCAAAAGTTTTAAAATAGCAAAACTTCTGTCCATTCTTAGTCACACAGCCTGAGGTGCCTGGGAAATACACCTTAGTTGATATTTTAAAAGAAATTTCAAGTTTCCTACACCAACTAGCTGGAAACTTGGATGGAATGGACTACTGGATTTAGGATTAGGGAAAAAAGACTCAGTTGTCCGGGGAGTCTCATAGACTCCAATCAATGTACAATCTTATACATTAGGTCTTTATCCTTCATAACTCCTCTGGCCTTCTGCTTTCAGATGACTTCACTGCCAAGCCATCTGTTAATTCAAATGATTAGAACCATGCTTTTGGAATAGTTTAGGAGAGAGGAAAATTAAACATCTTTTTTAAAAATATTTTTTAAAAAAACATCCTCTCCGCATCATCCTCTTAAGTTATTGACAGGAAGTGTCTCCAAAAAATAAAGAAGACAAAATTATCAGTTATCACATCTTATTTCAGTCCCTGGACAAAAGCATTCATGACTTCTTATTTCTGAATGTTTTACTGATTCTAGTTGGCCTATAAGGATTAGGATCTAAGGTTTTTCTCTACCTTTAAATTGAGAAATCCCACACCCCCGCCCCCCGCACCCTGCCCCTCCGACACACAAAGATCCTTCTCAATTTCTTTGTTGGATTCTACCAAGTTTCCCCAAGTTACAGCCCCTTGGGTCACCCAAAACAGATTACCCCATCACTGTACCGCCATGGAAAACAGGTCATCTCTCCTCAGAAAGAAAAAAACACAGGCACACTCACAAGCACACCCATGTGCACGCGCGCGCACGCACACACACACACACACACAGGCAAGGTCAGCTCCCTCACCGAGGACCCAGCTTTGATCTCTCCATCCGGGATGTGCCAGGTCAAAGGAGACTCGAGAAAGTTGTTTGTAAGCAGTGGACCGCCAGGCTCAGCTCTGGGTTCCTTTGAAGTGACAGTGCTTTGTCTTCAAATACCCAGTGCCCTCAGAGTGCCTGTCACTCCACTGTGAAATATTGGTATTGGCTAGGGCTGGTAATAAAACCCCTGTGCCCCTTTGATTTCCAGTGGTATTTATTTTAAAGCATTCTTCCACCCTCCGACTGCATGGTGTCCATCATGATCTGTCAACCCCGGCTTGCTGGTTTGCCCTACCAGCCTTCCCGGTCCCCTCTCTGACACTTCAATAAGTAGCAGTTGGTGATTGATATTCTCTGGGCTGGGGCTTCTACCACGTCCTGCAGCTCACAGCTGCCCTGCAGTGGACATCCTCTACATCCTTCCTAATTGCTGGAGAGGAGGGCCTCTGAAAATGGGAGCCAGGGCCGTAGGCCCCTGGTTCAACTTGATGCTCAAATAACAAACATGAAAGCATAGACATTTGTCACCATTCCAGGCTATTCCTGGGGCCTTCTTACCTATGTATGCGGATGGGGTGGTACAGCTGTGTTCCCAGCAGGAATCTGAGCTATGGAAAGTCACTTGTTTCTTAGATCTATATTCAGGTTTTGTTTCTGATTTTTTTTTTCCTTCGATTTGGTTTTATTCACCATTCATTGGTGCCCCCAGTTTGCTCTTGGGATTTAAGTGTGAAGAAAGCAATGCAATGCTGATGTTGAAACAGGATGTGTATGGAAGTGGGATTTCCCCCGCATGGAGGGAGCTCAGGATCTCTGGGACTCCTCCATTAGTCCATGGGGTGAGTGTGCAAGACCCTTCCCTGACACTGAAGGGAAGAAGGGGTGAAAGGGCTTTTCATTCTGTGCTCTCTGCTCACACCGAGGCCCCCAGGGTCACCATGAGTATGCAGGGTAAGCTGCAGATGAGGCAGGGGCGCCCGCTTCCATGGAGCATATTGGGAACTGTGTCCCCTGTGGAGGGGGGGAGAGGAGCAGGTGTCCCTGCTGCAGCTGACACAGCCTCATGCTCAGGGCCAGCGCGTGAGCCGGACAAGTCAGGCCACAGCCGGATTTCAGCTCCAACAAACACCATCCACATACATGGCAGCCCTGCCGAGCCCCATCCCACTGGCCACTGGACTTTTTTCCTGAAGGGAAGCCAGTGGGCCCCATAGCTGTCAGCATGGAGGCTACCCGTGGTCACTTGGACAACTGTTCCCCCAAGTGTGGAGCATGTCCTGCTGGCAGTGGCTGGGGCAATTCTGTTTGAATTGTATTAGGTTTACAATAGAACTTTCCTGCAAAAATGGTTTACAAACAATGAGAGCCCAGATTATGTGCATTCTTGTGCACTGAGTGTCCATGTGCGTCCCTGCCTTTTTTGTTTACAAACACATTTTAAGGTCACTTCTGTTGGTTCAGAGATAGGATAAAACCTGTAAGGATGGTTGAATAATGACCCTCAGGTCCTAGTCCATGGAACCTGTGGATGGTTATGACCTGAGTTAGAAAAGGGTCTCAGAAGCAGTAATCAAATTAAGGGTCTTGAAATGAGATAAGCCCATGTTTAGTGAGGGCCCTAAATCCAATGCCAAGTGTCCTTATAAGAGAAAGACAGAAGAAGATATGACCCACAGTGACACAGGGAGAAGTCCACGTGAAGATGTAGGCAGAGGCCACAAGATGTAGATCAGGCCACAAACCAAGGAAATAGCTGGAGGCCCCAGAAGCCAAAAGAGGCCAGGAGGGATCATCCCCTAGAAAGTCCAGAGGCAGCATGAGCCTCCTGGCCTCCAGAACTGGGAGAGAATCCAGTTTTATTGTTCAAAGTCACCACGTTTGTGGCAATTTCTTACAACTACCTTAGGAAACTGATACAGGTGACACCCAACTGGAGACACTGTCATCAATGGCGGTCCCACGTCTTCGGGGGGCCCAGCATGTGCCCAGCCCACCTACACTCTATCTGACCTTCCCATGTTCCCTCTTCCTGAGCCTGAGCCTTTATCCACTCAATCCCCAGTCCAGAAAGCCTCTGTCTGTTCTCCGTACATCCAGATTTCCAAAAGAACCCCCATCTTTCCAGAAAGAGCCTCCTCTTTGTGTCCCCCCCCACCCCCACCCAACACTAATGAGATGACCTCGTCCTCTGCTGAACAACAAGAAAACACTCATTACCCACGTGCACACTCATGGGCACTCAGCATGTGCTAACTGTCATGCACCTGTGTTTATAATGCTGAGCGTATGATAATACTTGGCCATCTGTGCTGGAGTCTGCAAGGCGTTGCTGCACCTTGAATCTCACACTGACAGACCATCGACATCCTAGACAGACAGACAGGAGATGTCCCGGGGAAGCAAACTGATCTGCCAATGTCATTCCCAGTGGCATTTGAGCTAAGGGGTGGTCAGTGGGTCAGTCTGTCTGTCTTTGTCCTGTACCACATTTATCGAGAGCAGGGGTCACCTTTGTTCCCCTCCCTGTCACAGTGCCTAGTCCAATGCCTGGGAAGCTAAGCAGGGAGGCTGACGGGGAGTTCCAGGAGCAGCTCCATTTGGCTGTCCTTAAGGTGCTGGGAAGAGAGCTGGCGGTAAGCTCCTCCATGGGGGCAACTGGCAGAGCTCTGGCTGATTCTGTTGGATTCCACCAATGACCATCAGAACCTCCTAGGTAGAGGGGCTACCAGCTGTCTGCCAGCATCTCAGCAGGGGACCATCCAAGCTCTACTCCATAAAGGAAAATTCGGGAACTGGAGCTGATGGGGGCAAAAGTGAGGGAAGAGTCCATGGGAACAGGGAACGAGGAGTCAACCAGCAAGTACCATGACCCTCAGGGGCTCACTTTGCACTTGGAGTTCCCACACCTCTGGAAGTCAACCACACACACAATTCTGTGCACAATTCCCAGGTGCCCTGAGTTGGCACTTCAGAGGGGGTTGGGCTGGACCTGGATTCCCAGCTGTGGGTTATACATTGGAAAACTCTTAAGGAGAGAAGAGGGGCATCCACAGGGCACCTGGAGAGTACAGAGGTGACATCAATGGCCCCTGTGGCTGTCACAAGAAGGC
Organism: Piliocolobus tephrosceles; assembly: GCF_002776525.5. Lineage (NCBI taxonomy): Eukaryota > Metazoa > Chordata > Mammalia > Primates > Cercopithecidae > Piliocolobus > Piliocolobus tephrosceles. Next base: position 31,962,973 of record NC_045453.1, on the reverse strand, counting down.
CCAGTGATAAAGCAGAGAGTTGCACGGTCCCCTGGCCTTTGCATGGGGGAGAACACCCTCTTGTCCTGGTGGTACAGACCAGCATTTAGCCCTGAGATGCCTTCCATGGGGCGTGGCAGTATCAAGCGCAGCGCAGTGGGCAATTCCGCTGGATATAGAGGAGGGAGATGGAGGTGTGGTTGAGAGCCACAGATGAGGAAGAGAGCTCAGAGCCAGTTCCCTGATGGAATTTCCACCTACCCACCCCCCTGCATCCCAGCCTCTCCCACATGGGGCTTGACCCTTGACCTTCCTTAACAAAAACAACCTTTCCTCTTCAACAACTGGCCCCAACTGTAAGATGAATTCCTGCCTGGATTTAAATTCTCTCTGGGAAGCAAAACTAGTCCTTGTCCTTGCCTACCCTGGAGAGCTTTGGGGGTTGGGGCGCAGAGGTGTGGGGAGAGCACTCAAGTGCCATCTGTCTGTAGGGGGCACTGGAGCTACACAAAGGTGGAGGCGGAGTTGCCCCAGCAAAGGATCCCCTAGGGCAAAGACCTCAAGCATGAGAAAGAGCCCAGGGTTAGCCCTTGAGCCAAACAGACAACAATGAACCACAGAAGGATGGTAATTCAGGCACTGCTGGCCAGATGGGACCCTGCAGCCTTTCCCACAGGGTATTCATTTTTCCCAATCAATCAAGCAAGGCTCAGGCTGAGCTCCTTAATGCTGGGGAGAGGGGAGAAAGGGAGAGGAAACTGAGGTCCAGAGAAGTTGAGCCATTTGCCCCGGTTGCCCAGTGATTGCAGCTTAAAATAGCCACTTTTTCCAGGAAGCAGCCCCACTTAGTTCGCCCTCTATTTATTTCCGAGCATGGTGAAGAGTGTGCCTCTTACCGCTTCACATGTAAGCAATGTACCCTGCAGCTTCACAGAACTACTTATCCTTCTACTTCACATGGGCTCTCAAGCCCATCCACAGACCCACTTTAGCTTTACAATGGCCCTGCAGAGAGAACTAAACAAGCTTTCTTTTCAGAGATGGTGAAAGTAGAGGCACCAAGAGCTGTGATTCATATTCCCCTGGGTCCCAGAGGGAAGCTGCACCTGGTTCAGAGCTTGGCACAGGTGGCCAGTACTCAAGGATGTTGGTGACTTCTCAATATTGAATTCTCCGTCTTCTACCGCATGCCCTCCCCACAGTTTAGGGTCACTTTGATTGTCTCATAGACGTCACGCCTCTGTTACTCTCCCTTTTGGGCCTGACCCTTGCGGCACTTGGGGCTGACTCCTGCCCATCCGGAATCCCCAGTGTCTATGCCTTGGGCGGGTGCCTTCGAGTGCCCAGTCTGGATGCACCTCCAAAGAGAGCATTACCTGCTATTTCTGAAGAGGTCTGTCCAGGGGTCCTGCATGGCTTCACTCCCTCGAGTGGGGGAGGGTGGCGGCTTCTTCTTCGCACCCAGGTTGGTGTGCGAAGTCTCCTGGCTCTCAGCTGAACACAGCTCTGCAAGAAATTCCTTTTGTACCTGTAGAAGAGAGAAGCACGCTTGCAGTAACCAGCCTGGAGAGCACATGCCTGGAAAAATCTGGAAAGTCCCTGCGGGGTGCCCAGGAGAACGTGGGGCTCAACCTCTAACTAGCTGGTCAGCTCTGAGCAACTCCCGATCCCTCCATACCTCATCCCCCACCTCTCCAGGACAATGCGCCTAGCTTCAGAGGTTGCTGTAGGAACTAAATGAGGAAGCACAAAATGCTTCCCAGGATGCTTACTCATAGCAAGGGCTTAGTCAAGGATAGTTGCTGCAATTAGGTTTTAAGCTATGTGGTCTTGACTACTTGGTTCACAGACTGTCCAACAGATTATTCTTCAATGACGGAAATGTTCTGTAATTTGTATTGACAAATACGGTAGCCATTAGGCCCATGTAGCTACTGTGCATTTGAAATGTAGTTCGCGTGTCTGAGAAACTGAGTTTTAAATTGTATTTCACTTTAATGAATTCAAATAGCCACATGTGGCTAGTGACCACCGTATTGGATAGCATTCTTTGTAGACCTTCCATCTGCAGGAGCCCTGCTGAATCATCTGATTTATTTATCTTCAAAACAAAGTATTCACATCTCAGAGGGAAGGCATGATGACAGTAGAGAAAGAAAAATACTAGAGCTTCTATTTACATTTATTTTCATCTAGTCTTTCTTATGTCTATTGTTTCATGTCCTTTCTTATTTCTATTGTTTCATGTCATAGAGTAGAATATATGTATAATTTGTAAATGAACAAATGCACATTTAATAGAGTGCAGGCTATAAATTATTTTACTAATAGGAATGTGCAACCACAAACAGGCCATCAACCTAGTCTAGCACCCCCATTATACAGGAGCAAGAATGAGACGAAAAGCCAGGCCTGTAATATGCCTTAAGCTCTTTTAGAAGATCTTTGCACTGCTTCTAGCTGCCTGGTCAAGCCACAAGTAATCCCTTCCCTTTATGAGCCTCAGTTTACAATATTTCTACTCCACAGTGCTCCTCAGAACCGGCTATTTTCCTTTCTCATTTATCTGAGCCACTGCCAAGATCCAGCCGCAGTCCCGTAATCACCAGGGCTGCTCACAGAATTTTAAATAAGATCTGCAGAATGCAGTATCCTCTTGGGCGCTGGTTTTTCCTGGCAGCAACAATGAGAAAGTGACATTTTGTTCATCTTTTCTGGCCTCTGTGTTTGGGAGAAGCTCCCCTCATCTGGGCATGCTTGCCTCCCCTGCCTGGGCCAGGAGCTGTCATTTCCGGGGGGCGGTTGTGGGGTTTGGGGGGCGGTGGTGGCTGGTTTGTTCTTTGATGCAGTTGTCAAGACCACAGGTTCCTGAAAGAGCTATCTGAGCCAGGGTGGGGACCGACAAACCCCTGAACCAAATCCTGCAGGGCCTGGGTGGAGAGAGATTTCAAAGTGCAGAGACAAAAGGAGGAAGGAAGGGGTGGCACATGGAGAGAATTCTTCTACCTGCTGCGGGGTCACCTCTGCACGAGTCATGGGTGGCTGCCACACACTTGCAGGTGTTAATAACGGCACAGTTTGAACGGCAGGGAGGTTTTACTTTTAGAAAATTAGGAAACTGGGGTCTTTCTACTCAAGCAAAATAATGAGGAGAGAGCTAGGAAAGGCCTAGCCTCTGAATTCACACTTCATCAAGGTGGAATTTCAACCTTTTTGTCTTCGAGAAGAGCCCAAGTGGACCTTGGCAATGTCTTCAAAGGACTGTTTAGTTTAGTCATGGGCAGGGTAGGTTTCTCTCTTTCCTGGTTCTCCCAGAATGTTCTGTGTGCAGCCCCTCCTGGAGAAGCAGCATCCTGGCTTAGGAAGGTTTTGCAAGCTCATCTCCATCACCAGCCATGCAAGGCCCCTCAAGGTGTGGCTGGTGCTGTTGGGGCCCCATCCAGGACACTTTCGCCAGGCTGCACCTCCACACCCGGCTGTGAGGGTGACATGCTCCTCACCCCACTGATGCCTTCATGAGGCTCTCTCTGGGAGGGACAGTAGACCCAAGGAGTGGGTCTTGCAGGTGTACGCAGCCCACGACACACACATCCCTTTCTGGGGCGAAACTATGAGATCTGACATGCTATTTCCCTCACTTTCCTCTCTTGACCCCACAGAGAAGAACAAAGCAAAGAGAAGTACAGTGGAGGTGTGGATGGCAGAGCCTCTGTATCCTGCTAAGCAGGACCTGGGACTGCTGTCAAAGCTCTGGGGCTGTGGCCAACATGACAAAGAGTCTCAGCCACATGTGGTGGGGGCCACATGCAGCAGAGGCCACGTGGACTCAGGACCACATCTGTAGGCCTTTGTCTTTACCTCACTGCAGAGATTGTGTTCTCATTACCGAGAGTGCTATCTCATTGAATAAGTAAATTGTGTGATGACTAAAGTGAATAGACACATGGCTTAGAGAGATAAACATCCGCTCCATAAGGAAAAGCACTAGCTACTAATAGAATTGCATTCTCAAACCCCAGGATTTTTTCTTCTCCACTCTCCCCTTCAATGACTAATGTATATTTTAGGGTTTTACAGGGTGCCCTTCTCCCATACAACCCGCAATCTTCTCCTTGCTCATTTCCATTCACTTGGGACTTCACAATTCATTGTTCCATTTGTTGGAAGCTTCCTAGGAACAAGTCTCCGAGTGTTTCATGCTTCATACAGCACGGTACACAGCTACAAATGAATCAATAAAATCCAATTCCATGGTCCTGCACTTGCTTTGGGCAAGGCGGGGAGGTATTTTGTGAGTGCTCCAGATCTCTATGCCTCTAGTTTAATGTCAGGGCAATTAGTCTTCTGAGTATGAATTTTCTGCGTTTTTCCATTTCCACTCTGAAAGTGGATCCTGCATTTTCTAATCTCTCTCCTTTAACTCATGTAGTTTTGTTAATGAAAACAACCGTTTTCATTACAGTGTGGTATTTGTAGTTGGCAAAAAACATAGAGATGAATGAAAGCAGAATGAAAGGCCCTGAAAAAAACTTCAAGTATAAACAAGAAGTTAAAATTTAACATGTAAGTGGCCAAAAGTGCATTAATGGAGGGGTCTGCTTGATTTTTATGCAAAGGTCCAGCTAATAAATATTTTAGGCTTTGTATGCCACAGACAATCTGTGCCACATATTCTTCTTCTGTTTTTATATGGATAAGCTTTTATAAATAGACAAACCAAGCCAGGCATGGTGGTGTGTGCCTGTACTCCCAGCTACTCCAGAAGCTGAGGCAGGAAGACCACCGAGGCCAGGAGTGTGAGACTGTGGTGTGCTATGATCACGCCGGTGAATAGCCACGGCCCTGCAGCCTGGGCAACATACTGAGACCCTGTTGATCAAATATATATACGTATAAATAATGTGCTGCTCATGGTTAAAGTAAGTTAAAAACCATATTTAACCCATGGTCCATAGTTGTCTTTACAAACAAAAATAAAAATAAATATTTCTATATATATGAATTCATATAAGAAGAAAATATAAGAGAACATATCTGCATATTTTTGAAAGTAGCAAATTGAGAGTAAAGAAAGATTTCTTAGATATACCAAAAAGTAATAACCATGAAGGAAAAGACAGCCCCATTTGACTACATCAAAATTTACAAATTCTTAATGAAAAAACCATGATTATCAAGGTTAAAAATTAAGAACTCCATTTCCAACAGCACAGTGGATGCAATACTCTGACTGATTACCACCAAACTTATCCTTATACTGAAAATAATTGAAAATGCAGCATAAAATGTAAAAATTTTTTAAGCTTATATTTACATTTATTTACGTTCTGATTAAAAGGTAAGAAATAGTTCAAAGGCGAAAACCAAGTGAGAGCTGCACCCCGGAAAAGTGAGACTGCTTTCAATTCGAGGAATTTGCCAAACCAGGTGAGGATGACCTTCCCGTTTTCATGCTCTGGTGCAGTTGAGGGTACAGGACTCAAAGCCCAGAATGTCCTTCAGTGAGAGGCAAGTGGAAGACCCAACGTCCCTTCCTGCATAAAGCTGAGACCTCTGAAAGGCATACTCTCAATATGTGGGTAAATTAGAATTAAATACTTAGTACCCCCACCACCTGCCCAGGGAACAGAACAACAAACAAATGAGCACCCCCAGGCACCCAGGGGAAGCAAAACAAATATTTATTGGAGGAATCCACCTTCAACCCACATCTCAAAGTTCCAAAAATATCAACTAACAGTCAAAAATTTTAACACAAAGAAATAAGTTAACATATGTGACAGCAAATATATAGAACAGAGTCAGACATGCCAAGACTTCATATGTTGTCATTGACAGATGCAAAACATTAGATGTGTTTTTTAAAAAATAAAATAAAAAGGTTGAAAATCAGAGTCAAGGGCAAGAGACTATAAAAGTGATCAAGCAAATTAGAAAAATAATTAAATAAAACTTTTTGGAAATAAAATATAATTCACATAAACAATTAAATTTAAAATTTAGCAGACCAATAAAAGTAGGGGAGATCAACTAAGAGGCACTGCAATAGGCCAGGGACTTCTGACCAAGACTTTGCAAAAGTAGCCAACTTTACCATCCCAAGTAAAAAACTGAATAAAGATACAAAACAATAGTGTTCAGGGCATTGGACATTAAGCAATAAGGGCAGTGATCCATGAAAGAAGAGAAACAGATGACGTAAGCCTGAAGACACCTCAACTTATTGATGAAGAAATTTTCCAGGTCTGGAACCATTTATTGAAAAGACTATACTTTTTCCACTGAATTTCCTTTGAGCCTGTATGAAAAATCAATTGACCACAGCATGGTCTATTTCTGTATTCTCTATTTTGCTCCATTGATCTATGTATCCATTTTGATGCAAATACCACACACTCTTTGGCATACCTTAGCTGTACAGCAGGTCTTAGAGCCAAGAGGCGTAATCAAGTTGGCGTGGTATTTGCATTGAAATAGACAAATAGATCAACAAAAGATGCTGGAACAACCAGATAAGATATCCACATGCAAAATAAGAACTTTGATCGATACATCACACCATATGTAAACATTAAGTGGAAATGTATTATAAACCTAAATATAAAACTTAAAGGTATAAAACTTTAGAGAAAAAATTAGAAGAAAAGCTTTGAAGCTCTGTTAAGGCACACTTTTCTAAGCTATGACACTAAAAACATAATCAACAAAAAAAGGTACATTAAATTTCATCAAAGTGAAAGACAGTTGCTTTTTAAAAGTGCTACTAAAAGAAAAGAAAGATAAGCCACAGACTGAAAGAAAATATTTACAAATTACATTTCTGATAAGGAACTTATAATCAGAATATATAAAAAAATTCTCAAAACTCAATAAGAAAACAACCCATTTTTGATGCGCAAAAGATTTGAAGAGACACTTGGCCAAAGACGATATACAAACACTAAATAAGCACATAAAAAAAGACGCTGGATATCATCACTTGTTAGGGAAATGCAAGTTCAAACTTTAAAGAGATACCACTACACAACTATTCAAATGACTAAAACTAAAAAGAATTACCACACCAAGTGTTGGCAATAATGTAGAGAAATGGAACTCTCATACACTGATAGTGGAGAGATAAAATGATACAACCACTTTGGAAAACAATTTGGCAGCTTCTTAAAAAGTTAATAATACATCTACCATATGACCCAGGCTTTTCACCTCTAGATATTTTCCCAAGATAATTTAAAGCATATGTCCATCCAAAGGCTTGCAGATGAATATTTGTAGTCATGTTATTTGCAATAGCCCCAAACTGAAACAAACCAAATGTCTATCAACAGGTGCACTTATATACAAATTGTGACATACTCACTCAATTGCATACTAGTTAGCAATAAAAAGGAATGTGTTATTGATAAACACAACATGGATGAACCGCAAAATAGTAATGCCAAGCAAAAAAATAAAATAAAATAAAGAGAGCATATATTGTATGATTCTATTTCTACAAAATTCTAGAAAAAGCAAACTATCCCTATGTGACAGAAAGCACATTAGTGGTTACCTGGGCACGGAAGGACTTCAGGATGGGCAGAAAGGAGGAATTACAAAAGGACCGGAGGAAACTTTTGGGCTTGACAGATGTGCTCATGATCCTGGTTATATTGTTTCACAGGTATGTACATATGTCAAAATTTATTTAATTGTATGTTTTAAATATGTGCAATTTATTAAAATTTAATTATACTTTAATAAAGTTTTACAAAAAATAACTCAGTAGATTAAAAAACTGGTAAAATTTTAAAGACAGATTTGAACAAAGTATCCAGATTATAGCAGAGAAACAAGGTTATTAAAAGTATTAAGAGACATGAAAGATAGAAAAGGCCTAATAAATACTGTATCAGTATTTCAGAAAGGAAGGAGAGGGAACAGGACAGAGGCAATATCTGAAGAATGATGGCTAAGAATTTTTTATAGAGAGACACCAATCCACAAATCAAAATAGCCCTGTGGATTCCTAATGGAGCAAATAAAAAGCAACATACATCTATATATATCAAAGTAAAACTACGGAACACCAAAGGATAAAAGAAGATCTTAAAGTTAGCTTGAGATAAAAGACTTTCAAAAGACAGACGAGAAGCCTAAGAATTGGCTTCTTTACCACAAAATGGAAGCTGACGGATAGTGCAATGATAGCTTTGATGTGCTGAGAAAATAACTGTCAACCTGGAATTGTGTACCCAGCAGACATATTTTTCAACATCAATGATGAAATAAATATATTTACAGAGCAATAAAAACTAAGAGAATTTTCTTCTCTAATAAAGGAAATTCTAAAGAATATGATTTAGGTAGAAGAAAATAATCCCAGAAGGAAGATCTGACATGCAGAAACAAATGAAAAGACAAGAGATGGGCAATTATGTGGGTACATATAAATAAATGGGCTTAAAAAGACAAGTAATAGGCTTGGAAACATATTTGCAGTATATATAACAGGCAAATAATACATACGAATCTAGGATATATATAGAATCCTATAAATTATATTCATCACTTTAAAAATTCGATAACAACAAATATTAGGAAGCATATGAATGAAGGGCAAACTCTCACTCATGGATGAGACACTCTGTAGCAATCAGAATGAATACATTTAATTAGTATGTCCTGACACGATGGGATCTTCAGAAACACAATGTTGACCTTAAAAATCAAGCTGAAGATTGATAAATAACTATGATACTTTTATATGTACTTTAAAGACATCAAACAATATTATATATTATTCGTGATTTGCAAAGTATGAAAACACAGATTGATATGATTTGTACCAAATACATAAAACAACATAATCATCTTTTAAATTTTTCTTTTCTACGTATTGTTATATAATATTTAAGGTAATATTTTACTTAAAAGAGAACTTTATCATTCTCTGTGAGCTAAGGACTATAGAGCAACCTCTGCTACAGTATTTCATTTTCTGTAGAACATTAAAACAACTGAAATGAAAGTGGGAAAATGAATCAAGTACTAGGCTTCCTTCTTGAGGAGAGAACACAAGGGTTAGATGATAGATAGACAGAAGATAGACAGAGAGATAGATATGTAAGTGGATGCGTGGGTGGGTAGGCAGATGGATGGATAAATATCTACAAACATATGTGTGTGGGTGGTTGGATAAACAGTGTGGTAGGCAGAGTAATACCTCCCCTCAAAGATATCCATGCCTAGATCTCCATGCCCTCGTGGTGCTGATTCTTTTTCTGAGACAGGGGAGCCAGCCATGTGAGGAGCAAGAGGAGGAATGTGCAGGTGGAGGTAGAGGGACTAGCAGGTGCAAAGGCCTTGAAGCTGGAATTAACTCAAAAGAGAGTCATGAACCAACAAAAGGATCAATGATAAACAAATCATGATCAACCAATAAATGTTTGTGGATATAAAAAGCTCAACAGCTTCCTTCTCATTTGACCCAGTCAGGAGCTCTTGGTTAGAGCTCCAAGTCATTGTTCAGACTCCTCCCTGTTCTGTAACGCCCCTGCCCCCTTCTGTGCCCATCCATGGGCTCTTGTTGTGATTTGTTGAGTGGACAGGCTGTCTAGTTCCACAAGGCCAAAATTTGCAAACTCAAATCCCATGGGGGCCAGGCAGATAGCATAACTGAGAGAGGCTGGCCAAGGGTAAGACATTAAGGAGAGGTGAGCTACAGAGCGCAGAGGAGAGCACAGCTCTTACCCATAAGGGGTGGCCACTGCTCATCTCCAGCTGGCTGGTGCCATGTAAGGAGGCAGGCCCAGTGTCTTCAAAGCTTCCCATATTTCAAGAAAAGTTAGAAATCCAGATTTTTATGAGAAATCTTTACATCTAATTATGTGGCTGCTAAGTGCCAAAAGTTTTAGAGCACTGGACTAACAAGGGTCTTACATGCACTGTGTTTGGCCCAAGAGCTGCTAGTGGGTTTGCAAGGTGTCCTGGAGTGATATCTCCACGCCTCCTGGGCTCTAGTCTGGGACCGTCAGCCTGGATTAAGAAAGTTTTCTCGGCCACCTCCAGGTGTGGGCACCAGGCGCACAGCAGGTACATGGTAAATATTTTCAAATTAGTCAAGCTGAAGTCTTGGGAAAGTGGGAGCTGTTAATGAGGCGACCCATCCTCTCCCCTCTCCCCACATCTTTCCAATGATGCCTGGAGGCTTCAGGCTCGTCAGCTGTCAGTCAGATGTAGTTGAGTGCTTCCTCCTTACTGGTGAGATACTGGGGAGGACCAACAACCACGAGCCAATGTCCCTTGGTTCCCAGAGCCCCGCATGCAGCTCCTCCACCTGGATGGCATGCATTCCCCTTTCCTCCAAGAGCAGACTCGAATTTTCCTTTGGAAGACTGTCCTTCCCACAGCACCAAGTTTGGGCCAGGGCTGATGATGAGGCTTGGAGGCCCCATTACACAGGCAGGCAGACCTTCTTTTGTTCAGACTACCTTGAGTGAGGCTTCTGTCTCAGGACCCTGAGTGATCCATGAGCAAGGAGGGACGCTAGAAAGGAAAGCCCCACTCCTCCAAGCCCACTCTCAGAGCCACGCCAGCACCATCACCGGCTATGTCAGAAATGCAGAATCTCAGGCACTGCACGAAAAATCTAGAAAATGCCAGGCCACGAGCGTGCCCAGGACAGGCTGGGGTGCACCAAGACAAGCCACTAGTTGGCACACAGGCTATGGAAGGAGACTGGCTGGTTCAAATCTGGGTCCTTGGGGAGGTTATCTAAGCTCTCTGTGTCTCCATTTCTTCAAGAGAAAAATAGGATAATACCATCATCCACATTGTGGGCAGTACCTTGTGGGATCGCCTGAAACGATGCACACCAGAAAGCAATTAGGGAAAGCCTGGCACACAGCAAGTGCCCCATAATGTTAGCTCTGAACACATGGTCCCGGCAGACCATTGATAGAGGTGGGAGGGGGAGCCAGAAGAGAAGAGGTCATCTCCAGCCACTGAGGGTCTGAGCAGCTACAGGGGAGAGTTAGGAATTTGGATTGCCCCTTGAAGAATGTCCAGGTTTTGGAGAAATTACTGACAGGCTGGGTGCAGTGGCTCACGCCTGTAATCCCAGCACTTTGGGAGGCCAAGGCAAGAGGATTGCTTGAGGCCAGGAGTTCGAGACCAGCCTGGGCAACATGGCAAAACTCCATCTCTACTAAAAACACCAAAAAATAAAATAAAATAAAATAAAATAGCTGGGCATGGTGGCCCACGCCTGTAACCCCAGCTACTCAGGAGACTGAGCAGGCAAATCGCTTGAACCCCTGAGGCAGAGGTTACAGTGAGCCGAGATTGTGCCACTGCACTCCAGCCTGGGCGACAGAGTGAAACTCGGTTTCAAAAAAGAAACAGAAAGGGGAAAAAAGGACTGACAATCTAGGGGGAGAATGTTGACAGTTGAGGTGTGGGGTATAAATGCATCGGGGGGCCGGGAGCGGTGGCTCAAGCCTGTAATCCCAGCACTTTGGGAGGCCGAGACGGGCGGATCACGAGGTCAGGAGATCAAGACCATCCTGGCTAATCTGGTGAAACCCCGTCTCTACTAAAAAATACAAAAAACTAGCCGGGCGAGGTGGCGGGCGCCTGTAATCCCAGCTACTCGGGAGGCTGAGGCAGGAGAATAGCGTAAACCTGGGAGGCGGAGCTTGCAGTGAGCTGAGATCCGGCCACTGCACTCCAGCCTGGGCGACAGAGCGACACTCCGTCTCAAAAAAAAAAATAAAAAAATAAATGCATCAGGGATCTGGGATTAGAATGTGGATTAGAGAATGGGGTGAGGGTGGAGGGTTGGCAGGAGAGAAGGAGATCACGGGGAAAATGACGGCAGAAAGAGGACAGGGGTTAGTGAATTTGCTTTTTAGCTTGTATGCAGTGGGCAGCCTGAAGGGTTTTGAGCAAAGGAGAAAGACAATCCAAGAAAGACACAATGAAAGAGTGGCAGGAAAATCCTCATGGCCTCCCTTTTGTTGGGGGTGGATATTTGCATATGCATACCGCAAAGAAAAGCCTGGAAGGGCACACTCCTGAATGTTCACGGTGATTATCTCTGTGTGGGGAGATTACTAGGATGTTTTATTGTCTTCTCTTTGCTCATCTGTATTGTCTAATTTTTCTGCAAAAGACTTTCATTGCTTGCATAATTAAAAAAGCAATAAAAGCTGTAAATAATTAACAGGCTCTCTCTTCCGGACTTAAGTTGAATGGATGTGTTTTCCACCCAGTTATTTCAAAGATTTGCTGGATTCCTGGCCTTAGAAAGGTGCCATCGAAAAATACACAGGCGGTGAGTTGTAAGGGGTCGGGGACTAATGGGGAAACACATTCAGTCCTTTAATCATGAAACTCTAAACCCTAGGAAACAGGAACTCTTTCTCTGGAGCACACAGGTACCTTTCAAATCCCATAGTAAATTCTTCTTGGGGTTTCGTGGAAATGACAGAGGTGACCACTCACCCTACCTTTTAGGGTTGATCCTCAGTTTTCTCTGCTTGCTGTTTCCATGAGACATCTTTGCCCTCCGAGGCAGGCCTTTCTTCCATTCTGGCTCAGACACCTGGTGCTGGGACATCAGCCCTGGGACTGTTGGGTAGGAGAACTGAAAACACCAAGCATGTTGGCATCACGTTACTCAAAGTCCTCATGATGAGGAAAACTCCAAAGGGTTCTCACTCTGCAGACAGGATGCCTGTCTATAGAAATCAAAGCGGAGATACTGCATCACTAAATGGCCCGAGCCCCTGCAAAGTTCAACCAGGCAACGGCAGAGCGTTCCTGGACAGAACCTCCTGAAACCCTGCCTGGGCTCGATCCGCAGAGGAAAGCCTATGCCATCGGTGTTAACTGGAGGCCAAAGAAACACGGTGACCAGCCCCTTTACTCTCCCCTAAATCCACCTCCCCAGGAGCCCCTGCACCTCTGGGGCCCTCCTGATTAACCCACTACTCTCAAGATGAAAACAGCACTCGCCACAACTTTGGGTCCCACCTAGGGAAAGCTGAACAGCCTGCAAGACTCTGGTCTCCAGGCCTTTGTCACTGTCCACAAAGGTTAAATTACAGCTGAGCCTCCAGCACCTTCCTCAGTGGCCGTGGCCCAAGCCACCCCAGAGCAGGACTAAGCCCTCAGTCATCACGACCAGGTGTGTGAACTCCCGCTCAAGGCGGAGCTCGGCATGATCAGTTCATCACCAAGTGAGAACAGCTGTGAGCATCCACCACCTTCCCCCTTTTCTCTCTGCTCCCAGGAACCTGAGAGGGAAGTCTGAATCCAATCAACAGTAATTCCTTCTCCAGAATCCCCAGTATAATGACTCTCTCAGTGATTGGGAGTCTCTGGTTTATAATCTTAGAATGATCCAGAGAGCTCACCTCTCTGATGGAGTGTTTCCTTTTACTTTTTGCTTCTGTTACCAGGAAGCTCAGTTAAATTTTACATTTGGTTATGAAGACTATCTCACCTAATGTCTCGAGTATAGTAATTCTTTCCTTTGGAATTTATGTTTTCCACAACTCTGTTAAGGTTCGCATTTGGGCCTTTATTCCTTCCTGCCGTCTATGTGGCATCCCCAGCCTCCCTCAGGAACAAGTGAGCAGTGAAGAGCAGATGCTACATGGGATGGCTTCAGACTTCCCTCCCACACGAGAGGTCCTGCGGGATCACGACACACTCTCTCAACCCCGGGCCCTGGGGCAAAACCCAGCTTTACCTTGGACATCTGCGCCGGCCCTCCCTCGCCAGAGCTTGTCCAGGTCCATCCTCCATTGCTCCCAGGAGGGCCATTGGGACCCTCATCTCGGAGGCTGCTACCAGGAAAGTGCACCTCCAAGTATAAAGACGCCGCCCTTGCCTTCTGCTCCGTGGGCAGAGGGACACTGCGGCTCAGGCAACACCACGTGAGCCGCGGCTCAGCCTTCAGTGAGGGAAAGGCGTTGTGGGGGCTGTGGGGGTTGTGGCTCCGGGACTTCCCTGAGTGGGAAGGCAGGGCCAGCTCTGGCCAGCCTGGGGACACACCCTGAGGCCGAGTGAGGGCAGTGAGGAAGGAGCCAGGCTGGAGGTGGGAACACGGGTCAGGGCCCACCAGGGGCCCTGAAGAAGGATCTTCTGGGGCATTCTCAGGAGGCTCCCCCAGCTCCCAGTTGGGTACCCAAGGATTTGGGACATCCCCAGAGGGCCTGGCCCTTGCCAAAGTGCTGCCCATGCAGAGGCGATGGATACGGTGGCTGTCACCCTCCATGCCCTGAACTAAGTGTGCCTCACACATTGGAGTGGGCGGGGAGGAGGTGGCCTCCCTGGGAGCCCCTGGTGCTGAGATAGGCGACTCCCTGGCTGCTGGCCTGCTAGTGGCCATCCTGTCCCCCTTGTCCCCCCTCAACTGTGCCCCTTTTCTCCCATCCCGTGGCCTGGAAGAGCTGAGGTCCTCCAGGATGCTGTCCACCTCACCTGGGGAGGGGCCTGAGGCTGGGCTGGGAGAAAGAGGGGTCCCCAGTCCTGACCCAACAAATGATGCCTGTTCCTCAGGCCACCCACTGCTGCAGAGAGAGTCCTGGCTGTGCCTGGGTCCCCGGGGAATGGGCAGTGGTGAGGGGGTCTCTGCCTGAGGTAACCTGAGGAGGTACTTTGGGGAAAAGGCATTGTCTGCCAGGGCAGAGAGGACTCTGGGAGCCTGAGGTGGGGTGGCCAGTGGGGGGTGCTCCCCAGGGGCTGGGACTACAGGAGGCAGTGGGGGAGCCTTGTCCCTTGGCCCTACCCTCTTCAGGGCAACAGAATCAGCAGCCAAGGAGGCTCCAGAGGACTCCAGAAGCTCGCCCCCCTGCCTGGCACTCTCCTTCGAGCCCCCTGGCACCTCCCCAGTATTGGCGTCCTGCTTCTGGGATGACAAAGAGGCAGCCTGCACGGGGCTACCCGGGGTCTCTGCGCCCACAGGCTCTGGTTGCTCCCAGCTGTGCAGGTCCTCCACTTTCAGCTTCTTCCGCTCCGAGGGGAGCTTGTCCTCCCCAGAGCCACTGCTGGGCCATCTCAGGACAGTCTGGACCCACGGGCAGGTCTCCTGAACATCCCCCACACCTCGGGCACCTCCTTCCAGCTTGGGGTCTGGCAAAACTGGCCTGACGGCCTCTAGGTCACCCCCTTTGAGGGGGCCAGGTGCTGGGGGCAGCTGCCACCCCAGTTCCAGCCTCCCATTTGGAGAGACCAGGGGGCTCCGACTGCCTGAACAGGGACTGTCTCTGCCGCCCAGTGCAGGGGATGACACAGCCTCTTCCACCTTGGGTCGATTCCTGTCTCCTGTCCTGGCCACCGTCTCCGCATACTTAGTGGGCTCAGTCACTAAGGAGGCCTCCGGGGCTGGTGAATTTCCCCAAGGCTCTGGCATTGCCCCTGTGGATGTGTCCCCATGGACAGGGGTCCTCCTGTCTTGGGTGGGGACTGTGCCTGAGCTCCCTGCTGCCTCTTTCTGCAGAGGAAGGCCCAGTTCCGTCCCACTGCCCATTCCCACCTCTCTGGTTTTCTTGCCTCCATGGGGACTAGCTTTCATTTTCTGGTAGATCCTTTTGAATGTCTCATCCCCGTACACCTGCCACTTCTCCTGAGAGAACATCTTCAGCCTCCTCTGGCCGCACTTCCTGCCGCCTGCTCTGACCTTGCCGGCCACGGCCTCCCGCGCAGCAATTCTCTTTGCATCTGTGTCCTCTGTGGGCACCGGGGCATCGCCAGTGGGGATGCCTGGCAGGTCCTCCACCGCGGCCTGTCTGACCAGGGCCCGGGGATGCCCACCAGGAACGTCAGTCGAGCTCAGTCCCGAGCGGCAGCCAAGGCGGGCTGGGCCGGGCCTGGGGCTCAGAGGCTTCTGCGTCCTGGGCCAGGGGTCCCGGGGCTCCAGCCATGTCCTGGAGCCCTCGACGAAGGGCAGTGAGTTGCTCCTGGTGACGGGGACACATTCCACGGTGGTGGAGAGCTGAGTGGGGACGGAATGGAAGAACAGGGGCCGAGACTTGTCTGGGGGCGTCCAGGTGGAGCGCGCGGGGCCCAGGGCCCTCCTACGGCCCGGCTCCAGAGCGCGGATGTCAAAGTGGAAGGAGTCCTTGTAGGTATAGGGCGTGGGCAGGTCGATGCTGCCCTGTTTGGACAGCCCGGTCTTCCGGGGCCGCACGTTGTCCAGCTGGGCATCGTCCACCACCGCCTGGTTGTGGGAGATGAGCCGGGCGATGCGCTCCTCCAGCCGCTTCTTCTCCAGCTCCAGGCCGACTCCTCGCGCCCCAGGCTCGGCCCCTGCACCCCCTGGTCCCGGGCCCGGGCCGCCCTCCCCCTCGGACTCAGCGCTGTGCTCTGAGAGGCTGTGCAGGGGGCTGCAGGGCGCGGGCGGCTGCTCCGCACTGTCTGAGCGTGACAGGTACCCCGAGTCGGTGCTCTCACACTTCCGCAGCCGGCCCTCGGGGGCCTTGGCATCCCAGGGCTTCTCAGCTGCTGTTGCCTGCTGCCGCTGCAGGGCGCACGGCTTCCCGACGGTCGGGGACTTCTGCTCCGGCAACTTGCGCCAGGGCTGTGTGCTGGCCGCGGGGAGCCCAGGTGACGCTGTGGGGGCAGAGTCCCAAGGAGCCTCTCCGTCGGCAAATGCTGACCCTGGACAGGGAGCAGCTTCGGTCTTGATATCCAGGTTCTTGGCAACTAGGGGCACGTGGGCACCTGGAGAAAGGGGTCTCTCCGAGGCCGCTTCGTGCATCTCCTGGCTCCGGCTCTCACCCCTGCGGTCTGTTCTGGGAGGCTCTCCGGCCTTGTCTCCTTCCTCCAGCAGGCTGCCCCCACCTCCCTCGGATTCTGAGGACAGCCGGGAGTTGTTGAGGTGTGTCTGCGTCCGCCTGTGCTTGTAGAGATTGCTCTGGGTCTTAAAGGCGATTCCACAGGTGGCGCACGGGAAGGGCCTCTCGCCCGTGTGGGATCGGATGTGCTTCTCCAGAACACTGGGCTTCAGGCAGTCGCGACCACAGTGTGGACACAGGTACTTGCCAGCATTCCGCACCTTGCCTGGGCTGCCCAGCGTGGGGCCCAGGCCTGGTGACAGGACAGGCAGAGTGCCCACGATGTTCACCGTCAGCGTAGGGGCCGCCGGCTTCCCCACCTGGGTGGGGCCAGGCCCTTCAGGCTGCAGCACGGGACTAAGTATGAAGGGCACGTTGCCTCCATCCAGGCTGCCCGTCACTAGCGGAGCACGTGGCTGGAGGCCCCCAGGAGGCACCGTGTGGTACAGTGGGATGGGCAGGGCCTTCAGGAACACAGTGGGGGCCAGGCCCTGCTCTGGTGGCAGAAGGACGGGGCCCAGGGTCAGGTGGGGTGAGGCCTGGCCACCTGGGGCCCCTGGAGGGCCAGGAGTGGGAGCTGGCTGGTCCCTCGGAGGAGGGGCAGGGCAGGTGGGTTCTGGAATCTCCATTCCACATCATCTGGACGGCCCACGATGCTGGAGAACCTGCAGACAACAACCAAACTTTACCATGGGCACCTCTCCTCTCTCCTCATGCAGTAAATCCTCCCTACCCCGCACCAAGCACTTCACCACCCAACAGAAGCCTGACAATCCCCCAACGAATGTACTCTCATCCAAAAGGGAAAGCTGAGGCTCTGAGAGCAGAAGGAACTTGTCATGCAAGCTGACACGTGGCAAAGCGGGATTTGGACCCAGATCTGTCTGAATCCTGCCTCTTATTTAACATGCCATCTACACAGGTCCGTGGCAGGTTTGCCACCATCATTCCTGGCACCAGCACAGTGCCACATGCAGAGACTCAGAACATGTGCTGACTTCATGAAAAAGTCATGCAGCTTGTCAAGGTCCTCGAAGTTCACAGTGATTCCATGCATTTGCACAAATCCCTTTTCTTCTCTGGGACTGTTTCCAGAGCTGCAAAATAGACACAGAATCAGGGCCTTCCCACTCTGAGGTTCTGAGTCTCTGTTGCAGTAAGAAAAAAAATTGACCTAAGGAAAGGCTTGCCAGATTTAGCAAACAAAAATCCAAGACCCCTAGTTAAATTTGATAAACAATGCATAGCTCTTTAGTGGGAGTATGTCCCAAATATTGCATGAGAATTACTTTTGGTATAAGTGTGTCCCAAATCTCACATGTGCCATGCTTATACTGAAACACTGAGTGCTGCTTATCTGAAATTCAAATGTAGCTGGGCATCCTGTATTTGATCAGGTGACACCACCAGGAAAAGGAGCACTTCCTCAGCCTCAAGACAAGACTTAGATCTCTGCTCAAACGTGGGGCTTCCAAAGCCCCTCCACATTGAGTTAGGACAAAACTGGTTCCCTCTAAGCCAGGAGGAGTAGCCTGGCAAATGCTAGGGGAGGGAGCAAGAGAGGTCCAGCTATGCTGTTCACATCACAAAGGAAAAGCCAGATGCAAGAAGGAAATTCTGGACAGGCCCAGGACTAGAGAATCAGGGGTCCCCAGATCCTTTTTCCACAGATACCCATCACCAAGGAACTCCATAAGCACACTTCACCCATCCCCAGCTCCGTTCCCCAAGAAAACCACATTCCAGCCATTAGCAGCAAGGTGTTCTAAGCAGGATGTGGTAGAAGTAGTAGCACGACTGGATATGGTGGCTCACACCTGTAATCCTAGCACTTTGGGAGGCTGAGACAGGCGGATCACCTGAGGTCAGAAGTTCAAGACCAGCCTGGCCAACACGGTGAAACCCCATCTCTACTAAAAATACAAAAATTAGCAGGGCATGGTGGAGCCTATAATCCCAGCTACTCACGGAGGCTGAGGCAGGAGAATTGCTTGAACCCGGGAGGTGGAGGTTGCAGTGAGCTAAGATCGCACCACTGCACTCCAGCCTGGGTGACAGAGTGAAACTCTGTCTCAAAAAATATATAAATAAAAATTTAAAAATAATAAAAAACATAGAAGTAGTGGCACATTGAGCTGGCTCATACCACTCACACTGACTCAAGAGAGCTGATTGTTAAATTTTCAAAAATTGTGCCAGCCAGTTTTGAAACACAGCCATAATTAAAAGATACGTTATATAAACTTACGATTAAATAATGTTAAAAACAAATAAATGACAACTGGATAATTCAAAATTGA